>NW_026623054.1:1157895-1457895 GCF_023065955.2 Ursus arctos | reverse complement strand
CCCAGTGCTCTGCTCCTCTCTTTTCACTCCTGCTGCCAGAAGCCCAGGGAGGATGGGAGGGCTTAGAACATGGCTGGGCACTGTGGTTTCTTCCAGAGAAGTGGAGGGCATTTGCTTTACCTTGCCACAACCACTTGGGAGAGGGTCTGCACCTCAGGAAAACTCTTTCTGTGGGAAGCCGGCTTTTTGCAAAGGGGTCTCAGGGCCGTGGGCCTCGGCTGTCCCTCCGGCTCCCCAAAGCACAGGGACGAGGTGAGGGGCTTAGACCATGCCTGGGCAATGTTGTTTCTTACACCTGGGTGTGTGGCATTTTGTTGAGCTGGCTACCCCCACTTGGGATAGGTGTTCCACAGCAAGCACCTATTGTTCGTCGGAAGCCGTTTTTGCCCCAGGGGTCTCCGGGCTGTGTTCGTTGGGGTTGAACTCCTGCTAGCAAAACCGCCGGGTTGAGGGAAGGGTTCAGACTGTGCCTGGGCCCTGTGGTCTCTTCCAGGTCAGTGTATGGCATTTCCTTCCCCTTGCCACAGGCACCTGGGTGTATGTCTTCTCGTGGAGAAAGACTTTCTCTTGGGAAACCGGTTTTTGTCAAACGGGTCCCAGTGCTCTGCTCCTCTCTTTTCACTCCTGCTGCCAGAAGCCCAGGGAGGATGGGAGGGCTTAGAACATGGCTGGGCACTGTGGTTTCTTCCAGAGAAGTGGAGGGCATTTGCTTTACCTTGCCACAACCACTTGGGAGAAGGTCTGCACCTCAGGAAAACTCTTTCCGTGGGAAGCCGGCTTTTTGCAAAGGGGTCTCAGGGCCGTGGGCCTCGGGTGTCCCTCCTGCTCCCCAAAGCACAGGGACGAGGTGAGGGGCTTAGACCATGGCTGGGCAATGTTGTTTCTTACACCTGGGTGTGTGGCATTTTGTTGAGCTGGCTACCCCCACTTGGGATAGGTGTTCCACAGCAAGCACCTATTGTTCGTCGGAAGCCGTTTTTGCCCCAGGGGTCTCCGGGCTGTGTTCGTTGGGGTTGAACTCCTGCTAGCAAAACCGACGGGTTGAGGGAAGGGTTCAGACTGTGCCTGGGCCCTGTGGTCTCTTCCAGGTCAGTGTATGGCATTTCCTTCCCCTTGCCACAGGCACCTGGGAGCATGTCTGCACGTGGAGAAAGACTTTCCCGTGGGAAGCCGGATTTTGTCAAACGGGTCCCAGTGCTCTGCTCCTCTCTTTTCACTCCTGCTGCCAGAAGCCCAGGGAGGATGGGAGGGCTTAGAACATGGCTGGGCACTGTGGTTTCTTCCAGAGAAGTGGAGGGCATTTGCTTTACCTTGCCACAACCACTTGGGAGAGGGTCTGCACCTCAGGAAAACTCTTTCTGTGGGAAGCCGGCTTTTTGCAAAGGGGTCTCAGGGCCGTGGGCCTCGGCTGTCCCTCCGGCTCCCCAAAGCACAGGGACGAGGTGAGGGGCTTAGACCATGCCTGGGCAATGTTGTTTCTTACACCTGGGTGTGTGGCATTTTGTTGAGCTGGCTACCCCCACTTGGGATAGGTGTTCCACAGCAATCACCTATTGTTCGTCGGAAGCCGTTTTTGCCCCAGGGGTCTCCGGGCTGTGTTCGTTGGGGTTGAACTCCTGCTAGCAAAACCGCCGGGTTGAGGGAAGGGTTCAGACTGTGCCTGGGCGCTGTGGCCTCTTCCAGGTCAGTGTATGGCATTTCCTTCCCCTTGCCACAGGCACCTGGGAGCATGTCTGCACGTGGAGAAAGACTTTCCCGTGGGAAGCTGGTTTTTGTCAAACGGGTCCCAGTGCTCTGCTCCTCTCTTTTCACTCCTGCTGCCAGAAGCCCAGGGAGGATGGGAGGGCTTAGAACATGGCTGGGCACTGTGGTTTCTTCCAGAGAAGTGGAGGGCATTTGCTTTACCTTGCCACAACCAGTTGGGAGAGGGTCTGCACCTCAGGAAAACTCTTTCCGTGGGAAGCCGGCTTTTTGCAAAGGGGTCTCAGGGCCGTGGGCCTCGGGTGTCCCTCCGGCTCCCCAAAGCACAGGGACAAGGTGAGGGGCTTAGACCATGCCTGGGTAATGTTGTTTCTTACACCTGGGTGTGTGGCATTTTGTTGAGCTGGCTACCCCCACTTGGGATAGGTGTTCCACAGCAAGCACCTATTGTTCGTCGGAAGCCGTTTTGCCCCAGGGGTCTCCGGGCTGTGTTCGTTGGGGTTGAACTCCTGCTAGCAAAACCGCCGGGTTGAGGGAAGGGTTCAGACTGTGCCTGGGCCCTGTGGTCTCTTCCAGGTCAGTGTATGGCATTTCCTTCCCCTTGCCACAGGCACCTGGGAGCATGTCTGCACGTGGAGAAAGACTTTCCCGTGGGAAGCCGGTTTTTGTCAAACGGGTCCCAGTGCTCTGCTCCTCTCTTTTCACTCCTGCTGCCAGAAGCCCAGGGAGGATGGGAGGGCTTAGAACATGGCTGGGCACTGTGGTTTCTTCCAGAGAAGTGGAGGGCATTTGCTTTACCTTGCCACAACCACTTGGGAGAGTGTCTGCACCTCAGGAAAACTGTCTCTGTGGGAAGCCGGCTTTTTGCAAAGGGGTCTCAGGGCCGTGGGATTCGGCTGTCCCTCCGGCTCCCCAAAGCACAGGGACGAGGTGAGGGGCTTAGACCATGCCTGGGCAATGTTGTTTCTTACACCTGGGTGTGTGGCATTTTGTTGAGCTGGCTACCCCCACTTGGGATAGGTGTTCCACAGCAAGCACCTATTGTTCGTCGGAAGCCGTTTTTGCCCCAGGGGTCTCCGGGCTGTGTTCGTTGTGGTTGAACTCCTGCTAGCAAAACCGCCGGGTTGAGGGAAGGGTTCAGACTGTGCCTGGGCCCTGTGGTCTCTTCCAGGTCAGTGTATGGCATTTCCTTCCCCTTGCCACAGGCACCTGGGAGCATGTCTGCTCGTGGAGAAAGACTTTCTCTTGGGAAACCGGTTTTTGTCAAACGGGTCCCAGTGCTCTGCTCCTCTCTTTTCACTCCTGCTGCCAGAAGCCCAGGGAGGATGGGAGGGCTTAGAACATGGCTGGGCACTGTGGTTTCTTCCAGAGAAGTGGAGGGCATTTCCTTTACCTTGCCACAACCACTTGGGATAGGGTCTGCACCTCAGGAAAACTGTTTCCGTGGGAAGCCGGCTTTTTGCAAAGGGGTCTCAGGGCCGTGGGCCTCGGCTGTCCCTCCGGCTCCCCAAAGCACAGGGACGAGGTGAGGGGCTTAGACCATGCCTGGGCAATGTTGTTTCTTACACCTGGGTGTGTGGCATTTTGTTGAGCTGGCTACCCCCACTTGGGATAGGTGTTCCACAGCAAGCACCTATTGTTCGTCGGAAGCCGTTTTTGCCCCAGGGGTCTCCGGGCTGTGTTCGTTGGGGTTGAACTCCTGCTAGCAAAACCGCCGGGTTGAGGGAAGGGTTCAGACTGTGCCTGGGCCCTGTGGTCTCTTCCAGGTCAGTGTATGGCATTTCCTTCCCCTTGCCACAGGCACCTGGGAGCATGTCTGCACGTGGAGAAAGACTTTCCCGTGGGAAGCCGGTTTTTGTCAAACGGGTCCCAGTGCTCTGCTCCTCTCTTTTCACTCCTGCTGCCAGAAGCCCAGGGAGGATGGGAGGGCTTAGAACATGGCTGGGCACTGTGGTTTCTTCCAGTGAAGTGGAAGGCATTTGCTTTACCTTGCCACAACCACTTGTGAGAGGGTCTGCTCCTCAGGAAAACTCTTTCCGTGGGAAGACGGCTTTTTGCAAAGGGGTCTCAGGGCCGTGGGCCTCGGCTGTCCCTCCGGCTCCCCAAAGCACAGGGACGAGGTGAGGGGCTTAGACCATGCCTGGGCAATGTTGTTTCTTACACCTGGGTGTGTGGCATTTTGTTGAGCTGGCTACCCCCACTTGGGATAGGTGTTCCACAGCAAGCACCTATTGTTCGTCGGAAGCCGTTTTTGCCCCAGGGGTCTCCGGGCTGTGTTCGTTGGGGTTGAACTCCTGCTAGCAAAACCGCCGTGTTGAGGGAAGGGTTCAGACTGTGCCTGGGCCCTGTGGTCTCTTCCAGGTCAGTGTATGGCATTTCCTTCCCCTTGCCACAGGCACCTGGGAGCATGTCTGCACGTGGAGAAAGACTTTCCCGTGGGAAGCCGGTTTTTGTCAAACGGGTCCCAGTGCTCTGCTCCTCTCTTTTCACTCCTGCTGCCAGAAGCCCAGGGAGGATGGGAGGGCTTAGAACATGGCTGGGCACTGTGGTTTCTTCCAGAGAAGTGGAGGGCATTTGCTTTACCTTGCCACAACCACTTGGGAGAGGGTCTGCACCTCAGGAAAACTGTTTCTGTGGGAAGCCGGCTTTTTGCAAAGGGGTCTCAGGGCCGTGGGCCTCGGCTGTCCCTCCGGCTCCCCAAAGCACAGGGACGAGGTGAGGGGCTTAGACCATGCCTGGGCAATGTTGTTTCTTACACCTGGGTGTGTGGCATTTTGTTGAGCTGGCTACCCCCACTTGGGATAGGTGTTCCACAGCAAGCACCTATTGTTCGTCGGAAGCCGTTTTTGCCCCAGGGGTCTGCGGGCTGTGTTCGTTGGGGTTGAACTCCTGCTAGCAAAACCGCCGGGTTGAGGGAAGGGTTCAGACTGTGCCTGGGCGCTGTGGTCTCTTCCAGGTCAGTGTATGGCATTTCCTTCCCCTTGCCACAGGCACCTGGGAGCATGTCTGCACGTGGAGAAAGACTTTCCCGTGGGAAGCCGGTTTTTGTCAAACGGGTCCCAGTGCTCTGCTCCTCTCTTTTCACTCCTGCTGCCAGAAGCCCAGGGAGGATGGGAGGGCTTAGAACATGGCTGGGCACTGTGGTTTCTTCCAGAGAAGTGGAGGGCATTTGCTTTACCTTGCCACAACCACTTGGGAGAGGGTCTGCACCTCAGGAAAACTCTTTCCGTGGGAAGCCGGCTTTTTGCAAAGGGGTCTCAGGGCCGTGGGCCTCGGGTGTCCCTCCGGCTCCCCAAAGCACAGGGACAAGGTGAGGGGCTTAGACCATGCCTGGGTAATGTTGTTTCTTACACCTGGGTGTGTGGCATTTTGTTGAGCTGGCTACCCCCACTTGGGATAGGTGTTCCACAGCAAGCACCTATTGTTCGTCGGAAGCCGTTTTTGCCCCAGGGGTCTCCGGGCTGTGTTCGTTGGGGTTGAACTCCTGCTAGCAAAACCGCCGGGTTGAGGGAAGGGTTCAGACTGTGCCTGGGCCCTGTGGTCTCTTCCAGGTCAGTGTATGGCATTTCCTTCCCCTTGCCACAGGCACCTGGGAGCATGTCTGCACGTGGAGAAAGACTTTCCCGTGGGAAGCCGGTTTTTGTCAAACGGGTCCCAGTGCTCTGCTCCTCTCTTTTCACTCCTGCTGCCAGAAGCCCAGGGAGGATGGGAGGGCTTAGAACATGGCTGGGCACTGTGGTTTCTTCCAGAGAAGTGGAGGGCATTTGCTTTACCTTGCCACAACCACTTGGGAGAGTGTCTGCACCTCAGGAAAACTGTTTCTGTGGGAAGCCGGCTTTTTGCAAAGGGGTCTCAGGGCCGTGGGATTCGGCTGTCCCTCCGGCTCCCCAAAGCACAGGGACGAGGTGAGGGGCTTAGACCATGCCTGGGCAATGTTGTTTCTTACACCTGGGTGTGTGGCATTTTGTTGAGCTGGCTACCCCCACTTGGGATAGGTGTTCCACAGCAAGCACCTATTGTTCGTCGGAAGCCGTTTTTGCCCCAGGGGTCTCCGGGCTGTGTTCGTTGGGGTTGAACTCCTGCTAGCAAAACCGCCGGGTTGAGTGAAGGGTTCAGACTGTGCCTGGGCGCTGTGGTCTCTTCCAGGTCAGTGTATGGCATTTCCTTCCCCTTGCCACAGGCACCTGGGAGCATGTCTGCACGTGGAGAAAGACTTTCCCGTGGGAAGCCGGTTTTTGTCAAACGGGTCCCAGTGCTCTGCTCCTCTCTTTTCACTCCTGCTGCCAGAAGCCCAGGGAGGATGGGAGGGCTTAGAACATGGCTGGGCACTGTGGTTTCTTCCAGAGAAGTGGAGGGCATTTGCTTTACCTTGCCACAACCACTTGGGAGAGGGTCTGCACCTCAGGAAAACTCTTTCCGTGGGAAGCCGGCTTTTTGCAAAGGGGTCTCAGGGCCGTGGGCCTCGGGTGTCCCTCCGGCTCCCCAAAGCACAGGGACAAGGTGAGGGGCTTAGACCATGCCTGGGTAATGTTGTTTCTTACACCTGGGTGTGTGGCATTTTGTTGAGCTGGCTACCCCCACTTGGGATAGGTGTTCCACAGCAAGCACCTATTGTTCGTCGGAAGCCGTTTTGCCCCAGGGGTCTCCGGGCTGTGTTCGTTGGGGTTGAACTCCTGCTAGCAAAACCGCCGGGTTGAGGGAAGGGTTCAGACTGTGCCTGGGCCCTGTGGTCTCTTCCAGGTCAGTGTATGGCATTTCCTTCCCCTTGCCACAGGCACCTGGGAGCATGTCTGCACGTGGAGAAAGACTTTCCCGTGGGAAGCCGGTTTTTGTCAAACGGGTCCCAGTGCTCTGCTCCTCTCTTTTCACTCCTGCTGCCAGAAGCCCAGGCCGATTGGGAGGGCTTAGAACATGGCTGGGCACTGTGGTTTCTTCCAGAGAAGTGGAGGGCATTTGCTTTACCTTGCCACAACCACTTGGGAGAGGGTCTGCACCTCAGGAAAACTGTTTCTGTGGGAAGCCGGCTTTTTGCAAAGGGGTCTCAGGGCCGTGGGCCTCGGCTGTCCCTCCGGCTCCCCAAAGCACAGGGACGAGGTGAGGGGCTTAGACCATGCCTGGGCAATGTTGTTTCTTACACCTGGGTGTGTGGCATTTTGTTGAGCTGGCTACCCCCACTTGGGATAGGTGTTCCACAGCAAGCACCTATTGTTCGTCGGAAGCCGTTTTTGCCCCAGGGGTCTCCGGGCTGTGTTCGTTGGGGTTGAACTCCTGCTAGCAAAACCGCCGGGTTGAGGGAAGGGTTCAGACTGTGCCTGGGCCCTGTGGTCTCTTCCAGGTCAGTGTATGGCATTTCCTTCCCCTTGCCACAGGCACCTGGGAGCATGTCTGCTCGTGGAGAAAGACTTTCTCTTGGGAAACCGGTTTTTGTCAAACGGGTCCCAGTGCTCTGCTCCTCTCTTTTCACTCCTGCTGCCAGAAGCCCAGGGAGGATGGGAGGGCTTAGAACATGGCTGGGCACTGTGGTTTCTTCCAGAGAAGTGGAGGGCATTTCCTTTACCTTGCCACAACCACTTGGGATAGGGTCTGCACCTCAGGAAAACTGTTTCCGTGGGAAGCCGGCTTTTTGCAAAGGGGTCTCAGGGCCGTGGGCCTCGGGTGTCCCTCCTGCTCCCCAAAGCACAGGGACGAGGTGAGGGGCTTAGACCATGCCTGGGCAATGTTGTTTCTTACACCTGGGTGTGTGGCATTTTGTTGAGCTGGCTACCCCCACTTGGGATAGGTGTTCCACAGCAAGCACCTATTGTTCGTCGGAAGCCGTTTTTGCCCCAGGGGTCTCCGGGCTGTGTTCGTTGGGGTTGAACTCCTGCTAGCAAAACCGCCGGGTTGAGGGAAGGGTTCAGACTGTGCCTGGGCCCTGTGGTCTCTTCCAGGTCAGTGTATGGCATTTCCTTCCCCTTGCACAGGCACCTGGGAGCATGTCTGATCGTGGAGAAAGACTTTCTCTTGGGAAACCGGTTTTTGTCAAACGGGTCCCAGTGCTCTGCTCCTCTCTTTTCACTCCTGCTGCCAGAAGCCCAGGGAGGATGGGAGGGCTTAGAACATGGCTGGGCACTGTGGTTTCTTCCAGAGAAGTGGAGGGCATTTGCTTTACCTGCCACAACCACTTGGGAGAGGGTCTGCCCCTCAGGAAAACTGTTTCTGTGGGAAGCCGGCTTTTTGCAAAGGGGTCTCAGGGCCGTGGGCCTCGGCTGTCCCTCCGGCTCCCCAAAGCACAGGGACGAGGTGAGGGGCTTAGACCATGCCTGGGCAATGTTGTTTCTTACACCTGGGTGTGTGGCATTTTGTTGAGCTGGCTACCCCCACTTGTTATAGGTCTTCCACAGCAAGAACCTATTGTTCGTCGGAAGCCGTTTTTGCCCCAGGGGTCTCCGGGCTGTGTTCGTTGGGGTTGAACTCCTGCTAGCAAAACCGCCGGGTTGAGTGAAGGGTTCAGACTGTGCCTGGGCCCTGTGGTCTCTTCCAGGTCAGTGTATGGCATTTCCTTCCCCTTGCCACAGGCACCTGGGAGCATGTCTGCACGTGGAGAAAGACTTTCCCATGGGAAGCCGGTTTTTGTCAAACGGGTCCCAGTGCTCTGCTCCTCTCTTTTCACTCCTGCTGCCAGAAGCCCAGGCAGATTGGGAGGGCTTAGAACATGGCTGGGCAATGTGGTTTCTTCCAGAGAAGTGGAGGGCATTTGCTTTACCTTGCCACAACCACTTGGGAGAGGGTCTGCACCTCAGGAAAACTGTTTCTGTGGGAAGCCGGCTTTTTGCAAAGGGGTCTCAGGGCCGTGGGCCTCGGCTGTCCCTCCGGCTCCCCAAAGCACAGGGACGAGGTGAGGGGCTTAGACCATGCCTGGGCAATGTTGTTTCTTACACCTGGGTGTGTGGCATTTTGTTGAGCTGGCTACCCCCACTTGGGATAGGTGTTCCACAGCAAGCACCTATTGTTCGTCGGAAGCCGTTTTTGCCCCAGGGGTCTCCGGGCTGTGTTCGTTGGGGTTGAACTCCTGCTAGCAAAACCGCCGGGTTGAGGGAAGGGTTCAGACTGTGCCTGGGCCCTGTGGTCTCTTCCAGGTCAGTGTATGGCATTTCCTTCCCCTTGCCACAGGCACCTGGGAGCATGTCTGCACGTGGAGAAAGACTTTCCCGTGGGAAGCCGGTTTTTGTCAAACGGTTCCCAGTGCTCTGCTCCTTTCTTTTCACTCCTGCTGCCAGAAGCCCAGGGAGGATGGGAGGGCTTAGAACATGGCTGGGCACTGTGGTTTCTTCCAGAGAAGTGGAAGGCATTTGCTTTACCTTGCCACAACCACTTGGGAGAGGGTCTGCACCTCAGGAAAACTCTTTCTGTGGGAAGCCGGCTTTTTGCAAAGGGGTCTCAGGGCCGTGGGCCTCGGCTGTCCCTCCGGCTCCCGAAAGCACAGGGACGAGGTGAGGGGCTTAGACCATGCCTGGGCAATGTTGTTTCTTACACCTGGGTGTGTGGCATTTTGTTGAGCGCGCTACCCCCACTTGGGATAGGTGTTCCACAGCAAGCACCTATTGTTCGTCGGAAGCCGTTTTGCCCCAGGGGTCTCCGGGCTGTGTTCGTTGGGGTTCAACTCCTGCTAGCAAAACCGCCGGGTTGAGGGAAGGGTTCAGACTGTGCCTGGGCCCTGTGGTCTCTTCCAGGTCAGTGTATGGCATTTCCTTCCCCTTGCCCCAGGCACCTGGGAGCATGTCTGCACGTGGAGAAAGACTTTCCCGTGGGAAGCCGGTTTTTGTCAAACGGGTCCCAGTGCTCTGCTCCTCTCTTTTCACTCCTGCTGCCAGAAGCCCAGGGAGGATGGGAGGGCTTAGAACATGGCTGGGCACTGTGGTTTCTTCCAGAGAAGTGGAGGGCATTTGCTTTACCTCGCCACAACCACTTGGGAGAGGGTCTGCACCTCAGGAAAACTGTTTCTGTGGGAAGCCGGCTTTTTGCAAAGGGGTCTCAGGGCCGTGGGCCTCGGCTGTCCCTCCGGCTCCCCAAAGCACAGGGACGAGGTGAGGGGCTTAGACCATGCCTGGGTAATGTTGTTTCTTACACCTGGGTGTGTGGCATTTTGTTGAGCTGGCTACCCCCACTTGGGATAGGTGTTCCACAGCAAGCACCTATTGTTCGTCGGAAGCCGTTTTTGCCCCAGGGGTCTCCGGGCTGTGTTCGTTGGGGTTGAACTCCTGCTAGCAAAACCGCCGGGTTGAGGGAAGGGTTCAGACTGTGCCTGGGCCCTGTGGTGTCTTCCAGGTCAGTGTATGGCATTTCCTTCCCCTTGCCACAGGCACCTGGGAGCATGTCTGCTCGTGGAGAAAGACTTTCTCTTGGGAAACCGGTTTTTGTCAAACGGGTCCCAGTGCTCTGCTCCTCTCTTTTCACTCCTGCTGCCAGAAGCCCAGGGAGGATGGGAGGGCTTAGAACATGGCTAGGCACTGTGGTTTCTTCCAGAGAAGTGGAGGGCATTTCCTTTACCTTGCCACAACCACTTGGGATAGGGTCTGCACCTCAGGAAAACTGTTTCCGTGGGAAGCCGGCTTTTTGCAAAGGGGTCTCAGGGCCGTGGGCCTCGGGTGTCCCTCCGGCTCCCCAAAGCACAGGGATGAGGTGAGGGGCTTAGACCATGCCTGGGCAATGTTGTTTCTTACACCTGGGTGTGTGGCATTTTGTTGAGCTGGCTACCCCCACTTGGGATAGGTGTTCCACAGCAAGCACCTATTGTTCGTCGGAAGCCGTTTTGCCCCAGGGGTCTCCGGGCTGTGTTCGTTGGGGTTCAACTCCTGCTAGCAAAACCGCCGGGTTGAGGGAAGGGTTCAGACTGTGCCTGGGCCCTGTGGTCTCTTCCAGGTCAGTGTATGGCATTTCCTTCCCCTTGCCCCAGGCACCTGGGAGCATGTCTGCACGTGGAGAAAGACTTTCCCGTGGGAAGCCGGTTTTTGTCAAACGGGTCCCAGTGCTCTGCTCCTCTCTTTTCACTCCTGCTGCCAGAAGCCCAGGGAGGATGGGAGGGCTTAGAACATGGCTGGGCACTGTGGTTTCTTCCAGAGAAGTGGAGGGCATTTGCTTTACCTCGCCACAACCACTTGGGAGAGGGTCTGCACCTCAGGAAAACTGTTTCTGTGGGAAGCCGGCTTTTTGCAAAGGGGTCTCAGGGCCGTGGGCCTCGGGTGTCCCTCCGGCTCCCCAAAGCACAGGGACGAGGTGAGGGGCTTAGACCATGCCTGGGCAATGTTGTTTCTTACACCTGGGTGTGTGGCATTTTGTTGAGCTGGCTACCCCCACTTGGGATAGGTGTTCCACAGCAAGCACCTATTGTTCGTCGGAAGCCGTTTTTGCCCCAGGGGTCTCCGGGCTGTGTTCGTTGGGCTTGAACTCCTGCTAGCAAAACCGCCGGGTTGAGGGAAGGGTTCAGACTGTGCCTGGGCCCTGTGGTCTCTTCCAGGTCAGTGTATGGCATTTCCTTCCCCTTGCCACAGGCACCTGGGAGCATGTCTGCTCCTGGAGAAAGACTTTCCCGTGGGAAACCGGTTTTTGTCAAACGGGTCCCAGTGCTCTGCTCCTCTCTTTTCACTCCTGCTGCCAGAAGCCCAGGGAGGATGGGAGGGCTTAGAACATGGCTGGGCACTGTGGTTTCTTCCAGAGAAGTGGAGGGCATTTGCTTTACCTTGCCACAACCACTTGGGAGAGGGTCTGCACCTCAGGAAAACTGTTTCTGTGGGAAGCCGGCTTTTTGCAAAGGGGTCTCAGGGCCGTGGGCCTCGGCTGTCCCTCCGGCTCCCCAAAGCACAGGGACGAGGTGAGGGGCTTAGACCATGCCTGGGCAATGTTGTTTCTTACACCTGGGTGTGTGGCATTTTGTTGAGCTGGCTACCCCCACTTGGGATAGGTGTTCCACAGCAAGCACCTATTGTTCGTCGGAAGCCGTTTTTGCCCCAGGGGTCTCCGGGCTGTGTTCTTTGGGGTTGAACTCCTGCTAGCAAAACCGCCGGGTTGAGGGAAGGGTTCAGACTGTGCCTGGGCCCTGTGGTCTCTTCCAGGTCAGTGTATGGCATTTCCTTCCCCTTGCCACAGGCACCTGGGAGCATGTCTGCAAGTGGAAAAAGACTTTCCCATGGGAAGCAGGGTTTTGTCAAACGGGTCCCAGTGCTCTGCTCCTCTCTTTTCACTCCTGCTGCCAGAAGCCCAGGGAGATTGGGAGGGCTTAGAACATGGCTGGGCACTGTGGTTTCTTCCAGAGAAGTGGAGGGCATTTGCTTTACCTTGCCACAACCACTTGGGAGAAGGTCTGCACCTCAGGAAAACTCTTTCCGTGGGAAGCCGGCTTTTTGCAAAGGGGTCTCAGGGCCGTGGGCCTCGGGTGTCCCTCCTGCTCCCCAAAGCACAGGGACGAGGTGAGGGGCTTAGACCATGGCTGGGCAATGTTGTTTCTTACACCTGGGTGTGTGGCATTTTGTTGAGCTGGCTACCCCCACTTGGGATAGGTCTTCCACAGCAAGCACCTATTGTTCGTCGGAAGCCGTTTTTGCCCCAGGGGTCTCCGGGCTGTGTTCGTTGGGGTTGAACTCCTGCTAGCAAAACCGACGGGTTGAGGGAAGGGTTCAGACTGTGCCTGGGCCCTGTGGTCTCTTCCAGGTCAGTGTATGGCATTTCCTTCCCCTTGCCACAGGCACCTGGGAGCATGTCTGCACGTGGAGAAAGACTTTCCCGTGGGAAGCCGGTTTTTGTCAAACGGGTCCCAGTGCTCTGCTCCTCTCTTTTCACTCCTGCTGCCAGAAGCCCAGGGAGGATGGGAGGGCTTAGAACATGGCTGGGCACTGTGGTTTCTTCCAGAGAAGTGGAGGGCATTTGCTTTACCTTGCCACAACCACTTGGGAGAGGGCCTGCACCTCAGGAAAACTGTTTCCGTGGGAAGCCGGCTTTTTGCAAAGGGGTCGCAGGGCCGTGGGCCTCGGGTGTCCCTCCGGCTCCCCAAAGCACAGGGACGAGGTGAGGGGCTTAGACCATGCCTGGGTAATGTTGTTTCTTACACCTGGGTGTGTGGCATTTTGTTGAGCTGGCTACCCCCACTTGGGATAGGTGTTCCACAGCAAGCACCTATTGTTCGTCGGAAGCCGTTTTTGCCCCAGGGGTCTCCGGGCTGTGTTCGTTGGGGTTGAACTCCTGCTAGCAAAACCGCCGGGTTGAGGGAAGGGTTCAGACTGTGCCTGGGCCCTGTGGTCTCTTCCAGGTCAGTGTATGGCATTTCCTTCCCCTTGCCACAGGCACCTGGGAGCATGTCTGCACGTGGAGAAAGACTTTCCCGTGGGAAGCCGATTTTTGTCAAACGGGTCCCAGTGCTCTGCTCCTCTCTTTTCACTCCTGCTGCCAGAAGCCCAGGGAGGATGGGAGGGCTTAGAACATGGCTGGGCACTGTGGTTTCTTCCAGAGAAGTGGAGGGCATTTGCTTTACCTTGCCACAACCACTTGGGAGAGGGTCTGCACCTCAGGAAAACTGTTTCTGTGGGAAGCCGGCTTTTTGCAAAGGGGTCTCAGGGCCGTGGGCCTCGGCTGTCCCTCCGGCTCCCCAAAGCACAGGGACGAGGTGAGGGGCTTAGACCATGCCTGGGCAATGTTGTTTCTTACACCTGGGTGTGTGGCATTTTGTTGAGCTGGCTACCCCCACTTGGGATAGGTGTTCCACAGCAAGCACCTATTGTTCGTCGGAAGCCGTTTTTGCCCCAGGGGTCTCCGGGCTGTGTTCGTTGGGGTTGAACTCCTGCTAGCAAAACCGCCGGGTTGAGGGAAGGGTTCAGACTGTGCCTGGGCGCTCTGTTCTCTTCCAGGTCAGTGTATGGCATTTCCTTCCCCTTGCCACAGGCACCTGGGAGCATGTCTGCACGTGGAGAAAGACTTTCCCGTGGGAAGCCGGTTTTTGTCAAACGGGTCCCAGTGCTCTGCTCCTCTCTTTTCACTCCTGCTGCCAGAAGCCCAGGGAGGATGGGAGGGCTTAGAACATGGCTGGGCACTGTGGTTTCTTCCAGAGAAGTGGAGGGCATTTGCTTTACCTTGCCACAACCACTTGGGAGAGGGTCTGCACCTCAGGAAAACTCTTTCCGTGGGAAGCCGGCTTTTTGCAAAGGGGTCTCAGGGCCGTGGGCCTCGGGTGTCCCTCCGGCTCCCCAAAGCACAGGGACAAGGTGAGGGGCTTAGACCATGCCTGGGTAATGTTGTTTCTTACACCTGGGTGTGTGGCATTTTGTTGAGCTGGCTACCCCCACTTGGGATAGGTGTTCCACAGCAAGCACCTATTGTTCGTCGGAAGCCGTTTTGCCCCAGGGGTCTCCGGGCTGTGTTCGTTGGGGTTGAACTCCTGCTAGCAAAACCGCCGGGTTGAGGGAAGGGTTCAGACTGTGCCTGGGCGCTGTGGTCTCTTCCAGGTCAGTGTATGGCATTTCCTTCCCCTTGCCACAGGCACCTGGGAGCATGTCTGCACGTGGAGAAAGACTTTCCCGTGGGAAGCCGGTTTTTGTCAAACGGGTCCCAGTGCTCTGCTCCTCTCTTTTCACTCCTGCTGCCAGAAGCCCAGGGAGGATGGGAGGGCTTAGAACATGGCTGGGCACTGTGGTTTCTTCCAGAGAAGTGGAGGGCATTTGCTTTACCTTGCCACAACCACTTGGGAGAGGGTCTGCACCTCAGGAAAACTCTTTCCGTGGGAAGCCGGCTTTTTGCAAAGGGGTCTCAGGGCCGTGGGCCTCGGGTGTCCCTCCGGCTCCCCAAAGCACAGGGACGAGGTGAGGGGCTTAGACCATGCCTGGGCAATGTTGTTTCTTACACCTGGGTGTGTGGCATTTTGTTGAGCTGGCTACCCCCACTTGGGATAGGTGTTCCACAGCAAGCACCTATTGTTCGTCGGAAGCCGTTTTTGCCCCAGGGGTCTCTGGGCTGTGTTCGTTGGGGTTGAACTCCTGCTAGCAAAACCGCCGGGTTGAGGGAAGGGTTCAGACTGTGCCTGGGCGCTGTGGTCTCTTCCAGGTCAGTGTATGGCATTTCCTTCCCCTTGCCACAGGCACCTGGGAGCATGTCTGCACGTGGAGAAAGACTTTCCCGTGGGAAGCCGGTTTTTGTCAAACGGGTCCCAGTGCTCTGCTCCTCTCTTTTCACTCCTGCTGCCAGAAGCCCAGGGAGGATGGGAGGGCTTAGAACATGGCTGGGCACTGTGGTTTCTTCCAGAGAAGTGGAGGGCATTTGCTTTACCTTGCCACAACCACTTGGGAGAGGGTCTGCACCTCAGTAAAACTCTTTCCGTGGGAAGCCGGCTTTTTGCAAAGGGGTCTCAGGGCCGTGGGCCTCGGGTGTCCCTCCAGCTCCCCAAAGCACAGGGACGAGGTGAGGGGCTTAGACCATGCCTGGGCAATGTTGTTTCTTACACCTGGGTGTGTGGCATTTTGTTGAGCTGGCTACCCCCACTTGGGATAGGTGTTCCACAGCAAGCACCTATTGTTCGTCGGAAGCCGTTTTTGCCCCAGGGGTCTCTGGGCTGTGTTCGTTGGGGTTGAACTCCTGCTAGCAAAACCGCCGGGTTGAGGGAAGGGTTCAGACTGTGCCTGGGCCCTGTGGTCTCTTCCAGGTCAGTGTATGGCATTTCCTTCCCCTTGCCACAGGCACCTGGGAGCATGTCTGCACGTGGAGAAAGACTTTCCCGTGGGAAGCCGGTTTTTGTCAAACGGGTCCCAGTGCTCTGCTCCTCTCTTTTCACTCCTGCTGCCAGAAGCCCAGGGAGGATGGGAGGGCTTAGAACATGGCTGGGCACTGTGGTTTCTTCCAGAGAAGTGGAGGGCATTTGCTTTACCTTGCCACAACCACTTGGGAGAGGGTCTGCACCTCAGGAAAACTCTTTCCGTGGGAAGCCGGCTTTTTGCAAAGGGTTCTCAGGGCCGTGGGCCTCGGGTGTCCCTCCGGCTCCCCAAAGCACAGGGACGAGGTGAGGGGCTTAGACCATGGCTGGGCAATGTTGTTTCTTACACCTGGGTGTGTGGCATTTTGTTGAGCTGGCTACCCCCACTTGGGATAGGTGTTCCACAGCAAGCACCTATTGTTCGTCGGAAGCTGTTTTTGCCCCAGGGGTCTCCGGGCTGTGTTCGTTGGGGTTGAACTCCTGCTAGCAAAACCGCCGGGTTGAGGGAAGGGTTCAGACTGTGCCTGGGCCCTGTGGTCTCTTCCAGGTCAGTGTATGGCGTTTCCTTCCCCTTGCCCCAGGCACCTGGGAGCATGTCTGCACGTGGAGAAAGACTTTCCCGTGGGAAGCCGGTTTTTGTCAAACGGGTCCCAGTGCTCTGCTCCTCTCTTTTCACTCCGGCTGCCAGAAGCCCAGGGAGGATGGGAGGGCTTAGAACATGGCTGGGCACTGTGGTTTCTTCCAGAGAAGTGGAGGGCATTTGCTTTACCTTGCCACAACCACTTGGGATAGGGTCTGCACCTCAGGAAAACTGTTTCCGTGGGAAGCCGGGTTTTTGCAAATGGGTCTCAGGGCCGTGAGCCTCGGGTGTCCCTCAAGCTCCCCAAAGCACAGGGACGAGGTGAGGGGTTTAGACCATGCCTGGGAAATGTTGTTTCTTACACCTGGGTGTGTGGCATTTTGTTGAGCTGGCTACCCCCACTTGGGATAGGTGTTCCACAGCAAGCACCTATTGTTCGTCGGAAGCCGTTTTTGCCCCAGGGGTCTCCGGGCTGTGTTCGTTGGGGTTGAACTCCTGCTAGCAAAACCGCCGGGTTGAGGGAAGGGTTCAGACTGTGCCTGGGCCCTGTGGTCTCTTCCAGGTCAGTGTATGGCATTTCCTTCCCCTTGCCACAGGCACCTGGGAGCATGTCTGCACGTGGAGAAAGACTTTCCCGTGGGAAGCCGATTTTTGTCAAACGGGTCCCAGTGCTCTGCTCCTCTCTTTTCACTCCTGCTGCCAGAAGCCCAGGGAGGATGGGAGGGCTTAGAACATGGCTGGGTACTGTGGTTTCGTCCAGAGAAGTGGAGGGCATTTGCTTTACCTTGCCACAACCAGTTGGGAGAGGGTCTGCACCTCAGGAAAACTCTTTCCGTGGGAAGCCGGCTTTTTACAAAGGGGTCTCCGGGCCGTGGGCCTCGGGTGTCCCTCCGGCTCCCCAAAGCACAGGGACGAGGTGAGGGGCTTAGACCATGGCTGGGCAATGTTGTTTCTTACACCTGGGTGTGTGGCATTTTGTTGAGCTGGCTACCCCCACTTGGGATAGGTGTTCCACAGCAAGCACCTGTTGTTCGTCGGAAGCCGTTTTTGCCCCAGGGGTCTCCGGGCTGTGTTCGTTGGGGTTGAACTCCTGCTAGCAAAACCGCCGGGTTGAGGGAAGGGTTCAGACTGTGCCTGGGCCCTGTGGTCTCTTCCAGGTCAGTGTATGGCATTTCCTTCCCCTTGCCACAGGCACCTGGGAGCATGTCTGCACGTGGAGAAAGACTTTCCCGTGGGAAGCCGGTTTTTGTCAAACGGGTCCCAGTGCTCTGCTCCTCTCTTTTCACTCCTGCTGCCAGAAGCCCAGGGAGGATGGGAGGGCTTAGAACATGGCTGGGCACTGTGGTTTCTTCCAGAGAAGTGGAGGGCATTTGCTTTACCTTGCCACAACCACTTGGGAGAGGGTCTGCACCTCAGGAAAACTGTTTCCGTGGGAAGCCGGCTTTTTGCAAAGGGGTCTCAGGGCCGTGAGCCTCGGGTGTCCCTCCGGCTCGCCAAAGCACAGGGACGAGGTGAGGGGCTTAGACCATGCCTGGGCAATGTTGTTTCTTACACCTGGGTGTGTGGCATTTTGTTGAGCTGGCTACCCCCACTTGGGGTAGGTGTTCCACAGCAAGCACCTATTGTTCGTCGGAAGCCGTTTTTGCCCCAGGGGTCTCCGGGCTGTGTTCGTTGGGGTTGAACTCCTGCTAGCAAAACCGCCGGGTTGAGGGAAGGGTTCAGACTGTGCCTGGGCCCTGTGGTCTCTTCCAGGTCAGTGTATGGCATTTCCTTCCCCTTGCCACAGGCAGCTGGGAGCATGTCTGCACGTGGAGAAAGACTTTCCCGTGGGAAGCCGGTTTTTGTCAAACGGGTCCCAGTGCTCTGCTCCTCTCTTTTCACTCCTGCTGCCAGAAGCCCAGGGAGGATGGGAGGGCTTAGAACATGGCTGGGCACTGTGGTTTCTTCCAGAGAAGTGGAGGGCATTTGCTTTACCTTGACACAACCACTTGGGAGAGGGTCTGCACCTCAGGAAAACTCTTTCCGTGGGAAGCCGGCTTTTTTCAAAGGGTTCTCAGGGCCGTGGGCCTCGGGTGTCCCTCCGGCTCCCCAAAGCACAGGGACGAGGTGAGGGGCTTAGACCATGGCTGGGCAATGTTGTTTCTTACACCTGGGTGTGTGGCATTTTGTTGAGCTGGCTACCCCACTTGGGATAGGTGTTCCACAGCAAGCACCTATTGTTCGTCGGAAGCCGTTTTTGCCTCAGGGGTCTCCGGGCTGTGTTCCTTGGGGTTGAACTCCTGCTAGCAAAACCGCCGTGTTGAGGGAAGGGTTCAGACTGTGCCTGGGCCCTGTGGTCTCTTCCAGGTCAGTGTATGGCATTTCCTTCCCCTTGCCACAGGCACCTGGGAGCATGTCTGCACGTGGAGAAAGACTTTCCCGTGGGAAGCCGGTTTTTGTCAAACGGGTCCCAGTGCTCTGCTCCTCTCTTTTCACTCCTGCTGCCAGAAGCCCAGGGAGGATGGGAGGGCTTAGAACATGGCTGGGCACTGTGGTTTCTTCCAGAGAAGTGGAGGGCATTTGCTTTACCTTGCCACAACCACTTGGGAGAGGGTCTGCACCTCAGGAAAACTCTTTCCGTGGGAAGCCGGCTTTTTGCAAAGGGGTCTCAGGTCCGTGGGATTCGGCTGTCCCTCCGGCTCCCCAAAGCACAGGGACAAGGAGAGGGGCTTAGACCATGCCTGGGCAATGTTGTTTCTTACACCTGGGTGTGTGGCATTTTGTTGAGCTGGCTACCCCCACTTGGGATAGGTGTTCCACAGCAAGCACCTATTGTTCGTCGGAAGCTGTTTTTGCCCCAGGGGTCTCCGGGCTGTGTTCGTTGGGGTTGAACTCCTGCTAGCAAAACCGCCGGGTTGAGGAAAGGGTTCAGACTGTGCCTGGGCCCTGTGGTCTCTTCCAGGTCAGTGTATGGCGTTTCCTTCCCCTTGCCCCAGGCACCTGGGAGCATGTCTGCACGTGGAGAAAGACTTTCCCGTGGGAAGCCGGTTTTTGTCAAACGGGTCCCAGTGCTCTGCTCCTCTCTTTTCACTCCGGCTGCCAGAAGCCCAGGGAGGATGGGAGAGCTTAGAACATGGCTGGGCACTGTGGTTTCTTCCAGAGAAGTGGAGGGCATTTGCTTTACCTTGCCACAACCACTTGGGATAGGGTCTGCACCTCAGGAAAACTGTTTCCGTGGGAAGCCGGGTTTTTGCAAAGGGGTCTCAGGGCCGTGAGCCTCGGGTGTCCCTCCGGCTCCCCAAAGCACAGGGACGAGGTGAGGGGCTTAGACCATGCCTGGGAAATGTTGTTTCTTACACCTGGGTGTGTGGCATTTTGTTGAGCTGGCTACCCCCACTTGGGATAGGTGTTCCACAGCAAGCACCTATTGTTCGTCGGAAGCCGTTTTTGCCCCAGGGGTCTCCGGGCTGTGTTCGTTGGGGTTGAACTCCTGCTAGCAAAACCGCCGGGTTGAGGGAAGGGTTCAGACTGTGCCTGGGCCCTGTGGTCTCTTCCAGGTCAGTGTATGGCATTTCCTTCCCCTTGCCACAGGCACCTGGGCGCATGTCTGCACGTGGAGAAAGACTTTCCCGTGGGAAGCCGGTTTTTGTCAAACGGGTCCCAGTGCTCTGCTCCTCTCTTTTCACTCCTGCTGCCAGAAGCCCAGGGAGGATGGGAGGGCTTAGAACATGGCTGGGCACTGTGGTTTCTTCCAGAGAAGTGGAGGGCATTTGCTTTACCTTGCCACAACCACTTGGGAGAGGGTCTGCACCTCAGGAAAACTGTTTCCGTGGGAAGCCGGCTTTTTGCAAAGGGGTCTCAGGGCCGTGGGCCTCGGGTGTCCCTCCGGCTCCCCAAAGCACAGGGACGAGGTGAGGGGCTTAGACCATGCCTGGGCAATGTTGTTTCTTACACCTGGGTGTGTGGCATTTTGTTGAGCTGGCTACCCCCACTTGGGATAGGTGTTCCACAGCAAGCACCTATTGTTCGTCGGAAGCCGTTTTTGCCCCAGGGGTCTCCGGGCTGTGTTCGTTGGGGTTGAACTCCTGCTAGCAAAACCGCCGGGTTGAGGGAAGGGTTCAGACTGTGCCTGGGCCCTGTGGTCTCTTCCAGGTCAGTGTATGGCGTTTCCTTCCCCTTGCCCCAGGCACCTGGGAGCATGTCTGCACGTGGAGAAAGACTTTCCCGTGGGAAGCCGGTTTTTGTCAAACGGGTCCCAGTGCTCTGCTCCTCTCTTTTCACTCCGGCTGCCAGAAGCCCAGGGAGGATGGGAGGGCTTAGAACATGGCTGGGCACTGTGGTTTCTTCCAGAGAAGTGGAGGGCATTTGCTTTACCTTGCCACAACCACTTGGGATAGGGTCTGCACCTCAGGAAAACTGTTTCCGTGGGAAGCCGGGTTTTTGCAAAGGGGTCTCAGGGCCGTGAGCCTCGGGTGTCCCTCCGGCTCCCCAAAGCACAGGGACGAGGTGAGGGGCTTAGACCATGCCTGGGCAATGTTGTTTCTTACACCTGGGTGTGTGGCATTTTGTTGAGCTGGCTACCCCCACTTGGGATAGGTGTTCCACAGCAAGCACCTATTGTTCGTCGGAAGCCGTTTTTGCCCCAGGGGTCTCCGGGCTGTGTTCGTTGGGGTTGAACTCCTGCTAGCAAAACCGCCGGGTTGAGGGAAGGGTTCAGACTGTGCCTGGGCCCTGTGGTCTCTTCCAGGTCAGTGTATGGCATTTCCTTCCCCTTGCACAGGCACCTGGGAGCATGTCTGCTCGTGGAGAAAGACTTTCTCTTGGGAAACCGGTTTTTGTCAAACGGGTCCCAGTGCTCTGCTCCTCTCTTTTCACTCCTGCTGCCAGAAGCCCAGGGAGGATGGGAGGGCTTAGAACATGGCTGGGCACTGTGGTTTCTTCCAGAGAAGTGGAGGGCATTTGCTTTACCTTGCCACAACCACTTGGGAGAGGGTCTGCACCTCAGGAAAACTGTTTCCGTGGGAAGCCGGCATTTTGCAAAGGGGTCTCAGGGCCGTGGGCCTCGGGTGTCCTCCGGCTCCCCAAAGCACAGGGACGAGGTGAGGGGCTTAGACCATGCCTGGGCAATGTTGTTTCTTACACCTGGGTGTGTGGCATTTTGTTGAGCTGGATACCCACACTTGGGATAGGTGTTCCACAGCAAGCACCTATTGTTCGTCGGAAGCCGTTTTTGCCCCAGGGGTCTCCGGGCTGTGTTCGTTGGGGTTGAACTCCTGCTAGCAAAACCGCCGGGTTGAGGGAAGGGTTCAGACTGTGCCTGGGCCCTGTGGTCTCTTCCAGGTCAGTGTATGGCATTTCCTTCCCCTTGCCACAGGCACCTGGGAGCATGTCTGCACGTGGAGAAAGACTTTCCCGTGGGAAGCCGGTTTTTGTCAAACGGGTCCCAGTGCTCTGCTCCTCTCTTTTCACTCCTGCTGCCAGAAGCCCAGGGAGGATGGGAGGGCTTAGAACATGGCTGGGCACTGTGGTTTCTTCCAGAGAAGTGGAGGGCATTTGCTTTACCTTGCCACAACCACTTGGGAGAGGGTCTGCACCTCAGGAAAACTCTTTCCGTGGGAAGCCGGCTTTTTGCAAAGGGGTCTCAGGGCCGTGGGCCTCGGGTGTCCCTCCGGCTCCCCAAAGCACAGGGACGAGGTGAGGGGCTTAGACCATGCTTGGGCAATGTTGTTTCTTACACCTGGGTGTGTGGCATTTTGTTGAGCTGGCTACCCCCACTTGGGATAGGTGTTCCACAGCAAGCACCTATTGTTCGTCGGAAGCCGTTTTTGCCCCAGGGGTCTCCGGGCTGTGTCGTTGGGGTTGAACTCCTGCTAGCAAAACCGCCGGGTTGAGGGAAGGGTTCAGACTGTGCCTGGGCCCTGTGGTCTCTTCCAGGTCAGTGTATGGCGTTTCCTTCCCCTTGCCCCAGGCACCTGGGAGCATGTCTGCACGTGGAGAAAGACTTTCCCGTGGGAAGCCGGTTTTTGTCAAACGGGTCCCAGTACTCTGCTCCTCTCTTTTCACTCCGGCTGCCAGAAGCCCAGGGAGGATGGGAGGGCTTAGAACATGGCTGGGCACTGTGGTTTCTTCCAGAGAAGTGGAGGGCATTTGCTTTACCTTGCCACAACCACTTGGGATAGGGTCTGCACCTCAGGAAAACTGTTTCCGTGGGAAGCCGGCTTTTTGCAAAGGGGTCTCAGGGCCGTGAGCCTCGGGTGTCCCTCCGGCTCCCCAAAGCACAGGGACGAGGTGAGGGGCTTAGACCATGGCTGGGCAATGTTGTTTCTTACACCTGGGTGTGTGGCATTTTGTTGAGCTGGCTACCCCCACTTGGGATAGGTGTTCCACAGCAAGCACCTATTGTTCGTCGGAAGCCGTTTTTGCCCCAGGGGTCTCCGGGCTGTGTTCGTTGGGGTTGAACTCCTGCTAGCAAAACCGCCGGGTTGAGGGAAGGGTTCAGACTGTGCCTGGGCCCTGTGGTCTCTTCCAGGTCAGTGTATGGCATTTCCTTCCCCTTGCCACAGGCACCTGGGAGCATGTCTGCACGTGGAGAAAGACTTTCCCGTGGGAAGCAGGGTTTTGTCAAACGGGTCCCAGTGCTCTGCTCCTCTCTTTTCACTCCTGCTGCCAGAAGCCCAGGGAGATTGGGAGGGCTTAGAACATGGCTGGGCACTGTGGTTTCTTCCAGAGAAGTGGAGGGCATTTGCATTACCTTGCCACAACCACTTGTGAGAAGGACTGCACCCCAGGAAAACTGTTTCCGTGGGAAGCCGGCTTTTTGCAAAGGGGTCTCAGGGCCGTGGGCCTCGGCTGTCCCTCCGGCTCCCCAAAGCACAGGGACGAGGTGACGGGCTTAGACCATGCCTGGGCAATGTTGTTTCTTACACCTGGGTGTGTGGCATTTTGTTGAGCTGGCTACCCCCACTTGGGATAGGTGTTCCACAGCAAGCACCTATTGTTCGTCGGAAGCCGTTTTTTGCCCCAGGGGTCTCCGGGCTGTGTTCGTTGGGGTTGAACTCCTGCTAGCAAAACCGCCGGGTTGAGGGAAGGGTTCAGACTGTGCCTGGGCCCTGTGGTCTCTTCCAGGTCAGTGTATGGCATTTCCTTCCCCTTGCCACAGGCACCTGGGAGCATGTCTGCACGTGGAGAAAGACTTTCCCGTGGGAAGCCGGTTTTTGTCAAACGGGTCCCAGTGCTCTGCTCCTCTCTTTTCACTCCTGCTGCCAGAAGCCCAGGGAGGATGGGAGGGCTTAGAACATGGCTGGGCACTGTTGTTTCTTCCAGAGAAGTGGAAGGCATTTGCTTTACCTTGCCACAACCACTTGGGAGAGGGTCTGCACCTCAGGAAAACTGTTTCCGTGGGACGCCGGCTTTTTGCAAAGGGGTCTCAGGGCCGTGGGCCTCGGCTGTCCCTCCGGCTCCCCAAAGCACAGGGACGAGGTGAGGGGCTTAGACCATGCATGGGCAATGTTGTTTCTTACACCTCGGTGTGTGGCATTTTGTTGAGCTGGCTACCCCCACTTGGGATAGGTGTTCCACAGCAAGCACCTATTGTTCGTCGGAAGCCGTTTTGCCCCAGGGGTCTCCGGGCTGTGTTCGTTGGGGTTCAACTCCTGCTAGCAAAACCGCCGGGTTGAGGGAAGGGTTCAGACTGTGCCTGGGCCCTGTGGTCTCTTCCAGGTCAGTGTATGGCATTTCCTTCCCCTTGCCCCAGGCACCTGGGAGCATGTCTGCACGTGGAGAAAGACTTTCCCGTGGGAAGCCGGTTTTTGTCAAACGGGTCCCAGTGCTCTGCTCCTCTCTTTTCACTCCTGCTGCCAGAAGCCCAGGGAGGATGGGAGGGCTTAGAACATGGCTGGGCACTGTGGTTTCTTCCAGAGAAGTGGAGGGCATTTGCTTTACCTCGCCACAACCACTTGGGAGAGGGTCTGCACCTCAGGAAAACTGTTTCTGTGGGAAGCCGGCTTTTTGCAAAGGGGTCTCAGGGCCGTGGGCCTCGGCTGTCCCTCCGGCTCCCCAAAGCACAGGGACGAGGTGAGGGGCTTAGACCATGCCTGGGCAATGTTGTTTCTTACACCTGGGTGTGTGGCATTTTGTTGAGCTGGCTACCCCCACTTGTTATAGGTCTTCCACAGCAAGCACCTATTGTTCGTCGGAAGCCGTTTTTGCCCCAGGGGTCTCCGGGCTGTGTTCGTTGGGGTTGAACTCCTGCTAGCAAAACCGCCGGGTTGAGGGAAGGGTTCAGACTGTGCCTGGGCCCTGTGGTCTCTTCCAGGTCAGTGTATGGCATTTCCTTCCCCTTGCCACAGGCACCTGGGAGCATGTCTGCACGTGGAGAAAGACTTTCCCGTGGGAAGCCGGTTTTTGTCAAACGGGTCCCAGTGCTCTGCTCCTCTCTTTTCACTCCTGCTGCCAGAAGCCCAGGGAGGATGGGAGGGCTTAGAACATGGCTGGGCACTGTGGTTTCTTCCAGAGAAGTGGAGGGCATTTGCTTTACCTCGCCACAACCACTTGGGAGAGGGTCTGCACCTCAGGAAAACTGTTTCTGTGGGAAGCCGGCTTTTTGCAAAGGGGTCTCAGGGCCGTGGGCCTCGGCTGTCCCTCCGGCTCCCCAAAGCACAGGGACGAGGTGATGGGCTTAGACCATGGCTGGGCAATGTTGTTTCTTACACCTGGGTGTGTGGCATTTTGTTGAGCTGGCTACCCCCACTTGGGATAGGTGTTCCACAGCAAGCACCTATTGTTCGTCGGAAGCCGTTTTTGCCCCAGGGGTCTCCGGGCTGTGTTCGTTGGGGTTGAACTCCTGCTAGCAAAACCGCCGGGTTGAGGGAAGGGTTCAGACTGTGCCTGGGCCCTGTGGTCTCTTCCAGGTCAGTGTATGGCATTTCCTTCCCCTTGCCACAGGCACCTGGGAGCATGTCTGCTCGTGGAGAAAGACTTTCTCTTGGGAAACCGGTTTTTGTCAAACGGGTCCCAGTGCTCTGCTCCTCTCTTTTCACTCCTGCTGCCAGAAGCCCAGGGAGGATGGGAGGGCTTAGAACATGGCTGGGCACTGCGGTTTCTTCCAGAGAAGTGGAGGGCATTTCCTTTACCTTGCCACAACCACTTGGGATAGGGTCTGCACCTCAGGAAAACTGTTTCCGTGGGAAGCCGGCTTTTTGCAAAGGGGTCTCAGGGCCGTGGGCCTCGGGTGCCCTCCGGCTCCCCAAAGCACAGGGACGAGGTGAGGGGCTTAGACCATGCCTGGGCAATGTTGTTTCTTACACCTGGGTGTGTGGCATTTTGTTGAGCTGGCTACCCCCACTTGGGATAGGTGTTCCACAGCAAGCACCTATTGTTCGTCGGAAGCCGTTTTTGCCCCAGGGGTCTCCGGGCTGTGTTCGTTGGGGTTGAACTCCTCCTAGCAAAACCGCCGGGTTGAGGGAAGGGTTCAGACTGTGCCTGGGCCCTGTGGTCTCTTCCAGGTCAGTGTATGGCATTTCCTTCCCCTTGCACAGGCACCTGGGAGCATGTCTGCTCGTGGAGAAAGACTTTCTCTTGGGAAACCGGTTTTTGTCAAACGGGTCCCAGTGCTCTGCTCCTCTCTTTTCACTCCTGCTGCCAGAAGCCCAGGGAGGATGGGAGGGCTTAGAACATGGCTGGGTACTGTGGTTTCTTCCAGAGAAGTGGAGGGCATTTCCTTTACCTTGCCACAACCACTTGGGAGAGGGTCTGCACCTCAGGAAAACTGTTTCCGTGGGAAGCCGGCTTTTTGCAAAGGGGTCTCAGGGCCGTGGGCCTCGGCTGTCCCTCCGGCTCCCCAAAGCACAGGGACGAGGTGAGGGGCTTAGACCATGCCTGGGCAATGTTGTTTCTTACACCTGGGTGTGTGGCATTTTGTTGAGCTGGCTACCCCCACTTGGGATAGGTGTTCCACAGCAAGCACCTATTGTTCGTCGGAAGCCGTTTTTGCCCCAGGGGTCTCCGGGCTGTGTTCGTTGGGGTTGAACTCCTGCTAGCAAAACCGCCGGGTTGAGGGAAGGGTTCAGACTGTGCCTGGGCCCTGTGGTCTCTTCCAGGTCAGTGTATGGCATTTCCTTCCCCTTGCCACAGGCACCTGGGAGCATGTCTGCACGTGGAGAAAGACTTTCCCGTGGGAAGCCGGTTTTTGTCAAACGGGTCCCAGTGCTCTGCTCCTCTCTTTTCACTCCTGCTGCCAGAAGCCCAGGGAGGATGGGAGGGCTTAGAACATGGCTGGGCACTGTGGTTTCTTCCAGAGAAGTGGAGGGCATTTGCTTTACCTTGCCACAACCACTTGGGAGAGGGTCTGCACCTCAGGAAAACTCTTTCTGTGGGAAGCCGGCTTTTTGCAAAGGGGTCTCAGGGCCGTGGGCCTCGGCTGTCCCTCCGGCTCCCCAAAGCACAGGGACGAGGTGAGGGGCTTAGACCATGCCTGGGCAATGTTGTTTCTTACACCTGGGTGTGTGGCATTTTGTTGAGCTGGCTACCCCCACTTGGGATAGGTGTTCCACAGCAAGCACCTATTGTTCGTCGGAAGCCGTTTTTGCCCCAGGGGTCTCCGGGCTGTGTTCGTTGGGGTTGAACTCCTGCTAGCAAAACCGCCGGGTTGAGGGAAGGGTTCAGACTGTGCCTGGGCCCTGTGGTCTCTTCCAGGTCAGTGTATGGCATTTCCTTCCCCTTGCCACAGGCACCTGGGTGTATGTCTTCTCGTGGAGAAAGACTTTCTCTTGGGAAACCGGTTTTTGTCAAACGGGTCCCAGTGCTCTGCTCCTCTCTTTTCACTCCTGCTGCCAGAAGCCCAGGGAGGATGGGAGGGCTTAGAACATGGCTGGGCACTGTGGTTTCTTCCAGAGAAGTGGAGGGCATTTGCTTTACCTTGCCACAACCACTTGGGAGAAGGTCTGCACCTCAGGAAAACTCTTTCCGTGGGAAGCCGGCTTTTTGCAAAGGGGTCTCAGGGTCCGTGGGCCTCGGGTGTCCCTCCTGCTCCCCAAAGCACAGGGACGAGGTGAGGGGCTTAGACCATGGCTGGGCAATGTTGTTTCTTACACCTGGGTGTGTGGCATTTTGTTGAGCTGGCTACCCCCACTTGGGATAGGTGTTCCACAGCAAGCACCTATTGTTCGTCGGAAGCCGTTTTTGCCCCAGGGGTCTCCGGGCT
The DNA here is from genome assembly GCF_023065955.2 of Ursus arctos. Classification (NCBI taxonomy): domain Eukaryota; kingdom Metazoa; phylum Chordata; class Mammalia; order Carnivora; family Ursidae; genus Ursus; species Ursus arctos. The sequence goes on along the minus strand of NW_026623054.1, from coordinate 1,430,727 downwards.
GTGTTCGTTGGGGTTGAACTCCTGCTAGCAAAACCGACGGGTTGAGGGAAGGGTTCAGACTGTGCCTGGGCCCTGTGGTCTCTTCCAGGTCAGTGTATGGCATTTCCTTCCCCTTGCCACAGGCACCTGGGAGCATGTCTGCACGTGGAGAAAGACTTTCCCGTGGGAAGCCGGTTTTTGTCAAACGGGTCCCAGTGCTCTGCTCCTCTCTTTTCACTCCTGCTGCCAGAAGCCCAGGGAGGATGGGAGGGCTTAGAACATGGCTGGGCACTGTGGTTTCTTCCAGAGAAGTGGAGGGCATTTGCTTTACCTTGCCACAACCACTTGGGAGAGGGTCTGCACCTCAGGAAAACTGTTTCTGTGGGAAGCCGGCTTTTTGCAAAGGGGTCTCAGGGCCGTGGGCCTCGGCTGTCCCTCCGGCTCCCCAAAGCACAGGGACGAGGTGAGGGGCTTAGACCATGCCTGGGCAATGTTGTTTCTTACACCTGGGTGTGTGGCATTTTGTTGAGCTGGCTACCCCCACTTGGGATAGGTGTTCCACAGCAATCACCTATTGTTCGTCGGAAGCCGTTTTTGCCCCAGGGGTCTCCGGGCTGTGTTCGTTGGGGTTGAACTCCTGCTAGCAAAACCGCCGGGTTGAGGGAAGGGTTCAGACTGTGCCTGGGCGCTGTGGTCTCTTCCAGGTCAGTGTATGGCATTTCCTTCCCCTTGCCACAGGCACCTGGGAGCATGTCTGCACGTGGAGAAAGACTTTCCCGTGGGAAGCTGGTTTTTGTCAAACGGGTCCCAGTGCTCTGCTCCTCTCTTTTCACTCCTGCTGCCAGAAGCCCAGGGAGGATGGGAGGGCTTAGAACATGGCTGGGCACTGTGGTTTCTTCCAGAGAAGTGGAGGGCATTTGCTTTACCTTGCCACAACCAGTTGGGAGAGGGTCTGCACCTCAGGAAAACTCTTTCCGTGGGAAGCCGGCTTTTTGCAAAGGGGTCTCAGGGCCGTGGGCCTCGGGTGTCCCTCCGGCTCCCCAAAGCACAGGGACAAGGTGAGGGGCTTAGACCATGCCTGGGTAATGTTGTTTCTTACACCTGGGTGTGTGGCATTTTGTTGAGCTGGCTACCCCCACTTGGGATAGGTGTTCCACAGCAAGCACCTATTGTTCGTCGGAAGCCGTTTTGCCCCAGGGGTCTCCGGGCTGTGTTCGTTGGGGTTGAACTCCTGCTAGCAAAACCGCCGGGTTGAGGGAAGGGTTCAGACTGTGCCTGGGCCCTGTGGTCTCTTCCAGGTCAGTGTATGGCATTTCCTTCCCCTTGCCACAGGCACCTGGGAGCATGTCTGCACGTGGAGAAAGACTTTCCCGTGGGAAGCCGGTTTTTGTCAAACGGGTCCCAGTGCTCTGCTCCTCTCTTTTCACTCCTGCTGCCAGAAGCCCAGGGAGGATGGGAGGGCTTAGAACATGGCTGGGCACTGTGGTTTCTTCCAGAGAAGTGGAGGGCATTTGCTTTACCTTGCCACAACCACTTGGGAGAGTGTCTGCACCTCAGGAAAACTGTCTCTGTGGGAAGCCGGCTTTTTGCAAAGGGGTCTCAGGGCCGTGGGATTCGGCTGTCCCTCCGGCTCCCCAAAGCACAGGGACGAGGTGAGGGGCTTAGACCATGCCTGGGCAATGTTGTTTCTTACACCTGGGTGTGTGGCATTTTGTTGAGCTGGCTACCCCCACTTGGGATAGGTGTTCCACAGCAAGCACCTATTGTTCGTCGGAAGCCGTTTTTGCCCCAGGGGTCTCCGGGCTGTGTTCGTTGGGGTTGAACTCCTGCTAGCAAAACCGCCGGGTTGAGGGAAGGGTTCAGACTGTGCCTGGGCCCTGTGGTCTCTTCCAGGTCAGTGTATGGCATTTCCTTCCCCTTGCCACAGGCACCTGGGAGCATGTCTGCTCGTGGAGAAAGACTTTCTCTTGGGAAACCGGTTTTTGTCAAACGGGTCCCAGTGCTCTGCTCCTCTCTTTTCACTCCTGCTGCCAGAAGCCCAGGGAGGATGGGAGGGCTTAGAACATGGCTGGGCACTGTGGTTTCTTCCAGAGAAGTGGAGGGCATTTCCTTTACCTTGCCACAACCACTTGGGATAGGGTCTGCACCTCAGGAAAACTGTTTCCGTGGGAAGCCGGCTTTTTGCAAAGGGGTCTCAGGGCCGTGGGCCTCGGGTGTCCCTCCGGCTCCCCAAAGCACAGGGACGAGGTGAGGGGCTTAGACCATGCCTGGGCAATGTTGTTTCTTACACCTGGGTGTGTGGCATTTTGTTGAGCTGGCTACCCCCACTTGGGATAGGTGTTCCACAGCAAGCACCTATTGTTCGTCGGAAGCCGTTTTTGCCCCAGGGGTCTCCGGGCTGTGTTCGTTGGGCTTGAACTCCTGCTAGCAAAACCGCCGGGTTGAGGGAAGGGTTCAGACTGTGCCTGGGCCCTGTGGTCTCTTCCAGGTCAGTGTATGGCATTTCCTTCGCCTTGCCACAGGCACCTGGGAGCATGTCTGCTCGTGGAGAAAGACTTTCTCTTGGGAAACCGGTTTTTGTCAAACGGGTCCCAGTGCTCTGCTCCTCTCTTTTCACTCCTGCTGCCAGAAGCCCTGGGAGGATGGGAGGGCTTAGAACATGGCTGGGCACTGTGGTTTCTTCCAGAGAAGTGGAGGGCATTTCCTTTACCTTGCCACAACCACTTGGGAGAGGGTCTGCACCTCAGGAAAACTGTTTCCGTGGGAAGCCGGCTTTTTGCAAAGGGGTCTCAGGGCCGTGGGCCTCGGCTGTCCCTCCGGCTCCCCAAAGCACAGGGACGAGGTGAGGGGCTTAGACCATGCCTGGGCAATGTTGTTTCTTACACCTGGGTGTGTGGCATTTTGTTGAGCTGGCTACCCCCACTTGGGATAGGTGTTCCACAGCAAGCACCTATTGTTCGTCGGAAGCCGTTTTTGCCCCAGGGGTCTCCGGGCTGTGTTCGTTGGGGTTGAACTCCTGCTAGCAAAACCGCCGGGTTGAGGGAAGGGTTCAGACTGTGCCTGGGCCCTGTGGTCTCTTCCAGGTCAGTGTATGGCATTTCCTTCCCCTTGCCACAGGCACCTGGGAGCATGTCTGCACGTGGAGAAAGACTTTCCCGTGGGAAGCCGGTTTTTGTCAAACGGGTCCCAGTGCTCTGCTCCTCTCTTTTCACTCCTGCTGCCAGAAGCCCAGGGAGGATGGGAGGGCTTAGAACATGGCTGGGCACTGTGGTTTCTTCCAGAGAAGTGGAGGGCATTTGCTTTACCTTGCCACAACCACTTGGGAGAGGGTCTGCACCTCAGGAAAACTCTTTCTGTGGGAAGCCGGCTTTTTGCAAAGGGGTCTCAGGGCCGTGGGCCTCGGCTGTCCCTCCGGCTCCCCAAAGCACAGGGACGAGGTGAGGGGCTTAGACCATGCCTGGGCAATGTTGTTTCTTACACCTGGGTGTGTGGCATTTTGTTGAGCTGGCTACCCCCACTTGGGATAGGTGTTCCACAGCAAGCACCTATTGTTCGTCGGAAGCCGTTTTTGCCCCAGGGGTCTCCGGGCTGTGTTCGTTGGGGTTGAACTCCTGCTAGCAAAACCGCCGGGTTGAGGGAAGGGTTCAGACTGTGCCTGGGCCCTGTGGTCTCTTCCAGGTCAGTGTATGGCATTTCCTTCCCCTTGCCACAGGCACCTGGGTGTATGTCTTCTCGTGGAGAAAGACTTTCTCTTGGGAAACCGGTTTTTGTCAAACGGGTCCCAGTGCTCTGCTCCTCTCTTTTCACTCCTGCTGCCAGAAGCCCAGGGAGGATGGGAGGGCTTAGAACATGGCTGGGCACTGTGGTTTCTTCCAGAGAAGTGGAGGGCATTTGCTTTACCTTGCCACAACCACTTGGGAGAAGGTCTGCACCTCAGGAAAACTCTTTCCGTGGGAAGCCGGCTTTTTGCAAAGGGGTCTCAGGGCCGTGGGCCTCGGGTGTCCCTCCTGCTCCCCAAAGCACAGGGACGAGGTGAGGGGCTTAGACCATGCCTGGGCAATGTTGTTTCTTACACCTGGGTGTGTGGCATTTTGTTGAGCTGGCTACCCCCACTTGGGATAGGTGTTCCACAGCAAGCACCTATTGTTCGTCGGAAGCCGTTTTTGCCCCAGGGGTCTCCGGGCTGTGTTCGTTGGGGTTGAACTCCTGCTAGCAAAACCGACGGGTTGAGGGAAGGGTTCAGACTGTGCCTGGGCCCTGTGGTCTCTTCCAGGTCAGTGTATGGCATTTCCTTCCCCTTGCCACAGGCACCTGGGAGCATGTCTGCACGTGGAGAAAGAATTTCCCGTGGGAAGCCGGTTTTTGTCAAACGGGTCCCAGTGCTCTGCTCCTCTCTTTTCACTCCTGCTGCCAGAAGCCCAGGGAGGATGGGAGGGCTTAGAACATGGCTGGGCACTGTGGTTTCTTCCAGAGAAGTGGAGGGCATTTGCTTTACCTTGCCACAACCACTTGGGAGAGGGTCTGCACCTCAGGAAAACTCTTTCTGTGGGAAGCCGGCTTTTTGCAAAGGGGTCTCAGGGCCGTGGGCCTCGGCTGTCCCTCCGGCTCCCCAAAGCACAGGGACGAGGTGAGGGGCTTAGACCATGCCTGGGCAATGTTGTTTCTTACACCTGGGTGTGTGGCATTTTGTTGAGCTGGCTACCCCCACTTGGGATAGGTGTTCCACAGCAATCACCTATTGTTCGTCGGAAGCCGTTTTTGCCCCAGGGGTCTCCGGGCTGTGTTCGTTGGGGTTGAACTCCTGCTAGCAAAACCGCCGGGTTGAGGGAAGGGTTCAGACTGTGCCTGGGCGCTGTGGTCTCTTCCAGGTCAGTGTATGGCATTTCCTTCCCCTTGCCACAGGCACCTGGGAGCATGTCTGCACGTGGAGAAAGACTTTCCCGTGGGAAGCTGGTTTTTGTCAAACGGGTCCCAGTGCTCTGCTCCTCTCTTTTCACTCCTGCTGCCAGAAGCCCAGGGAGGATGGGAGGGCTTAGAACATGGCTGGGCACTGTGGTTTCTTCCAGAGAAGTGGAGGGCATTTGCTTTACCTTGCCACAACCAGTTGGGAGAGGGTCTGCACCTCAGGAAAACTCTTTCCGTGGGAAGCCGGCTTTTTGCAAAGGGGTCTCAGGGCCGTGGGCCTCGGGTGTCCCTCCGGCTCCCCAAAGCACAGGGACAAGGTGAGGGGCTTAGACCATGCCTGGGTAATGTTGTTTCTTACACCTGGGTGTGTGGCATTTTGTTGAGCTGGCTACCCCCACTTGGGATAGGTGTTCCACAGCAAGCACCTATTGTTCGTCGGAAGCCGTTTTTGCCCCAGGGGTCTCCGGGCTGTGTCGTTGGGGTTGAACTCCTGCTAGCAAAACCGCCGGGTTGAGGGAAGGGTTCAGACTGTGCCTGGGCCCTGTGGTCTCTTCCAGGTCAGTGTATGGCGTTTCCTTCCCCTTGCCCCAGGCACCTGGGAGCATGTCTGCACGTGGAGAAAGACTTTCCCGTGGGAAGCCGGTTTTTGTCAAACGGGTCCCAGTACTCTGCTCCTCTCTTTTCACTCCGGCTGCCAGAAGCCCAGGGAGGATGGGAGGGCTTAGAACATGGCTGGGCACTGTGGTTTCTTCCAGAGAAGTGGAGGGCATTTGCTTTACCTTGCCACAACCACTTGGGAGAGGGTCTGCACCTCAGGAAAACTGTTTCCGTGGGAAGCCGGCTTTTTGCAAAGGGGTCTCAGGGCCGTGAGCCTCGGGTGTCCCTCCGGCTCGCCAAAGCACAGGGACGAGGTGAGGGGCTTAGACCATGCCTGGGCAATGTTGTTTCTTACACCTGGGTGTGTGGCATTTTGTTGAGCTGGCTACCCCCACTTGGGATAGGTGTTCCACAGCAAGCACCTATTGTTCTTCGGAAGCCGTTTTTGCCCCAGGGGTCTCCGGGCTGTGTTCGTTGGGGTTGAACTCCTGCTAGCAAAACCGCCGGGTTGAGGGAAGGGTTCAGACTGTGCCTGGGCCCTGTGGTCTCTTCCAGGTCAGTGTATGGCATTTCCTTCCCCTTGCCACAGGCACCTGGGAGCATGTCTGCACGTGGAGAAAGACTTTCCCGTGGGAAGCCGGGTTTTGTCAAACGGGTCCCAGTGCTCTGCTCCTCTCTTTTCACTCCTGCTGCCAGAAGCCCAGGGAGATTGGGAGGGCTTAGAACATGGCTGGGCACTGTGGTTTCTTCCAGAGAAGTGGAGGGCATTTGCATTACCTTGCCACAACCACTTGTGAGAAGGTCTGCACCCCAGGAAAACTGTTTCCGTGGGAAGCCGGCTTTTTGCAAAGGGGTCTCAGGGCCGTGGGCCTCGGCTGTCCCTCCGGCTCCCCAAAGCACAGGGACGAGGTGAGGGGCTTAGACCATGCCTGGGCAATGTTGTTTCTTACACCTGGGTGTGTGGCATTTTGTTGAGCTGGCTACCCCCACTTGGGATAGGTGTTCCACAGCAAGCACCTATTGTTCGTCGGAAGCCGTTTTTGCCCCAGGGGTCTCCGGGCTGTGTTCGTTGGGGTTGAACTCCTGCTAGCAAAACCGCCGGGTTGAGGGAAGGGTTCAGACTGTGCCTGGGCCCTGTGGTCTCTTCCAGGTCAGTGTCTGGCATTTCCTTCCCCTTGCCCCAGGCACCTGGGAGCATGTCTGCACGTGGAGAAAGACTTTCCCGTGGGAAGCCGGTTTTTGTCAAACGGGTCCCAGTGCTCTGCTCCTCTCTTTTCACTCCTGCTGCCAGAAGCCCAGGGAGCATGGGAGGGCTTAGAACATGGCTGGGCACTGTGGTTTCTTCCAGAGAAGTGGAGGGCATTTGCTTTACCTTGCCACAACCACTTGGGAGAGGGTCTGCACCTCAGGAAAACTGTTTCCGTGGGAAGCCGGCTTTTTGCAAAGGGGTCTCAGGGCCGTGGGCCTCGGCTGTCCCTCCGGCTCCCCAAAGCACAGGGACGAGGTGAGGGGCTTAGACCATGCCTGGGCAATGTTGTTTCTTACACCTGGGTGTGTGGCATTTTGTTGAGCTGGCTACCCCCACTTGGGATAGGTGTTCCACAGCAAGCACCTATTGTTCGTCGGAAGCCGTTTTTGCCCCAGGGGTCTCCGAGCTGTGTTCGTTGGGGTTGAACTCCTGCTAGCAAAACCGCCGGGTTGAGGGAAGGGTTCAGACTGTGCCTGGGCCCTGTGGTCTCTTCCAGGTCAGTGGATGGCATTTCCTTCCCCTTGCCACAGGCACCTGGGAGCATGTCTGCACGTGGAGAAAGACTTTCCCGTGGGAAGCCGGTTTTTGTCAAACGGGTCCCAGTGCTCTGCTCCTCTCTTTTCACTCCTGCTGCCAGAAGCCCAGGGAGGATGGGAGGGCTTAGAACATGGCTGGGCACTGTGGTTTCTTCCAGAGAAGTGGAAGGCATTTGCTTTACCTTGCCACAACCACTTGGGAGAGGGTCTGCACCTCAGGAAAACTGTTTCCGTGGGACGCCGGCTTTTTGCAAAGGGGTCTCAGGGCCGTGGGCCTCGGCTGTCCCTCCGGCTCCCCAAAGCACAGGGACGAGGTGAGGGGCTTAGACCATGCATGGGCAATGTTGTTTCTTACACCTGGGTGTGTGGCATTTTGTTGAGCTGGCTACCCCCACTTGGGATAGGTGTTCCACAGCAAGCACCTATTGTTCGTCGGAAGCCGGTTTTGCCCCAGGGGTCTCCGGGCTGTGTTCGTTGGGGTTGAACTCCTGCTAGCAAAACCGCCGGGTTGAGGGAAGGGTTCAGACTGTGCCTGTGCCCTGTGGTCTCTTCCAGGTCAGTGTATGGCATTTCCTTCCCCTTGCCACAGGCACCTGGGAGCATGTCTGCACGTGGAGAAAGACTTTCCCGTGGGAAGCCGGTTTTTGTCAAACGGGTCCCAGTGCTCTGCTCCTCTCTTTTCACTCCTGCTGCCAGAAGCCCAGGGAGGATGGGAGGGCTTAGAACATGGCTGGGCACTGTGGTTTCTTCCAGAGAAGTGGAAGGCATTTGCTTTACCTTGCCTCAACCACTTGGGAGAGGGTCTGCACCTCAGGAAAACTGTTTCCGTGGGACGCCGGCTTTTTGCAAAGGGGTCTCAGGGCCGTGGGCCTCGGCTGTCCCTCCGGCTCCCCAAAGCACAGGGACGAGGTGAGGGGCTTAGACCATGCCTGGGCAATGTTGTTTCTTACACCTGGGTGTGTGGCATTTTGTTGAGCTGGCTACCCCCACTTGGGATAGGTGTTCCACAGCAAGCACCTATTGTTCGTCGGAAGCCGTTTTGCCCCAGGGGTCTCCGGGCTGTGTTCGTTGGGGTTCAACTCCTGCTAGCAAAACCGCCGGGTTGAGGGAAGGGTTCAGACTGTGCCTGGGCCCTGTGGTCTCTTCCAGGTCAGTGTATGGCATTTCCTTCCCCTTGCCCCAGGCACCTGGGAGCATGTCTGCACGTGGAGAAAGACTTTCCCGTGGGAAGCCGGTTTTTGTCAAACGGGTCCCAGTGCTCTGCTCCTCTCTTTTCACTCCTGCTGCCAGAAGCCCAGGGAGGATGGGAGGGCTTAGAACATGGCTGGGCACTGTGGTTTCTTCCAGAGAAGTGGAGGGCATTTGCTTTACCTGGCCACAACCACTTGGGAGAGGGTCTGCACCTCAGGAAAACTCTTTCCGTGGGAAGCCGGCTTTTTGCAAAGGGGTCTCAGGGCCGTGGGCCTCGGCTGTCCCTCCGGCTCCCCAAAGCACAGGGACGAGGTGAGGGGCTTAGACCATGCCTGGGCAATGTTGTTTCTTACACCTGGGTGTGTGGCATTTTGTTGAGCTGGCTACCCCCACTTGGGATAGGTGTTCCACAGCAAGCACCTATTGTTCGTCGGAAGCCGTTTTTGCCCCAGGGGTCTCCGGGCTGTGTTCGTTGGGGTTGAACTCCTGCTAGCAAAACCGCCGGGTTGAGGGAAGGGTTCAGACTGTGCCTGGGCCCTGTGGTCTCTTCCAGGTCAGTGTATGGCATTTCCTTCCCCTTGCCCCAGGCACCTGGGAGCATGTCTGCACGTGGAGAAAGACTTTCCCGTGGGAAGCCGGTTTTTGTCAAACGGTTCCCAGTGCTCTGCTCCTCTCTTTTCACTCCTGCTGCCAGAAGCCCAGGGAGGATGGGAGGGCTTAGAACATGGCTGGGCACTGTGGTTTCTTCCAGAGAAGTGGAAGGCATTTGCTTTACCTCGCCACAACCACTTGGGAGAGGGTCTGCACCTCAGGAAAACTGTTTCCGTGGGAAGCCGGCTTTTTGCAAAGGGGTCTCAGGGCCGTGGGCCTCGGCTGTCCCTCCGGCTCCCGAAAGCACAGGGACGAGGTGAGGGGCTTAGACCATGCCTGGGCAATGTTGTTTCTTACACCTGGGTGTGTGGCATTTTGTTGAGCTGGCTACCCCCACTTGGGATAGGTGTTCCACAGCAAGCACCTATTGTTCGTCGGAAGCCGTTTTTGCCCCAGGGGTCTCCGGGCTGTGTTCGTTGGGGTTGAACTCCTGCTAGCAAAACCGCCGGGTTGAGGGAAGGGTTCAGACTGTGCCTGGGCCCTGTGGTCTCTTCCAGGTCAGTGTATGGCATTTCCTTCCCCTTGCCCCAGGCACCTGGGAGCATGTCTGCACGTGGAGAAAGACTTTCCCCTGGGAAGCCGGTTTTTGTCAAACGGTTCCCAGTGCTCTGCTCCTCTCTTTTCACTCCTGCTGCCAGAAGCCCAGGGAGGATGGGAGGGCTTAGAACATGGCTGGGCACTGTGGTTTCTTCCAGAGAAGTGGAAGGCATTTGCTTTACCTCGCCACAACCACTTGGGAGAGGGTCTGCACCTCAGGAAAACTGTTTCCGTGGGACGCCGGCTTTTTGCAAAGGGGTCTCAGGGCCGTGGGCCTCGGCTGTCCCTCCGGCTCCCGAAAGCACAGGGACGAGGTGAGGGGCTTAGACCATGCCTGGGCAATGTTGTTTCTTACACCTGGGTGTGTGGCATTTTGTTGAGCTGGCTACCCCCACTTGGGATAGGTGTTCCACAGCAAGCACCTATTGTTCGTCGGAAGCCGTTTTGCCCCAGGGGTCTCCGGGCTGTGTTCGTTGGGGTTCAACTCCTGCTAGCAAAACCGCCGGGTTGAGGGAAGGGTTCAGACTGTGCCTGGGCCCTGTGGTCTCTTCCAGGTCAGTGTATGGCATTTCCTTCCCCTTGCCCCAGGCACCTGGGAGCATGTCTGCACGTGGAGAAAGACTTTCCCGTGGGAAGCCGGTTTTTGTCAAACGGGTCCCAGTGCTCTGCTCCTCTCTTTTCACTCCTGCTGCCAGAAGCCCAGGGAGGATGGGAGGGCTTAGAACATGGCTGGGCACTGTGGTTTCTTCCAGAGAAGTGGAGGGTATTTGCTTTACCTCGCCACAACCACTTGGGAGAGGGTCTGCACCTCAGGAAAACTGTTTCTGTGGGAAGCCGGCTTTTTGCAAAGGGGTCTCAGGGCCGTGGGCCTCGGGTGTCCCTCCGGCTCCCCAAAGCACAGGGACGAGGTGAGGGGCTTAGACCATGCCTGGGCAATGTTGTTTCTTACACCTGGGTGTGTGGCATTTTGTTGAGCTGGCTACCCCCACTTGGGATAGGTGTTCCACAGCAAGCACCTATTGTTCGTCGGAAGCCGTTTTTGCCCCAGGGGTCTCCGGGCTGTGTTCGTTGGGGTTGAACTCCTGCTAGCAAAACCGCCGGGTTGAGGGAAGGGTTCAGACTGTGCCTGGGCCCTGTGGTCTCTTCCAGGTCAGTGTATGGCATTTCCTTCCCCTTGCCACAGGCACCTGGGAGCATGTCTGCACGTGGAGAAAGACTTTCCCGTGGGAAGCCGGTTTTTGTCAAACGGTTCCCAGTGCTCTGCTCCTCTCTTTTCACTCCTGCTGCCAGAAGCCCAGGGAGGATGGGAGGGCTTAGAACATGGCTGGGCACTGTGGTTTCTTCCAGAGAAGTGGAAGGCATTTGCTTTACCTCGCCACAACCACTTGGGAGAGGGTCTGCACCTCAGGAAAACTGTTTCCGTGGGACGCCGGCTTTTTGCAAAGGGGTCTCAGGGCCGTGGGCCTCGGCTGTCCCTCCGGCTCCCGAAAGCACAGGGACGAGGTGAGGGGCTTAGACCATGCCTGGGCAATGTTGTTTCTTACACCTGGGTGTGTGGCATTTTGTTGAGCTGGCTACCCCCACTTGGGATAGGTGTTCCACAGCAAGCACCTATTGTTCGTCGGAAGCCGTTTTGCCCCAGGGGTCTCCGGGCTGTGTTCGTTGGGGTTCAACTCCTGCTAGCAAAACCGCCGGGTTGAGGGAAGGGTTCAGACTGTGCCTGGGCCCTGTGGTCTCTTCCAGGTCAGTGTATGGCATTTCCTTCCCCTTGCCCCAGGCACCTGGGAGCATGTCTGCACGTGGAGAAAGACTTTCCCGTGGGAAGCCGGGTTTTGTCAAACGGGTCCCAGTGCTCTGCTCCTCTCTTTTCACTCCTGCTGCCAGAAGCCCAGGGAGGATGGGAGGGCTTAGAACATGGCTGGGCACTGTGGTTTCTTCCAGAGAAGTGGAGGGCATTTGCTTTACCTTGCCACAACCACTTGGGAGAGGGTCTGCACCTCAGGAAAACTGTTTCCGTGGCAAGCCGGCTTTTTGCAAAGGGGTCTCAGGGCCGTGGGCCTCGGGTGTCCTCCGGCTCCCCAAAGCACAGGGACGAGGTGAGGGGCTTAGACCATGCCTGGGCAATGTTGTTTCTTACACCTGGGTGTGTGGCATTTTGTTGAGCTGGCTACCCCCACTTGGGATAGGTGTTCCACAGCAAGCACCTATTGTTCGTCGGAAGCCGTTTTTGCCCCAGGGGTCTCCGGGCTGTGTTCGTTGGGGTTCAACTCCTGCTAGCAAAACCGCCGGGTTGAGGGAAGGGTTCAGACTGTGCCTGGGCCCTGTGGTCTCTTCCAGGTCAGTGTATGGCATTTCCTTCCCCTTGCCACAGGCACCTGGGAGCATGTCTGCACGTGGAGAAAGACTTTCCCGTGGGAAGCCGGTTTTTGTCAAACGGGTCCCAGTGCTCTGCTCCTCTCTTTTCACTCCTGCTGCCAGAAGCCCAGGGAGGATGGGAGGGCTTAGAACATGGCTGGGCACTGTGGTTTCTTCCAGAGAAGTGGAGGGCATTTGCTTTACCTTGCCACAACCACTTGGGAGAGGGTCTGCACCTCAGGAAAACTCTTTCCGTGGGAAGCCGGCTTTTTGCAAAGGGTTCTCAGGGCCGTGGGCCTCGGGTGTCCCTCCGGCTCCCCAAAGCACAGGGACGAGGTGAGGGGCTTAGACCATGCCTGGGCAATGTTGTTTCTTACACCTGGGTGTGTGGCATTTTGTTGAGCTGGCTACCCCCACTTGGGATAGGTGTTCCACAGCAAGCACCTATTGTTCGTCGGAAGCCGTTTTTGCCTCAGGGGTCTCCGGGCTGTGTCGTTGGGGTTGAACTCCTGCTAGCAAAACCGCCGGGTTGAGGGAAGGGTTCAGACTGTGCCTGGGCCCTGTGGTCTCTTCCAGGTCAGTGTATGGCGTTTCCTTCCCCTTGCCCCAGGCACCTGGGAGCATGTCTGCACGTGGAGAAAGACTTTCCCGTGGGAAGCCGGTTTTTGTCAAACGGGTCCCAGTACTCTGCTCCTCTCTTTTCACTCCGGCTGCCAGAAGCCCAGGGAGGATGGGAGGGCTTAGAACATGGCTGGGCACTGTGGTTTCTTCCAGAGAAGTGGAGGGCATTTGCTTTACCTTGCCACAACCACTTGGGAGAGGGTCTGCACCTCAGGAAAACTGTTTCCGTGGGAAGCCGGCTTTTTGCAAAGGGGTCTCAGGGCCGTGAGCCTCGGGTGTCCCTCCGGCTCGCCAAAGCACAGGGACGAGGTGAGGGGCTTAGACCATGCCTGGGCAATGTTGTTTCTTACACCTGGGTGTGTGGCATTTTGTTGAGCTGGCTACCCCCACTTGGGATAGGTGTTCCACAGCAAGCACCTATTGTTCGTCGGAAGCCGTTTTTGCCCCAGGGGTCTCCGGGCTGTGTTCGTTGGGGTTGAACTCCTGCTAGCAAAACCGCCGGGTTGAGGGAAGGGTTCAGACTGTGCCTGGGCCCTGTGGTCTCTTCCAGGTCAGTGTATGGCATTTCCTTCCCCTTGCCACAGGCACCTGGGAGCATGTCTGCACGTGGAGAAAGACTTTCCCGTGGGAAGCCGGGTTTTGTCAAACGGGTCCCAGTGCTCTGCTCCTCTCTTTTCACTCCTGCTGCCAGAAGCCCAGGGAGATTGGGAGGGCTTAGAACATGGCTGGGCACTGTGGTTTCTTCCAGAGAAGTGGAGGGCATTTGCATTACCTTGCCACAACCACTTGTGAGAAGGTCTGCACCCCAGGAAAACTGTTTCCGTGGGAAGCCGGCTTTTTGCAAAGGGGTCTCAGGGCCGTGGGCCTCGGCTGTCCCTCCGGCTCCCCAAAGCACAGGGACGAGGTGAGGGGCTTAGACCATGCCTGGGCAATGTTGTTTCTTACACCTGGGTGTGTGGCATTTTGTTGAGCTGGCTACCCCCACTTGGGATAGGTGTTCCACAGCAAGCACCTATTGTTCGTCGGAAGCCGTTTTTGCCCCAGGGGTCTCCGGGCTGTGTTCGTTGGGGTTGAACTCCTGCTAGCAAAACCGCCGGGTTGAGGGAAGGGTTCAGACTGTGCCTGGGCCCTGTGGTCTCTTCCAGGTCAGTGTCTGGCATTTCCTTCCCCTTGCCACAGGCACCTGGGAGCATGTCTGCACGTGGAGAAAGACTTTCCCGTGGGAAGCCGGTTTTTGTCAAACGGGTCCCAGTGCTCTGCTCCTCTCTTTTCACTCCTGCTGCCAGAAGCCCAGGGAGCATGGGAGGGCTTAGAACATGGCTGGGCACTGTGGTTTCTTCCAGAGAAGTGGAGGGCATTTGCTTTACCTTGCCACAACCACTTGGGAGAGGGTCTGCACCTCAGGAAAACTGTTTCCGTGGGAAGCCGGCTTTTTGCAAAGGGGTCTCAGGGCCGTGGGCCTCGGCTGTCCCTCCGGCTCCCGAAAGCACAGGGACGAGGTGAGGGGCTTAGACCATGCCTGGGCAATGTTGTTTCTTACACCTGGGTGTGTGGCATTTTGTTGAGCTGGCTACCCCCACTTGGGATAGGTGTTCCACAGCAAGCACCTATTGTTCGTCGGAAGCCGTTTTGCCCCAGGGGTCTCCGGGCTGTGTTCGTTGGGGTTCAACTCCTGCTAGCAAAACCGCCGGGTTGAGGGAAGGGTTCAGACTGTGCCTGGGCCCTGTGGTCTCTTCCAGGTCAGTGTATGGCATTTCCTTCCCCTTGCCCCAGGCACCTGGGAGCATGGCTGCACGTGGAGAAAGACTTTCCCGTGGGAAGCCGGGTTTTGTCAAACGGGTCCCAGTGCTCTGCTCCTCTCTTTTCACTCCTGCTGCCAGAAGCCCAGGGAGGATGGGAGGGCTTAGAACATGGCTGGGCACTGTGGTTTCTTCCAGAGAAGTGGAGGGCATTTGCTTTACCTTGCCACAACCACTTGGGAGAGGGTCTGCACCTCAGGAAAACTGTTTCCGTGGCAAGCCGGCTTTTTGCAAAGGGGTCTCAGGGCCGTGGGCCTCGGGTGTCCTCCGGCTCCCCAAAGCACAGGGACGAGGTGAGGGGCTTAGACCATGCCTGGGCAATGTTGTTTCTTACACCTGGGTGTGTGGCATTTTGTTGAGCTGGCTACCCCCACTTGGGATAGGTGTTCCACAGCAAGCACCTATTGTTCGTCGGAAGCCGTTTTTGCCCCAGGGGTCTCCGGGCTGTGTTCGTTGGGGTTCAACTCCTGCTAGCAAAACCGCCGGGTTGAGGGAAGGGTTCAGACTGTGCCTGGGCCCTGTGGTCTCTTCCAGGTCAGTGTATGGCATTTCCTTCCCCTTGCCACAGTCACCTGGGAGCATGTCTGCACGTGGAGAAAGACTTTCCCGTGGGAAGCCGGTTTTTGTCAAACGGGTCCCAGTGCTCTGCTCCTCTCTTTTCACTCCTGCTGCCAGAAGCCCAGGGAGGATGGGAGGGCTTAGAACATGGCTGGGCACTGTGGTTTCTTCCAGAGAAGTGGAGGGCATTTCCTTTACCTTGCCACAACCACTTGGGAGAGGGTCTGCACCTCAGGAAAACTCTTTCCGTGGGAAGCCGGCTTTTTGCAAAGGGTTCTCAGGGCCGTGGGCCTCGGGTGTCCCTCCGGCTCCCCAAAGCACAGGGACGAGGTGAGGGGCTTAGACCATGCCTGGGCAATGTTGTTTCTTACACCTGGGTGTGTGGCATTTTGTTGAGCTGGCTACCCCCACTTGGGATAGGTGTTCCACAGCAAGCACCTATTGTTCGTCGGAAGCCGTTTTTGCCCCAGGGGTCTCCGGGCTGTGTTCTTTGGGGTTGAACTCCTGCTAGCAAAACCGCCGGGTTGAGGGAAGGGTTCAGACTGTGCCTGGGCCCTGTGGTCTCTTCCAGGTCAGTGTATGGCGTTTCCTTCCCCTTGCCCCAGGCACCTGGGAGCATGTCTGCACGTGGAGAAAGACTTTCCCGTGGGAAGCCGGTTTTTGTCAAACGGGTCCCAGTACTCTGCTCCTCTCTTTTCACTCCGGCTGCCAGAAGCCCAGGGAGGATGGGAGGGCTTAGAACATGGCTGGGCACTGTGGTTTCTTCCAGAGAAGTGGAGGGCATTTGCTTTACCTTGCCACAACCACTTGGGAGAGGGTCTGCACCTCAGGAAAACTGTTTCCGTGGGAAGCCGGCTTTTTGCAAAGGGGTCTCAGGGCCGTGAGCCTCGGGTGTCCCTCCGGCTCGCCAAAGCACAGGGACGAGGTGAGGGGCTTAGACCATGCCTGGGCAATGTTGTTTCTTACACCTGGGTGTGTGGCATTTTGTTGAGCTGGCTACCCCCACTTGGGATAGGTGTTCCACAGCAAGCACCTATTGTTCTTCGGAAGCCGTTTTTGCCCCAGGGGTCTCCGGGCTGTGTTCGTTGGGGTTGAACTCCTGCTAGCAAAACCGCCGGGTTGAGGGAAGGGTTCAGACTGTGCCTGGGCCCTGTGGTCTCTTCCAGGTCAGTGTATGGCATTTCCTTCCCCTTGCCACAGGCACCTGGGAGCATGTCTGCACGTGGAGAAAGACTTTCCCGTGGGAAGCCGGGTTTTGTCAAACGGGTCCCAGTGCTCTGCTCCTCTCTTTTCACTCCTGCTGCCAGAAGCCCAGGGAGATTGGGAGGGCTTAGAACATGGCTGGGCACTGTGGTTTCTTCCAGAGAAGTGGAGGGCATTTGCATTACCTTGCCACAACCACTTGTGAGAAGGTCTGCACCCCAGGAAAACTGTTTCCGTGGGAAGCCGGCTTTTTGCAAAGGGGTCTCAGGGCCGTGGGCCTCGGCTGTCCCTCCGGCTCCCCAAAGCACAGGGACGAGGTGAGGGGCTTAGACCATGCCTGGGCAATGTTGTTTCTTACACCTGGGTGTGTGGCATTTTGTTGAGCTGGCTACCCCCACTTGGGATAGGTGTTCCACAGCAAGCACCTATTGTTCGTCGGAAGCCGTTTTTGCCCCAGGGGTCTCCGGGCTGTGTTCGTTGGGGTTGAACTCCTGCTAGCAAAACCGCCGGGTTGAGGGAAGGGTTCAGACTGTGCCTGGGCCCTGTGGTCTCTTCCAGGTCAGTGTCTGGCATTTCCTTCCCCTTGCCCCAGGCACCTGGGAGCATGTCTGCACGTGGAGAAAGACTTTCCCGTGGGAAGCCGGTTTTTGTCAAACGGGTCCCAGTGCTCTGCTCCTCTCTTTTCACTCCTGCTGCCAGAAGCCCAGGGAGCATGGGAGGGCTTAGAACATGGCTGGGCACTGTGGTTTCTTCCAGAGAAGTGGAGGGCATTTGCTTTACCTTGCCACAACCACTTGGGAGAGGGTCTGCACCTCAGGAAAACTGTTTCCGTGGGAAGCCGGCTTTTTGCAAAGGGGTCTCAGGGCCGTGGGCCTCGGCTGTCCCTCCGGCTCCCCAAAGCACAGGGACGAGGTGAGGGGCTTAGACCATGCCTGGGCAATGTTGTTTCTTACACCTGGGTGTGTGGCATTTTGTTGAGCTGGCTACCCCCACTTGGGATAGGTGTTCCACAGCAAGCACCTATTGTTCGTCGGAAGCCGTTTTTGCCCCAGGGGTCTCCGGGCTGTGTTCGTTGGGGTTGAACTCCTGCTAGCAAAACCGCCGGGTTGAGGGAAGGGTTCAGACTGTGCCTGGGCCCTGTGGTCTCTTCCAGGTCAGTGGATGGCATTTCCTTCCCCTTGCCACAGGCACCTGGGAGCATGTCTGCACGTGGAGAAAGACTTTCCCGTGGGAAGCCGGTTTTTGTCAAACGGGTCCCAGTGCTCTGCTCCTCTCTTTTCACTCCTGCTGCCAGAAGCCCAGGGAGGATGGGAGGGCTTAGAACATGGCTGGGCACTGTGGTTTCTTCCAGAGAAGTGGAAGGCATTTGCTTTACCTTGCCACAACCACTTGGGAGAGGGTCTGCACCTCAGGAAAACTGTTTCCGTGGGACGCCGGCTTTTTGCAAAGGGGTCTCAGGGCCGTGGGCCTCGGCTGTCCCTCCGGCTCCCCAAAGCACAGGGACGAGGTGAGGGGCTTAGACCATGCATGGGCAATGTTGTTTCTTACACCTGGGTGTGTGGCATTTTGTTGAGCTGGCTACCCCCACTTGGGATAGGTGTTCCACAGCAAGCACCTATTGTTCGTCGGAAGCCGGTTTTGCCCCAGGGGTCTCCGGGCTGTGTTCGTTGGGGTTGAACTCCTGCTAGCAAAACCGCCGGGTTGAGGGAAGGGTTCAGACTGTGCCTGTGCCCTGTGGTCTCTTCCAGGTCAGTGTATGGCATTTCCTTCCCCTTGCCACAGGCACCTGGGAGCATGTCTGCACGTGGAGAAAGACTTTCCCGTGGGAAGCCGGTTTTTGTCAAACGGGTCCCAGTGCTCTGCTCCTCTCTTTTCACTCCTGCTGCCAGAAGCCCAGGGAGGATGGGAGGGCTTAGAACATGGCTGGGCACTGTGGTTTCTTCCAGAGAAGTGGAAGGCATTTGCTTTACCTTGCCACAACCACTTGGGAGAGGGTCTGCACCTCAGGAAAACTGTTTCCGTGGGACGCCGGCTTTTTGCAAAGGGGTCTCAGGGCCGTGGGCCTCGGCTGTCCCTCCTGCTCCCCAAAGCACAGGGACGAGGTGAGGGGCTTAGACCATGCCTGGGCAATGTTGTTTCTTACACCTGGGTGTGTGGCATTTTGTTGAGCTGGCTACCCCCACTTGGGATAGGTGTTCCACAGCAAGCACCTATTGTTCGTCGGAAGCCGTTTTTGCCCCAGGGGTCTCCGGGCTGTGTTCGTTGGGGTTCAACTCCTGCTAGCAAAACCGCCGGGTTGAGGGAAGGGTTCAGACTGTGCCTGGGCCCTGTGGTCTCTTCCAGGTCAGTGTATGGCATTTCCTTCCCCTTGCCACAGGCACCTGGGAGCATGTCTGCACGTGGAGAAAAACTTTCCCGTGGGAAGCCGGTTTTTGTCAAACGGGTCCCAGTGCTCTGCTCCTCTCTTATCACTCCTGCTGCCAGAAGCCCAGGGAGGATGGGAGGGCTTAGAACATGGCTGGGCACTGTGGTTTCTTCCAGAGAAGTGGAGGGCATTTGCTTTACCTCGCCACAACCACTTGGGAGAGGGTCTGCACCTCAGGAAAACTCTTTCCGTGGGAAGCCGGCTTTTTGCAAAGGGGTCTCAGGGCCGTGGGCCTCGGGTGTCCCTCCGGCTCCCCAAAGCACAGGGACGAGGTGAGGGGCTTAGACCATGCCTGGGCAATGTTGTTTCTTACACCTGGGTGTGTGGCATTTTGTTGAGCTGGCTACCCCCACTTGGGATAGGTGTTCCACAGCAAGCACCTATTGTTCGTCGGAAGCCGTTTTTGCCCCAGGGGTCTCCGGGCTGTGTCGTTGGGGTTGAACTCCTGCTAGCAAAACCGCCGGGTTGAGGGAAGGGTTCAGACTGTGCCTGGGCCCTGTGGTCTCTTCCAGGTCAGTGTATGGCGTTTCCTTCCCCTTGCCCCAGGCACCTGGGAGCATGTCTGCACGTGGAGAAAGACTTTCCCGTGGGAAGCCGGTTTTTGTCAAACGGGTCCCAGTACTCTGCTCCTCTCTTTTCACTCCGGCTGCCAGAAGCCCAGGGAGGATGGGAGGGCTTAGAACATGGCTGGGCACTGTGGTTTCTTCCAGAGAAGTGGAGGGCATTTGCTTTACCTTGCCACAACCACTTGGGAGAGGGTCTGCACCTCAGGAAAACTGTTTCCGTGGGAAGCCGGGTTTTTGCAAAGGGGTCTCAGGGCCGTGAGCCTCGGTTGTCCCTCCGGCTCGCCAAAGCACGGGGACGAGGTGAGGGGCTTAGACCATGCCTGGGCAATGTTGTTTCTTACACCTGGGTGTGTGGCATTTTGTTGAGCTGGCTACCCCCACTTGGGATAGGTGTTCCACAGCAAGCACCTATTGTTCGTCGGAAGCCGTTTTTGCCCCAGGGGTCTCCGGGCTGTGTTCGTTGGGGTTGAACTCCTGCTAGCAAAACCGCCGGGTTGAGGGAAGGGTTCAGACTGTGCCTGGGCCCTGTGGTCTCTTCCAGGTCAGTGTATGGCATTTCCTTCCCCTTGCCACAGGCACCTGGGAGCATGTCTGCACGTGGAGAAAGACTTTCCCGTGGGAAGCCGGTTTTTGTCAAACGGGTCCCAGTGCTCTGCTCCTCTCTTTTCACTCCTGCTGCCAGAAGCCCAGGGAGGATTGGAGGGCTTAGAACATGGCTGGGCACTGTGGTTTCTTCCAGAGAAGTGGAAGGCATTTGCTTTACCTCGCCACAACCACTTGGGAGAGGGTCTGCACCTCAGGAAAACTGTTTCCGTGGGACGCCGGCTTTTTGCAAAGGGGTCTCAGGGCCCTGGGCCTCGGCTGTCCCTCCGGCTCCCGAAAGCACAGGGACGAGGTGAGGGGCTTAGACCATGCCTGGGCAATGTTGTTTCTTACACCTGGGTGTGTGGCATTTTGTTGAGCTGGCTACCCCCACTTGGGATAGGTGTTCCACAGCAAGCACCTATTGTTCGTCGGAAGCCGTTTTTGCCCCAGGGGTCTCCGGGCTGTGTTCGTTGGGGTTCAACTCCTGCTAGCAAAACCGCCGGGTTGAGGGAAGGGTTCAGACTGTGCCTGGGCCCTGTGGTCTCTTCCAGGTCAGTGTATGGCATTTCCTTCCCCTTGCCCCAGGCACCTGGGAGCATGTCTGCACGTGGAGAAAGACTTTCCCGTGGGAAGCCGGTTTTTGTCAAACGGGTCCCAGTGCTCTGCTCCTCTCTTTTCACTCCTGCTGCCAGAAGCCCAGGGAGGATGGGAGGGCTTAGAACATGGATGGGCACTGTGGTTTCTTCCAGAGAAGTGGAGGGCATTTGCTTTACCTCGCCACAACCACTTGGGAGAGGGTCTGCACCTCAGGAAAACTCTTTCTGTGGGAAGCCGGCTTTTTGCAAAGGGGTCTCAGGGCCGTGGGCCTCGGCTGTCCCTCCGGCTCCCCAAAGCACAGGGACGAGGTGAGGGGCTTAGACCATGCCTGGGCAATGTTGTTTCTTACACCTGGGTGTGTGGCATTTTGTTGAGCTGGCTACCCCCACTTGGGATAGGTGTTCCACAGCAAGCACCTATTGTTCGTCGGAAGCCGTTTTTGCCCCAGGGGTCTCCGGGCTGTGTTCGTTGGGGTTGAACTCCTGCTAGCAAAACCGCCGGGTTGAGGGAAGGGTTCAGACTGTGCCTGGGCCCTGTGGTCTCTTCCAGGTCAGTGTATGGCATTTCCTTCCCCTTGCACAGGCACCTGGGAGCATGTCTGCTCGTGGAGAAAGACTTTCTCTTGGGAAACCGGTTTTTGTCAAACGGGTCCCAGTGCTCTGCTCCTCTCTTTTCACTCCTGCTGCCAGAAGCCCAGGGAGGATGGGAGGGCTTAGAACATGGCTGGGCACTGTGGTTTCTTCCAGAGAAGTGGAGGGCATTTGCTTTACCTCGCCACAACGACTTGGGAGAGGGTCTGCACCTCAGGAAAAGTGTTTCTGTGGGAAGCCGGCTTTTTGCAAAGGGGTCTCAGGGCCGTGGGCCTCGGCTGTCCCTCCGGCTCCCCAAAGCACAGGGACGAGGTGAGGGGCTTAGACCATGCCTGGGCAATGTTGTTTCTTACACCTGGGTGTGTGGCATTTTGTTGAGCTGACTACCCCCACTTGTTATAGGTCTTCCACAGCAAGCACCTATTGTTCGTCGGAAGCCGTTTTTGCCCCAGGGGTCTCCGGGCTGTGTTCGTTGGGGTTGAACTCCTGCTAGCAAAACCGCCGGGTTGAGGGAAGGGTTCAGACTGTGCCTGGGCCCTGTGGTCTCTTCCAGGTCAGTGTATGGCATTTCCTTCCCCTTGCCACAGGCACCTGGGAGCATGTCTGCACGTGGAGAAAGACTTTCCCGTGGGAAGCCGGTTTTTGTCAAACGGGTCCCAGTGCTCTGCTCCTCTCTTTTCACTCCTGCTGCCAGAAGCCCAGGGAGGATGGGAGGGCTTAGAACATGGCTGGGCACTGTGGTTTCTTCCAGAGAAGTGGAGGGCATTTGCTTTACCTTGCCACAACCACTTGGGAGAGGGTCTGCACCTCAGGAAAACTGTTTCTGTGGGAAGCCGGCTTTTTGCAAAGGGGTCTCAGGACCGTGGGCCTCGGCTGTCCCTCCGGCTCCCCAAAGCACAGGGACGAGGTGAGGGGCTTAGACCATGCCTGGGCAATGTTGTTTCTTACACCTGGGTGTGTGGCATTTTGTTGAGCTGGCTACCCCCACTTGGGATAGGTGTTCCACAGCAAGCACCTATTGTTCGTCGGAAGCCGTTTTTGCCCCAGGGGTCTCCGGGCTGTGTTCGTTGGGGTTGAACTCCTGCTAGCAAAACCGCCGGGTTGAGGGAAGGGTTCAGACTGTGCCTGGGCCCTGTGGTCTCTTCCAGGTCAGTGTATGGCATTTCCTTCCCCTTGCCACAGGCACCTGGGCGCATGTCTGCACGTGGAGAAAGACTTTCCCGTGGGAAGCCGGTTTTTGTCAAACGGTTCCCAGTGCTCTGCTCCTCTTTTTTCACTCCTGCTGCCAGAAGCCCAGGGAGGATGGGAGGGCTTAGAACATGGCTGGGCACTGTGGTTTCTTCCAGAGAAGTGGAAGGCATTTGCTTTACCTTGCCACAACCACTTGGGAGAGGGTCTGCACCTCAGGAAAACTGTTTCCGTGGGACGCCGGCTTTTTGCAAAGGGGTCTCAGGGCCGTGGGCCTCGGCTGTCCCTCCGGCTCCCGAAAGCACAGGGACGAGGTGAGGGGCTTAGACCATGCCTGGGCAATGTTGTTTCTTACACCTGGGTGTGTGGCATTTTGTTGAGCTGGCTACCCCCACTTGGGATAGGTGTTCCACAGCAAGCACCTATTGTTCGTCGGAAGCCGTTTTGCCCCAGGGGTCTCCGGGCTGTGTTCGTTGGGGTTCAACTCCTGCTAGCAAAACCGCCGGGTTGAGGGAAGGGTTCAGACTGTGCCTGGGCCCTGTGGTCTCTTCCAGGTCAGTGTATGGCATTTCCTTCCCCTTGCCCCAGGCACCTGGGAGCATGTCTGCACGTGGAGAAAGACTTTCCCGTGGGAAGCCGGTTTTTGTCAAACGGGTCCCAGTGCTCTGCTCCTCTCTTTTCACTCCTGCGGCCAGAAGCCCAGGGAGGATGGGAGGGCTTAGAACATGGCTGGGCACTGTGGTTTCTTCCAGAGAAGTGGAGGGCATTTGCTTTACCTCGCCACAACCACTTGGGAGAGGGTCTGCACCTCAGGAAAACTGTTTCTGTGGGAAGCCGGCTTTTTGCAAAGGGGTCTCAGGGCCGTGGGCCTCGGCTGTCCCTCCGGCTCCCCAAAGCACAGGGACGAGGTGAGGGGCTTAGACCATGCCTGGGCAATGTTGTTTCTTACACCTGGGTGTGTGGCATTTTGTTGAGCTGGCTACCCCCACTTGGGATAGGTGTTCCACAGCAAGCACCTATTGTTCGTCGGAAGCCGTTTTTGCCCCAGGGGTCTCCGGGCTGTGTTCGTTGGGGTTGAACTCCTGCTAGCAAAACCGCCGGGTTGAGGGAAGGGTTCAGACTGTGCCTGGGCCCTGTGGTCTCTTCCAGGTCAGTGTATGGCATTTCCTTCGCCTTGCCACAGGCACCTGGGAGCATGTCTGCTCGTGGAGAAAGACTTTCTCTTGGGAAACCGGTTTTTGTCAAACGGGTCCCAGTGCTCTGCTCCTCTCTTTTCACTCCTGCTGCCAGAAGCCCTGGGAGGATGGGAGGGCTTAGAACATGGCTGGGCACTGTGGTTTCTTCCAGAGAAGTGGAGGGCATTTCTTTTACCTTGCCACAACCACTTGGGAGAGGGTCTGCACCTCAGGAAAACTGTTTCCGTGGGAAGCCGGCTTTTTGCAAAGGGGTCTCAGGGCCGTGGGCCTCGGCTGTCCCTCCGGCTCCCCAAAGCACAGGGACGAGGTGAGGGGCTTAGACCATGCCTGGGCAATGTTGTTTCTTACACCTGGGTGTGTGGCATTTTGTTGAGCTGGCTACCCCCACTTGGGATAGGTGTTCCACAGCAAGCACCTATTGTTCGTCGGAAGCCGTTTTTGCCCCAGGGGTCTCCGGGCTGTGTTCGTTGGGGTTCAACTCCTGCTAGCAAAACCGCCGGGTTGAGGGAAGGGTTCAGACTGTGCCTGGGCCCTGTGGTCTCTTCCAGGTCAGTGTATGGCATTTCCTTCCCCTTGCCACAGGCACCTGGGAGCATGTCTGCACGTGGAGAAAGACTTTCCCGTGGGAAGCCGGTTTTTGTCAAACGGGTCCCAGTGCTCTGCTCCTCTCTTTTCACTCCTGCTGCCAGAAGCCCAGGGAGGATGGGAGGGCTTAGAACATGGCTGGGCACTGTGGTTTCTTCCAGAGAAGTGGAGGGCATTTGCTTTACCTTGCCACAACCACTTGGGAGAGGGTCTGCACCTCAGGAAAACTCTTTCTGTGGGAAGCCGGCTTTTTGCAAAGGGGTCTCAGGGCCGTGGGCCTCGGGTGTCCCTCCGGCTCCCCAAAGCACAGGGACGAGGTGAGGGGCTTAGACCATGCCTGGGCAATGTTGTTTCTTACACCTGGGTGTGTGGCATTTTGTTGAGCTGGCTACCCCCACTTGGGATAGGTGTTCCACAGCAAGCACCTATTGTTCGTCGGAAGCCGTTTTTGCCCCAGGGGTCTCCGGGCTGTGTTCGTTGGGGTTGAACTCCTGCTAGCAAAACCGCCGGGTTGAGGGAAGGGTTCAGACTGTGCCTGGGCCCTGTGGTCTCTTCCAGGTCAGTGTATGGCATTTCCTTCCCCTTGCCACAGGCACCTGGGTGTATGTCTTCTCGTGGAGAAAGACTTTCTCTTGGGAAACCGGTTTTTGTCAAACGGGTCCCAGTGCTCTGCTCCTCTCTTTTCACTCCTGCTGCCAGAAGCCCAGGGAGGATGGGAGGGCTTAGAACATGGCTGGGCACTGTGGTTTCTTCCAGAGAAGTGGAGGGCATTTGCTTTACCTTGCCACAACCACTTGGGAGAAGGTCTGCACCTCAGGAAAACTCTTTCCGTGGGAAGCCGGCTTTTTGCAAAGGGGTCTCAGGGCCGTGGGCCTCGGGTGTCCCTCCTGCTCCCCAAAGCACAGGGACGAGGTGAGGGGCTTAGACCATGGCTGGGCAATGTTGTTTCTTACACCTGGGTGTGTGGCATTTTGTTGAGCTGGCTACCCCCACTTGGGATAGGTGTTCCACAGCAAGCACCTATTGTTCGTCGGAAGCCGTTTTTGCCCCAGGGGTCTCCGGGCTGTGTTCGTTGGGGTTGAACTCCTGCTAGCAAAACCGACGGGTTGAGGGAAGGGTTCAGACTGTGCCTGGGCCCTGTGGTCTCTTCCAGGTCAGTGTATGGCATTTCCTTCCCCTTGCCACAGGCACCTGGGAGCATGTCTGCACGTGGAGAAAGACTTTCCCGTGGGAAGCCGGTTTTTGTCAAACGGGTCCCAGTGCTCTGCTCCTCTCTTTTCACTCCTGCTGCCAGAAGCCCAGGGAGGATGGGAGGGCTTAGAACATGGCTGGGCACTGTGGTTTCTTCCAGAGAAGTGGAGGGCATTTGCTTTACCTTGCCACAACCACTTGGGAGAGGGTCTGCACCTCAGGAAAACTGTTTCTGTGGGAAGCCGGCTTTTTGCAAAGGGGTCTCAGGGCCGTGGGCCTCGGCTGTCCCTCCGGCTCCCCAAAGCACAGGGACGAGGTGAGGGGCTTAGACCATGCCTGGGCAATGTTGTTTCTTACACCTGGGTGTGTGGCATTTTGTTGAGCTGGCTACCCCCACTTGGGATAGGTGTTCCACAGCAATCACCTATTGTTCGTCGGAAGCCGTTTTTGCCCCAGGGGTCTCCGGGCTGTGTTCGTTGGGGTTGAACTCCTGCTAGCAAAACCGCCGGGTTGAGGGAAGGGTTCAGACTGTGCCTGGGCGCTGTGGTCTCTTCCAGGTCAGTGTATGGCATTTCCTTCCCCTTGCCACAGGCACCTGGGAGCATGTCTGCACGTGGAGAAAGACTTTCCCGTGGGAAGCTGTTTTTTGTCAAACGGGTCCCAGTGCTCTGCTCCTCTCTTTTCACTCCTGCTGCCAGAAGCCCAGGGAGGATGGGAGGGCTTAGAACATGGCTGGGCACTGTGGTTTCTTCCAGAGAAGTGGAGGGCATTTGCTTTACCTTGCCACAACCAGTTGGGAGAGGGTCTGCACCTCAGGAAAACTCTTTCCGTGGGAAGCCGGCTTTTTGCAAAGGGGTCTCAGGGCCGTGGGCCTCGGGTGTCCCTCCGGCTCCCCAAAGCACAGGGACAAGGTGAGGGGCTTAGACCATGCCTGGGTAATGTTGTTTCTTACACCTGGGTGTGTGGCATTTTGTTGAGCTGGCTACCCCCACTTGGGATAGGTGTTCCACAGCAAGCACCTATTGTTCGTCGGAAGCCGTTTTGCCCCAGGGGTCTCCGGGCTGTGTTCGTTGGGGTTGAACTCCTGCTAGCAAAACCGCCGGGTTGAGGGAAGGGTTCAGACTGTGCCTGGGCCCTGTGGTCTCTTCCAGGTCAGTGTATGGCATTTCCTTCCCCTTGCCACAGGCACCTGGGAGCATGTCTGCACGTGGAGAAAGACTTTCCCGTGGGAAGCCGGTTTTTGTCAAACGGGTCCCAGTGCTCTGCTCCTCTCTTTTCACTCCTGCTGCCAGAAGCCCAGGGAGGATGGGAGGGCTTAGAACATGGCTGGGCACTGTGGTTTCTTCCAGAGAAGTGGAGGGCATTTGCTTTACCTTGCCACAACCACTTGGGAGAGTGTCTGCACCTCAGGAAAACTGTCTCTGTGGGAAGCCGGCTTTTTGCAAAGGGGTCTCAGGGCCGTGGGATTCGGCTGTCCCTCCGGCTCCCCAAAGCACAGGGACGAGGTGAGGGGCTTAGACCATGCCTGGGCAATGTTGTTTCTTACACCTGGGTGTGTGGCATTTTGTTGAGCTGGCTACCCCCACTTGGGATAGGTGTTCCACAGCAAGCACCTATTGTTCGTCGGAAGCCGTTTTTGCCCCAGGGGTCTCCGGGCTGTGTTCGTTGTGGTTGAACTCCTGCTAGCAAAACCGCCGGGTTGAGGGAAGGGTTCAGACTGTGCCTGGGCCCTGTGGTCTCTTCCAGGTCAGTGTATGGCATTTCCTTCCCCTTGCCACAGGCACCTGGGTGCATGTCTGCACGTGGAGAAAGACTTTCCCGTGGGAAGCCGGTTTTTGTCAAACGGGTCCCAGTGCTCTGCTCCTCTCTTTTCACTCCTGCGGCCAGAAGCCCAGGGAGGATGGGAGGGCTTAGAACATGGCTGGGCACTGTGGTTTCTTCCAGAGAAGTGGAGGGCATTTGCTTTACCTCGCCACAACCACTTGGGAGAGGGTCTGCACCTCAGGAAAACTGTTTCTGTGGGAAGCCGGCTTTTTGCAAAGGGGTCTCAGGGCCGTGGGCCTCGGCTGTCCCTCCGGCTCCCCAAAGCACAGGGACGAGGTGAGGGGCTTAGACCATGCCTGGGCAATGTTGTTTCTTACACCTGGGTGTGTGGCATTTTGTTGAGCTGGCTACCCCCACTTGGGATAGGTGTTCCACAGCAAGCACCTATTGTTCGTCGGAAGCCGTTTTTGCCCCAGGGGTCTCCGGGCTGTGTTCGTTGGGGTTGAACTCCTGCTAGCAAAACCGCCGGGTTGAGGGAAGGGTTCAGACTGTGCCTGGGCCCTGTGGTCTCTTCCAGGTCAGTGTATGGCATTTCCTTCGCCTTGCCACAGGCACCTGGGAGCATGTCTGCTCGTGGAGAAAGACTTTCTCTTGGGAAACCGGTTTTTGTCAAACGGGTCCCAGTGCTCTGCTCCTCTCTTTTCACTCCTGCTGCCAGAAGCCCTGGGAGGATGGGAGGGCTTAGAACATGGCTGGGCACTGTGGTTTCTTCCAGAGAAGTGGAGGGCATTTCTTTTACCTTGCCACAACCACTTGGGAGATGGTCTGCACCTCAGGAAAACTGTTTCCGTGGGAAGCCGGCTTTTTGCAAAGGGGTCTCAGGGCCGTGGGCCTCGGCTGTCCCTCCGGCTCCCCAAAGCACAGGGACGAGGTGAGGGGCTTAGACCATGCCTGGGCAATGTTGTTTCTTACACCTGGGTGTGTGGCATTTTGTTGAGCTGGCTACCCCCACTTGGGATAGGTGTTCCACAGCAAGCACCTATTGTTCGTCGGAAGCCGTTTTTGCCCCAGGGGTCTCCGGGCTGTGTTCGTTGGGGTTCAACTCCTGCTAGCAAAACCGCCGGGTTGAGGGAAGGGTTCAGACTGTGCCTGGGCCCTGTGGTCTCTTCCAGGTCAGTGTATGGCATTTCCTTCCCCTTGCCACAGGCACCTGGGAGCATGTCTGCACGTGGAGAAAGACTTTCCCGTGGGAAGCCGGTTTTTGTCAAACGGGTCCCAGTGCTCTGCTCCTCTCTTTTCACTCCTGCTGCCAGAAGCCCAGGGAGGATGGGAGGGCTTAGAACATGGCTGGGCACTGTGGTTTCTTCCAGAGAAGTGGAGGGCATTTGCTTTACCTTGCCACAACCACTTGGGAGAGGGTCTGCACCTCAGGAAAACTCTTTCTGTGGGAAGCCGGCTTTTTGCAAAGGGGTCTCAGGGCCGTGGGCCTCGGCTGTCCCTCCGGCTCCCCAAAGCACAGGGACGAGGTGAGGGGCTTAGACCATGCCTGGGCAATGTTGTTTCTTACACCTGGGTGTGTGGCATTTTGTTGAGCTGGCTACCCCCACTTGGGATAGGTGTTCCACAGCAAGCACCTATTGTTCGTCGGAAGCCGTTTTTGCCCCAGGGGTCTCCGGGCTGTGTTCGTTGGGGTTGAACTCCTGCTAGCAAAACCGCCGGGTTGAGGGAAGGGTTCAGACTGTGCCTGGGCCCTGTGGTCTCTTCCAGGTCAGTGTATGGCATTTCCTTCCCCTTGCCACAGGCACCTGGGTGTATGTCTTCTCGTGGAGAAAGACTTTCTCTTGGGAAACCGGTTTTTGTCAAACGGGTCCCAGTGCTCTGCTCCTCTCTTTTCACTCCTGCTGCCAGAAGCCCAGGGAGGATGGGAGGGCTTAGAACATGGCTGGGCACTGTGGTTTCTTCCAGAGAAGTGGAGGGCATTTGCTTTACCTTGCCACAACCACTTGGGAGAAGGTCTGCACCTCAGGAAAACTCTTTCCGTGGGAAGCCGGCTTTTTGCAAAGGGGTCTCAGGGCCGTGGGCCTCGGGTGTCCCTCCTGCTCCCCAAAGCACAGGGACGAGGTGAGGGGCTTAGACCATGCCTGGGCAATGTTGTTTCTTACACCTGGGTGTGTGGCATTTTGTTGAGCTGGCTACCCCCACTTGGGATAGGTGTTCCACAGCAAGCACCTATTGTTCGTCGGAAGCCGTTTTTGCCCCAGGGGTCTCCGGGCTGTGTTCGTTGGGGTTGAACTCCTGCTAGCAAAACCGACGGGTTGAGGGAAGGGTTCAGACTGTGCCTGGGCCCTGTGGTCTCTTCCAGGTCAGTGTATGGCATTTCCTTCCCCTTGCCACAGGCACCTGGGAGCATGTCTGCACGTGGAGAAAGACTTTCCCGTGGGAAGCCGGTTTTTGTCAAACGGGTCCCAGTGCTCTGCTCCTCTCTTTTCACTCCTGCTGCCAGAAGCCCAGGGAGGATGGGAGGGCTTAGAACATGGCTGGGCACTGTGGTTTCTTCCAGAGAAGTGGAGGGCATTTGCTTTACCTTGCCACAACCACTTGGGAGAGGGTCTGCACCTCAGGAAAACTGTTTCTGTGGGAAGCCGGCTTTTTGCAAAGGGGTCTCAGGGCCGTGGGCCTCGGCTGTCCCTCCGGCTCCCCAAAGCACAGGGACGAGGTGAGGGGCTTAGACCATGCCTGGGCAATGTTGTTTCTTACACCTGGGTGTGTGGCATTTTGTTGAGCTGGCTACCCCCACTTGGGATAGGTGTTCCACAGCAATCACCTATTGTTCGTCGGAAGCCGTTTTTGCCCCAGGGGTCTCCGGGCTGTGTTCGTTGGGGTTGAACTCCTGCTAGCAAAACCGCCGGGTTGAGGGAAGGGTTCAGACTGTGCCTGGGCGCTGTGGTCTCTTCCAGGTCAGTGTATGGCATTTCCTTCCCCTTGCCACAGGCACCTGGGAGCATGTCTGCACGTGGAGAAAGACTTTCCCGTGGGAAGCTGGTTTTTGTCAAACGGGTCCCAGTGCTCTGCTCCTCTCTTTTCACTCCTGCTGCCAGAAGCCCAGGGAGGATGGGAGGGCTTAGAACATGGCTGGGCACTGTGGTTTCTTCCAGAGAAGTGGAGGGCATTTGCTTTACCTTGCCACAACCAGTTGGGAGAGGGTCTGCACCTCAGGAAAACTCTTTCCGTGGGAAGCCGGCTTTTTGCAAAGGGGTCTCAGGGCCGTGGGCCTCGGGTGTCCCTCCGGCTCCCCAAAGCACAGGGACAAGGTGAGGGGCTTAGACCATGCCTGGGTAATGTTGTTTCTTACACCTGGGTGTGTGGCATTTTGTTGAGCTGGCTACCCCCACTTGGGATAGGTGTTCCACAGCAAGCACCTATTGTTCGTCGGAAGCCGTTTTGCCCCAGGGGTCTCCGGGCTGTGTTCGTTGGGGTTGAACTCCTGCTAGCAAAACCGCCGGGTTGAGGGAAGGGTTCAGACTGTGCCTGGGCCCTGTGGTCTCTTCCAGGTCAGTGTATGGCATTTCCTTCCCCTTGCCACAGGCACCTGGGAGCATGTCTGCACGTGGAGAAAGACTTTCCCGTGGGAAGCCGGTTTTTGTCAAACGGGTCCCAGTGCTCTGCTCCTCTCTTTTCACTCCTGCTGCCAGAAGCCCAGGGAGGATGGGAGGGCTTAGAACATGGCTGGGCACTGTGGTTTCTTCCAGAGAAGTGGAGGGCATTTGCTTTACCTTGCCACAACCACTTGGGAGAGTGTCTGCACCTCAGGAAAACTGTCTCTGTGGGAAGCCGGCTTTTTGCAAAGGGGTCTCAGGGCCGTGGGATTCGGCTGTCCCTCCGGCTCCCCAAAGCACAGGGACGAGGTGAGGGGCTTAGACCATGCCTGGGCAATGTTGTTTCTTACACCTGGGTGTGTGGCATTTTGTTGAGCTGGCTACCCCCACTTGGGATAGGTGTTCCACAGCAAGCACCTATTGTTCGTCGGAAGCCGTTTTTGCCCCAGGGGTCTCCGGGCTGTGTTCGTTGGGGTTGAACTCCTGCTAGCAAAACCGCCGGGTTGAGGGAAGGGTTCAGACTGTGCCTGGGCCCTGTGGTCTCTTCCAGGTCAGTGTATGGCATTTCCTTCCCCTTGCCACAGGCACCTGGGAGCATGTCTGCTCGTGGAGAAAGACTTTCTCTTGGGAAACCGGTTTTTGTCAAACGGGTCCCAGTGCTCTGCTCCTCTCTTTTCACTCCTGCTGCCAGAAGCCCAGGGAGGATGGGAGGGCTTAGAACATGGCTGGGCACTGTGGTTTCTTCCAGAGAAGTGGAGGGCATTTCCTTTACCTTGCCACAACCACTTGGGATAGGGTCTGCACCTCAGGAAAACTGTTTCCGTGGGAAGCCGGCTTTTTGCAAAGGGGTCTCAGGGCCCTGGGCCTCGGGTGTCCCTCCGGCTCCCCAAAGCACAGGGACGAGGTGAGGGGCTTAGACCATGCCTGGGCAATGTTGTTTCTTACACCTGGGTGTGTGGCATTTTGTTGAGCTGGCTACCCCCACTTGGGATAGGTGTTCCACAGCAAGCACCTATTGTTCGTCGGAAGCCGTTTTTGCCCCAGGGGTCTCCGGGCTGTGTTCGTTGGGCTTGAACTCCTGCTAGCAAAACCGCCGGGTTGAGGGAAGGGTTCAGACTGTGCCTGGGCCCTGTGGTCTCTTCCAGGTCAGTGTATGGCATTTCCTTCGCCTTGCCACAGGCACCTGGGAGCATGTCTGCTCGTGGAGAAAGACTTTCTCTTGGGAAACCGGTTTTTGTCAAACGGGTCCCAGTGCTCTGCTCCTCTCTTTTCACTCCTGCTGCCAGAAGCCCTGGGAGGATGGGAGGGCTTAGAACATGGCTGGGCACTGTGGTTTCTTCCAGAGAAGTGGAGGGCATTTCCTTTACCTTGCCACAACCACTTGGGAGAGGGTCTGCACCTCAGGAAAACTGTTTCCGTGGGAAGCCGGCTTTTTGCAAAGGGGTCTCAGGGCCGTGGGCCTCGGCTGTCCCTCCGGCTCCCCAAAGCACAGGGACGAGGTGAGGGGCTTAGACCATGCCTGGGCAATGTTGTTTCTTACACCTGGGTGTGTGGCATTTTGTTGAGCTGGCTACCCCCACTTGGGATAGGTGTTCCACAGCAAGCACCTATTGTTCGTCGGAAGCCGTTTTTGCCCCAGGGGTCTCCGGGCTGTGTTCGTTGGGGTTGAACTCCTGCTAGCAAAACCGCCGGGTTGAGGGAAGGGTTCAGACTGTGCCTGGGCCCTGTGGTCTCTTCCAGGTCAGTGTATGGCATTTCCTTCCCCTTGCCACAGGCACCTGGGAGCATGTCTGCACGTGGAGAAAGACTTTCCCGTGGGAAGCCGGTTTTTGTCAAACGGGTCCCAGTGCTCTGCTCCTCTCTTTTCACTCCTGCTGCCAGAAGCCCAGGGAGGATGGGAGGGCTTAGAACATGGCTGGGCACTGTGGTTTCTTCCAGAGAAGTGGAGGGCATTTGCTTTACCTTGCCACAACCACTTGGGAGAGGGTCTGCACCTCAGGAAAACTCTTTCTGTGGGAAGCCGGCTTTTTGCAAAGGGGTCTCAGGGCCGTGGGCCTCGGCTGTCCCTCCGGCTCCCCAAAGCACAGGGACGAGGTGAGGGGCTTAGACCATGCCTGGGCAATGTTGTTTCTTACACCTGGGTGTGTGGCATTTTGTTGAGCTGGCTACCCCCACTTGGGATAGGTGTTCCACAGCAAGCACCTATTGTTCGTCGGAAGCCGTTTTTGCCCCAGGGGTCTCCGGGCTGTGTTCGTTGGGGTTGAACTCCTGCTAGCAAAACCGCCGGGTTGAGGGAAGGGTTCAGACTGTGCCTGGGCCCTGTGGTCTCTTCCAGGTCAGTGTATGGCATTTCCTTCCCCTTGCCACAGGCACCTGGGTGTATGTCTTCTCGTGGAGAAAGACTTTCTCTTGGGAAACCGGTTTTTGTCAAACGGGTCCCAGTGCTCTGCTCCTCTCTTTTCACTCCTGCTGCCAGAAGCCCAGGGAGGATGGGAGGGCTTAGAACATGGCTGGGCACTGTGGTTTCTTCCAGAGAAGTGGAGGGCATTTGCTTTACCTTGCCACAACCACTTGGGAGAAGGTCTGCACCTCAGGAAAACTCTTTCCGTGGGAAGCCGGCTTT
The DNA here is from genome assembly GCF_023065955.2 of Ursus arctos. Lineage (NCBI taxonomy): Eukaryota > Metazoa > Chordata > Mammalia > Carnivora > Ursidae > Ursus > Ursus arctos. The sequence goes on along the minus strand of NW_026623054.1, from coordinate 1,397,640 downwards.
TTGCAAAGGGGTCTCAGGGCCGTGGGCCTCGGGTGTCCCTCCTGCTCCCCAAAGCACAGGGACGAGGTGAGGGGCTTAGACCATGGCTGGGCAATGTTGTTTCTTACACCTGGGTGTGTGGCATTTTGTTGAGCTGGCTACCCCCACTTGGGATAGGTGTTCCACAGCAAGCACCTATTGTTCGTCGGAAGCCGTTTTTGCCCCAGGGGTCTCCGGGCTGTGTTCGTTGGGGTTGAACTCCTGCTAGCAAAACCGACGGGTTGAGGGAAGGGTTCAGACTGTGCCTGGGCCCTGTGGTCTCTTCCAGGTCAGTGTATGGCATTTCCTTCCCCTTGCCACAGGCACCTGGGAGCATGTCTGCACGTGGAGAAAGACTTTCCCGTGGGAAGCCGGATTTTGTCAAACGGGTCCCAGTGCTCTGCTCCTCTCTTTTCACTCCTGCTGCCAGAAGCCCAGGGAGGATGGGAGGGCTTAGAACATGGCTGGGCACTGTGGTTTCTTCCAGAGAAGTGGAGGGCATTTGCTTTACCTTGCCACAACCACTTGGGAGAGGGTCTGCACCTCAGGAAAACTCTTTCTGTGGGAAGCCGGCTTTTTGCAAAGGGGTCTCAGGGCCGTGGGCCTCGGCTGTCCCTCCGGCTCCCCAAAGCACAGGGACGAGGTGAGGGGCTTAGACCATGCCTGGGCAATGTTGTTTCTTACACCTGGGTGTGTGGCATTTTGTTGAGCTGGCTACCCCCACTTGGGATAGGTGTTCCACAGCAATCACCTATTGTTCGTCGGAAGCCGTTTTTGCCCCAGGGGTCTCCGGGCTGTGTTCGTTGGGGTTGAACTCCTGCTAGCAAAACCGCCGGGTTGAGGGAAGGGTTCAGACTGTGCCTGGGCGCTGTGGCCTCTTCCAGGTCAGTGTATGGCATTTCCTTCCCCTTGCCACAGGCACCTGGGAGCATGTCTGCACGTGGAGAAAGACTTTCCCGTGGGAAGCTGGTTTTTGTCAAACGGGTCCCAGTGCTCTGCTCCTCTCTTTTCACTCCTGCTGCCAGAAGCCCAGGGAGGATGGGAGGGCTTAGAACATGGCTGGGCACTGTGGTTTCTTCCAGAGAAGTGGAGGGCATTTGCTTTACCTTGCCACAACCAGTTGGGAGAGGGTCTGCACCTCAGGAAAACTCTTTCCGTGGGAAGCCGGCTTTTTGCAAAGGGGTCTCAGGGCCGTGGGCCTCGGGTGTCCCTCCGGCTCCCCAAAGCACAGGGACAAGGTGAGGGGCTTAGACCATGCCTGGGTAATGTTGTTTCTTACACCTGGGTGTGTGGCATTTTGTTGAGCTGGCTACCCCCACTTGGGATAGGTGTTCCACAGCAAGCACCTATTGTTCGTCGGAAGCCGTTTTGCCCCAGGGGTCTCCGGGCTGTGTTCGTTGGGGTTGAACTCCTGCTAGCAAAACCGCCGGGTTGAGGGAAGGGTTCAGACTGTGCCTGGGCCCTGTGGTCTCTTCCAGGTCAGTGTATGGCATTTCCTTCCCCTTGCCACAGGCACCTGGGAGCATGTCTGCACGTGGAGAAAGACTTTCCCGTGGGAAGCCGGTTTTTGTCAAACGGGTCCCAGTGCTCTGCTCCTCTCTTTTCACTCCTGCTGCCAGAAGCCCAGGGAGGATGGGAGGGCTTAGAACATGGCTGGGCACTGTGGTTTCTTCCAGAGAAGTGGAGGGCATTTGCTTTACCTTGCCACAACCACTTGGGAGAGTGTCTGCACCTCAGGAAAACTGTCTCTGTGGGAAGCCGGCTTTTTGCAAAGGGGTCTCAGGGCCGTGGGATTCGGCTGTCCCTCCGGCTCCCCAAAGCACAGGGACGAGGTGAGGGGCTTAGACCATGCCTGGGCAATGTTGTTTCTTACACCTGGGTGTGTGGCATTTTGTTGAGCTGGCTACCCCCCTTGGGATAGGTGTTCCACAGCAAGCACCTATTGTTCGTCGGAAGCCGTTTTTGCCCCAGGGGTCTCCGGGCTGTGTTCGTTGTGGTTGAACTCCTGCTAGCAAAACCGCCGGGTTGAGGGAAGGGTTCAGACTGTGCCTGGGCCCTGTGGTCTCTTCCAGGTCAGTGTATGGCATTTCCTTCCCCTTGCCACAGGCACCTGGGAGCATGTCTGCTCGTGGAGAAAGACTTTCTCTTGGGAAACCGGTTTTTGTCAAACGGGTCCCAGTGCTCTGCTCCTCTCTTTTCACTCCTGCTGCCAGAAGCCCAGGGAGGATGGGAGGGCTTAGAACATGGCTGGGCACTGTGGTTTCTTCCAGAGAAGTGGAGGGCATTTCCTTTACCTTGCCACAACCACTTGGGATAGGGTCTGCACCTCAGGAAAACTGTTTCCGTGGGAAGCCGGCTTTTTGCAAAGGGGTCTCAGGGCCGTGGGCCTCGGCTGTCCCTCCGGCTCCCCAAAGCACAGGGACGAGGTGAGGGGCTTAGACCATGCCTGGGCAATGTTGTTTCTTACACCTGGGTGTGTGGCATTTTGTTGAGCTGGCTACCCCCACTTGGGATAGGTGTTCCACAGCAAGCACCTATTGTTCGTCGGAAGCCGTTTTTGCCCCAGGGGTCTCCGGGCTGTGTTCGTTGGGGTTGAACTCCTGCTAGCAAAACCGCCGGGTTGAGGGAAGGGTTCAGACTGTGCCTGGGCCCTGTGGTCTCTTCCAGGTCAGTGTATGGCATTTCCTTCCCCTTGCCACAGGCACCTGGGAGCATGTCTGCACGTGGAGAAAGACTTTCCCGTGGGAAGCCAGTTTTTGTCAAACGGGTCCCAGTGCTCTGCTCCTCTCTTTTCACTCCTGCTGCCAGAAGCCCAGGGAGGATGGGAGGGCTTAGAACATGGCTGGGCACTGTGGTTTCTTCCAGTGAAGTGGAAGGCATTTGCTTTACCTTGCCACAACCACTTGTGAGAGGGTCTGCTCCTCAGGAAAACTCTTTCCGTGGGAAGACGGCTTTTTGCAAAGGGGTCTCAGGGCCGTGGGCCTCGGCTGTCCCTCCGGCTCCCCAAAGCACAGGGACGAGGTGAGGGGCTTAGACCATGCCTGGGCAATGTTGTTTCTTACACCTGGGTGTGTGGCATTTTGTTGAGCTGGCTACCCCCACTTGGGATAGGTGTTCCACAGCAAGCACCTATTGTTCGTCGGAAGCCGTTTTTGCCCCAGGGGTCTCCGGGCTGTGTTCGTTGGGGTTGAACTCCTGCTAGCAAAACCGCCGTGTTGAGGGAAGGGTTCAGACTGTGCCTGGGCCCTGTGGTCTCTTCCAGGTCAGTGTATGGCATTTCCTTCCCCTTGCCACAGGCACCTGGGAGCATGTCTGCACGTGGAGAAAGACTTTCCCGTGGGAAGCCGGTTTTTGTCAAACGGGTCCCAGTGCTCTGCTCCTCTCTTTTCACTCCTGCTGCCAGAAGCCCAGGGAGGATGGGAGGGCTTAGAACATGGCTGGGCACTGTGGTTTCTTCCAGAGAAGTGGAGGGCATTTGCTTTACCTTGCCACAACCACTTGGGAGAGGGTCTGCACCTCAGGAAAACTGTTTCTGTGGGAAGCCGGCTTTTTGCAAAGGGGTCTCAGGGCCGTGGGCCTCGGCTGTCCCTCCGGCTCCCCAAAGCACAGGGACGAGGTGAGGGGCTTAGACCATGCCTGGGCAATGTTGTTTCTTACACCTGGGTGTGTGGCATTTTGTTGAGCTGGCTACCCCCACTTGGGATAGGTGTTCCACAGCAAGCACCTATTGTTCGTCGGAAGCCGTTTTTGCCCCAGGGGTCTGCGGGCTGTGTTCGTTGGGGTTGAACTCCTGCTAGCAAAACCGCCGGGTTGAGGGAAGGGTTCAGACTGTGCCTGGGCGCTGTGGTCTCTTCCAGGTCAGTGTATGGCATTTCCTTCCCCTTGCCACAGGCACCTGGGAGCATGTCTGCACGTGGAGAAAGACTTTCCCGTGGGAAGCCGGTTTTTGTCAAACGGGTCCCAGTGCTCTGCTCCTCTCTTTTCACTCCTGCTGCCAGAAGCCCAGGGAGGATGGGAGGGCTTAGAACATGGCTGGGCACTGTGGTTTCTTCCAGAGAAGTGGAGGGCATTTGCTTTACCTTGCCACAACCACTTGGGAGAGGGTCTGCACCTCAGGAAAACTCTTTCCGTGGGAAGCCGGCTTTTTGCAAAGGGGTCTCAGGGCCGTGGGCCTCGGGTGTCCCTCCGGCTCCCCAAAGCACAGGGACAAGGTGAGGGGCTTAGACCATGCCTGGGTAATGTTGTTTCTTACACCTGGGTGTGTGGCATTTTGTTGAGCTGGCTACCCCCACTTGGGATAGGTGTTCCACAGCAAGCACCTATTGTTCGTCGGAAGCCGTTTTTGCCCCAGGGGTCTCCGGGCTGTGTTCGTTGGGGTTGAACTCCTGCTAGCAAAACCGCCGGGTTGAGGGAAGGGTTCAGACTGTGCCTGGGCCCTGTGGTCTCTTCCAGGTCAGTGTATGGCATTTCCTTCCCCTTGCCACAGGCACCTGGGAGCATGTCTGCACGTGGAGAAAGACTTTCCCGTGGGAAGCCGGTTTTTGTCAAACGGGTCCCAGTGCTCTGCTCCTCTCTTTTCACTCCTGCTGCCAGAAGCCCAGGGAGGATGGGAGGGCTTAGAACATGGCTGGGCACTGTGGTTTCTTCCAGAGAAGTGGAGGGCATTTGCTTTACCTTGCCACAACCACTTGGGAGAGTGTCTGCACCTCAGGAAAACTGTTTCTGTGGGAAGCCGGCTTTTTGCAAAGGGGTCTCAGGGCCGTGGGATTCGGCTGTCCCTCCGGCTCCCCAAAGCACAGGGACGAGGTGAGGGGCTTAGACCATGCCTGGGCAATGTTGTTTCTTACACCTGGGTGTGTGGCATTTTGTTGAGCTGGCTACCCCCACTTGGGATAGGTGTTCCACAGCAAGCACCTATTGTTCGTCGGAAGCCGTTTTTGCCCCAGGGGTCTCCGGGCTGTGTTCGTTGGGGTTGAACTCCTGCTAGCAAAACCGCCGGGTTGAGTGAAGGGTTCAGACTGTGCCTGGGCGCTGTGGTCTCTTCCAGGTCAGTGTATGGCATTTCCTTCCCCTTGCCACAGGCACCTGGGAGCATGTCTGCACGTGGAGAAAGACTTTCCCGTGGGAAGCCGGTTTTTGTCAAACGGGTCCCAGTGCTCTGCTCCTCTCTTTTCACTCCTGCTGCCAGAAGCCCAGGGAGGATGGGAGGGCTTAGAACATGGCTGGGCACTGTGGTTTCTTCCAGAGAAGTGGAGGGCATTTGCTTTACCTTGCCACAACCACTTGGGAGAGGGTCTGCACCTCAGGAAAACTCTTTCCGTGGGAAGCCGGCTTTTTGCAAAGGGGTCTCAGGGCCGTGGGCCTCGGGTGTCCCTCCGGCTCCCCAAAGCACAGGGACAAGGTGAGGGGCTTAGACCATGCCTGGGTAATGTTGTTTCTTACACCTGGGTGTGTGGCATTTTGTTGAGCTGGCTACCCCCACTTGGGATAGGTGTTCCACAGCAAGCACCTATTGTTCGTCGGAAGCCGTTTTGCCCCAGGGGTCTCCGGGCTGTGTTCGTTGGGGTTGAACTCCTGCTAGCAAAACCGCCGGGTTGAGGGAAGGGTTCAGACTGTGCCTGGGCCCTGTGGTCTCTTCCAGGTCAGTGTATGGCATTTCCTTCCCCTTGCCACAGGCACCTGGGAGCATGTCTGCACGTGGAGAAAGACTTTCCCGTGGGAAGCCGGTTTTTGTCAAACGGGTCCCAGTGCTCTGCTCCTCTCTTTTCACTCCTGCTGCCAGAAGCCCAGGCAGATTGGGAGGGCTTAGAACATGGCTGGGCACTGTGGTTTCTTCCAGAGAAGTGGAGGGCATTTGCTTTACCTTGCCACAACCACTTGGGAGAGGGTCTGCACCTCAGGAAAACTGTTTCTGTGGGAAGCCGGCTTTTTGCAAAGGGGTCTCAGGGCCGTGGGCCTCGGCTGTCCCTCCGGCTCCCCAAAGCACAGGGACGAGGTGAGGGGCTTAGACCATGCCTGGGCAATGTTGTTTCTTACACCTGGGTGTGTGGCATTTTGTTGAGCTGGCTACCCCCACTTGGGATAGGTGTTCCACAGCAAGCACCTATTGTTCGTCGGAAGCCGTTTTTGCCCCAGGGGTCTCCGGGCTGTGTTCGTTGGGGTTGAACTCCTGCTAGCAAAACCGCCGGGTTGAGGGAAGGGTTCAGACTGTGCCTGGGCCCTGTGGTCTCTTCCAGGTCAGTGTATGGCATTTCCTTCCCCTTGCCACAGGCACCTGGGAGCATGTCTGCTCGTGGAGAAAGACTTTCTCTTGGGAAACCGGTTTTTGTCAAACGGGTCCCAGTGCTCTGCTCCTCTCTTTTCACTCCTGCTGCCAGAAGCCCAGGGAGGATGGGAGGGCTTAGAACATGGCTGGGCACTGTGGTTTCTTCCAGAGAAGTGGAGGGCATTTCCTTTACCTTGCCACAACCACTTGGGATAGGGTCTGCACCTCAGGAAAACTGTTTCCGTGGGAAGCCGGCTTTTTGCAAAGGGGTCTCAGGGCCGTGGGCCTCGGGTGTCCCTCCTGCTCCCCAAAGCACAGGGACGAGGTGAGGGGCTTAGACCATGCCTGGGCAATGTTGTTTCTTACACCTGGGTGTGTGGCATTTTGTTGAGCTGGCTACCCCCACTTGGGATAGGTGTTCCACAGCAAGCACCTATTGTTCGTCGGAAGCCGTTTTTGCCCCAGGGGTCTCCGGGCTGTGTTCGTTGGGGTTGAACTCCTGCTAGCAAAACCGCCGGGTTGAGGGAAGGGTTCAGACTGTGCCTGGGCCCTGTGGTCTCTTCCAGGTCAGTGTATGGCATTTCCTTCCCCTTGCACAGGCACCTGGGAGCATGTCTGATCGTGGAGAAAGACTTTCTCTTGGGAAACCGGTTTTTGTCAAACGGGTCCCAGTGCTCTGCTCCTCTCTTTTCACTCCTGCTGCCAGAAGCCCAGGGAGGATGGGAGGGCTTAGAACATGGCTGGGCACTGTGGTTTCTTCCAGAGAAGTGGAGGGCATTTGCTTTACCTGCCACAACCACTTGGGAGAGGGTCTGCCCCTCAGGAAAACTGTTTCTGTGGGAAGCCGGCTTTTTGCAAAGGGGTCTCAGGGCCGTGGGCCTCGGCTGTCCCTCCGGCTCCCCAAAGCACAGGGACGAGGTGAGGGGCTTAGACCATGCCTGGGCAATGTTGTTTCTTACACCTGGGTGTGTGGCATTTTGTTGAGCTGGCTACCCCCACTTGTTATAGGTCTTCCACAGCAAGAACCTATTGTTCGTCGGAAGCCGTTTTTGCCCCAGGGGTCTCCGGGCTGTGTTCGTTGGGGTTGAACTCCTGCTAGCAAAACCGCCGGGTTGAGGGAAGGGTTCAGACTGTGCCTGGGCCCTGTGGTCTCTTCCAGGTCAGTGTATGGCATTTCCTTCCCCTTGCCACAGGCACCTGGGAGCATGTCTGCACGTGGAGAAAGACTTTCCCATGGGAAGCCGGTTTTTGTCAAACGGGTCCCAGTGCTCTGCTCCTCTCTTTTCACTCCTGCTGCCAGAAGCCCAGGCAGATTGGGAGGGCTTAGAACATGGCTGGGCAATGTGGTTTCTTCCAGAGAAGTGGAGGGCATTTGCTTTACCTTGCCACAACCACTTGGGAGAGGGTCTGCACCTCAGGAAAACTGTTTCTGTGGGAAGCCGGCTTTTTGCAAAGGGGTCTCAGGGCCGTGGGCCTCGGCTGTCCCTCCGGCTCCCCAAAGCACAGGGACGAGGTGAGGGGCTTAGACCATGCCTGGGCAATGTTGTTTCTTACACCTGGGTGTGTGGCATTTTGTTGAGCTGGCTACCCCCACTTGGGATAGGTGTTCCACAGCAAGCACCTATTGTTCGTCGGAAGCCGTTTTTGCCCCAGGGGTCTCCGGGCTGTGTTCGTTGGGGTTGAACTCCTGCTAGCAAAACCGCCGGGTTGAGGGAAGGGTTCAGACTGTGCCTGGGCCCTGTGGTCTCTTCCAGGTCAGTGTATGGCATTTCCTTCCCCTTGCCACAGGCACCTGGGAGCATGTCTGCACGTGGAGAAAGACTTTCCCGTGGGAAGCCGGTTTTTGTCAAACGGTTCCCAGTGCTCTGCTCCTTTCTTTTCACTCCTGCTGCCAGAAGCCCAGGGAGGATGGGAGGGCTTAGAACATGGCTGGGCACTGTGGTTTCTTCCAGAGAAGTGGAAGGCATTTGCTTTACCTTGCCACAACCACTTGGGAGAGGGTCTGCACCTCAGGAAAACTCTTTCTGTGGGAAGCCGGCTTTTTGCAAAGGGGTCTCAGGGCCGCGGGCCTCGGCTGTCCCTCCGGCTCCCGAAAGCACAGGGACGAGGTGAGGGGCTTAGACCATGCCTGGGCAATGTTGTTTCTTACACCTGGGTGTGTGGCATTTTGTTGAGCGCGCTACCCCCACTTGGGATAGGTGTTCCACAGCAAGCACCTATTGTTCGTCGGAAGCCGTTTTGCCCCAGGGGTCTCCGGGCTGTGTTCGTTGGGGTTCAACTCCTGCTAGCAAAACCGCCGGGTTGAGGGAAGGGTTCAGACTGTGCCTGGGCCCTGTGGTCTCTTCCAGGTCAGTGTATGGCATTTCCTTCCCCTTGCCCCAGGCACCTGGGAGCATGTCTGCACGTGGAGAAAGACTTTCCCGTGGGAAGCCGGTTTTTGTCAAACGGGTCCCAGTGCTCTGCTCCTCTCTTTTCACTCCTGCTGCCAGAAGCCCAGGGAGGATGGGAGGGCTTAGAACATGGCTGGGCACTGTGGTTTCTTCCAGAGAAGTGGAGGGCATTTGCTTTACCTCGCCACAACCACTTGGGAGAGGGTCTGCACCTCAGGAAAACTGTTTCTGTGGGAAGCCGGCTTTTTGCAAAGGGGTCTCAGGGCTGTGGGCCTCGGCTGTCCCTCCGGCTCCCCAAAGCACAGGGACGAGGTGAGGGGCTTAGACCATGCCTGGGTAATGTTGTTTCTTACACCTGGGTGTGTGGCATTTTGTTGAGCTGGCTACCCCCACTTGGGATAGGTGTTCCACAGCAAGCACCTATTGTTCGTCGGAAGCCGTTTTTGCCCCAGGGGTCTCCGGGCTGTGTTCGTTGGGGTTGAACTCCTGCTAGCAAAACCGCCGGGTTGAGGGAAGGGTTCAGACTGTGCCTGGGCCCTGTGGTGTCTTCCAGGTCAGTGTATGGCATTTCCTTCCCCTTGCCACAGGCACCTGGGAGCATGTCTGCTCGTGGAGAAAGACTTTCTCTTGGGAAACCGGTTTTTGTCAAACGGGTCCCAGTGCTCTGCTCCTCTCTTTTCACTCCTGCTGCCAGAAGCCCAGGGAGGATGGGAGGGCTTAGAACATGGCTAGGCACTGTGGTTTCTTCCAGAGAAGTGGAGGGCATTTCCTTTACCTTGCCACAACCACTTGGGATAGGGTCTGCACCTCAGGAAAACTGTTTCCGTGGGAAGCCGGCTTTTTGCAAAGGGGTCTCAGGGCCGTGGGCCTCGGGTGTCCCTCCGGCTCCCCAAAGCACAGGGACGAGGTGAGGGGCTTAGACCATGCCTGGGCAATGTTGTTTCTTACACCTGGGTGTGTGGCATTTTGTTGAGCTGGCTACCCCCACTTGGGATAGGTGTTCCACAGCAAGCACCTATTGTTCGTCGGAAGCCGTTTTGCCCCAGGGGTCTCCGGGCTGTGTTCGTTGGGGTTCAACTCCTGCTAGCAAAACCGCCGGGTTGAGGGAAGGGTTCAGACTGTGCCTGGGCCCTGTGGTCTCTTCCAGGTCAGTGTATGGCATTTCCTTCCCCTTGCCCCAGGCACCTGGGAGCATGTCTGCACGTGGAGAAAGACTTTCCCGTGGGAAGCCGGTTTTTGTCAAACGGGTCCCAGTGCTCTGCTCCTCTCTTTTCACTCCTGCTGCCAGAAGCCCAGGGAGGATGGGAGGGCTTAGAACATGGCTGGGCACTGTGGTTTCTTCCAGAGAAGTGGAGGGCATTTGCTTTACCTCGCCACAACCACTTGGGAGAGGGTCTGCACCTCAGGAAAACTGTTTCTGTGGGAAGCCGGCTTTTTGCAAAGGGGTCTCAGGGCCGTGGGCCTCGGGTGTCCCTCCGGCTCCCCAAAGCACAGGGACGAGGTGAGGGGCTTAGACCATGCCTGGGCAATGTTGTTTCTTACACCTGGGTGTGTGGCATTTTGTTGAGCTGGCTACCCCCACTTGGGATAGGTGTTCCACAGCAAGCACCTATTGTTCGTCGGAAGCCGTTTTTGCCCCAGGGGTCTCCGGGCTGTGTTCGTTGGGCTTGAACTCCTGCTAGCAAAACCGCCGGGTTGAGGGAAGGGTTCAGACTGTGCCTGGGCCCTGTGGTCTCTTCCAGGTCAGTGTATGGCATTTCCTTCCCCTTGCCACAGGCACCTGGGAGCATGTCTGCTCCTGGAGAAAGACTTTCCCGTGGGAAACCGGTTTTTGTCAAACGGGTCCCAGTGCTCTGCTCCTCTCTTTTCACTCCTGCTGCCAGAAGCCCAGGGAGGATGGGAGGGCTTAGAACATGGCTGGGCACTGTGGTTTCTTCCAGAGAAGTGGAGGGCATTTGCTTTACCTTGCCACAACCACTTGGGAGAGGGTCTGCACCTCAGGAAAACTGTTTCTGTGGGAAGCCGGCTTTTTGCAAAGGGGTCTCAGGGCCGTGGGCCTCGGCTGTCCCTCCGGCTCCCCAAAGCACAGGGACGAGGTGAGGGGCTTAGACCATGCCTGGGCAATGTTGTTTCTTACACCTGGGTGTGTGGCATTTTGTTGAGCTGGCTACCCCCACTTGGGATAGGTGTTCCACAGCAAGCACCTATTGTTCGTCGGAAGCCGTTTTTGCCCCAGGGGTCTCCGGGCTGTGTTCTTTGGGGTTGAACTCCTGCTAGCAAAACCGCCGGGTTGAGGGAAGGGTTCAGACTGTGCCTGGGCCCTGTGGTCTCTTCCAGGTCAGTGTATGGCATTTCCTTCCCCTTGCCACAGGCACCTGGGAGCATGTCTGCAAGTGGAAAAAGACTTTCCCATGGGAAGCAGGGTTTTGTCAAACGGGTCCCAGTGCTCTGCTCCTCTCTTTTCACTCCTGCTGCCAGAAGCCCAGGGAGATTGGGAGGGCTTAGAACATGGCTGGGCACTGTGGTTTCTTCCAGAGAAGTGGAGGGCATTTGCTTTACCTTGCCACAACCACTTGGGAGAAGGTCTGCACCTCAGGAAAACTCTTTCCGTGGGAAGCCGGCTTTTTGCAAAGGGGTCTCAGGGCCGTGGGCCTCGGGTGTCCCTCCTGCTCCCCAAAGCACAGGGACGAGGTGAGGGGCTTAGACCATGGCTGGGCAATGTTGTTTCTTACACCTGGGTGTGTGGCATTTTGTTGAGCTGGCTACCCCCACTTGGGATAGGTCTTCCACAGCAAGCACCTATTGTTCGTCGGAAGCCGTTTTTGCCCCAGGGGTCTCCGGGCTGTGTTCGTTGGGGTTGAACTCCTGCTAGCAAAACCGACGGGTTGAGGGAAGGGTTCAGACTGTGCCTGGGCCCTGTGGTCTCTTCCAGGTCAGTGTATGGCATTTCCTTCCCCTTGCCACAGGCACCTGGGAGCATGTCTGCACGTGGAGAAAGACTTTCCCGTGGGAAGCCGGTTTTTGTCAAACGGGTCCCAGTGCTCTGCTCCTCTCTTTTCACTCCTGCTGCCAGAAGCCCAGGGAGGATGGGAGGGCTTAGAACATGGCTGGGCACTGTGGTTTCTTCCAGAGAAGTGGAGGGCATTTGCTTTACCTTGCCACAACCACTTGGGAGAGGGCCTGCACCTCAGGAAAACTGTTTCCGTGGGAAGCCGGCTTTTTGCAAAGGGGTCGCAGGGCCGTGGGCCTCGGGTGTCCCTCCGGCTCCCCAAAGCACAGGGACGAGGTGAGGGGCTTAGACCATGCCTGGGTAATGTTGTTTCTTACACCTGGGTGTGTGGCATTTTGTTGAGCTGGCTACCCCCACTTGGGATAGGTGTTCCACAGCAAGCACCTATTGTTCGTCGGAAGCCGTTTTTGCCCCAGGGGTCTCCGGGCTGTGTTCGTTGGGGTTGAACTCCTGCTAGCAAAACCGCCGGGTTGAGGGAAGGGTTCAGACTGTGCCTGGGCCCTGTGGTCTCTTCCAGGTCAGTGTATGGCATTTCCTTCCCCTTGCCACAGGCACCTGGGAGCATGTCTGCACGTGGAGAAAGACTTTCCCGTGGGAAGCCGATTTTTGTCAAACGGGTCCCAGTGCTCTGCTCCTCTCTTTTCACTCCTGCTGCCAGAAGCCCAGGGAGGATGGGAGGGCTTAGAACATGGCTGGGCACTGTGGTTTCTTCCAGAGAAGTGGAGGGCATTTGCTTTACCTTGCCACAACCACTTGGGAGAGGGTCTGCACCTCAGGAAAACTGTTTCTGTGGGAAGCCGGCTTTTTGCAAAGGGGTCTCAGGGCCGTGGGCCTCGGCTGTCCCTCCGGCTCCCCAAAGCACAGGGACGAGGTGAGGGGCTTAGACCATGCCTGGGCAATGTTGTTTCTTACACCTGGGTGTGTGGCATTTTGTTGAGCTGGCTACCCCCACTTGGGATAGGTGTTCCACAGCAAGCACCTATTGTTCGTCGGAAGCCGTTTTTGCCCCAGGGGTCTCCGGGCTGTGTTCGTTGGGGTTGAACTCCTGCTAGCAAAACCGCCGGGTTGAGGGAAGGGTTCAGACTGTGCCTGGGCGCTGTGGTCTCTTCCAGGTCAGTGTATGGCATTTCCTTCCCCTTGCCACAGGCACCTGGGAGCATGTCTGCACGTGGAGAAAGACTTTCCCGTGGGAAGCCGGTTTTTGTCAAACGGGTCCCAGTGCTCTGCTCCTCTCTTTTCACTCCTGCTGCCAGAAGCCCAGGGAGGATGGGAGGGCTTAGAACATGGCTGGGCACTGTGGTTTCTTCCAGAGAAGTGGAGGGCATTTGCTTTACCTTGCCACAACCACTTGGGAGAGGGTCTGCACCTCAGGAAAACTCTTTCCGTGGGAAGCCGGCTTTTTGCAAAGGGGTCTCAGGGCCGTGGGCCTCGGGTGTCCCTCCGGCTCCCCAAAGCACAGGGACAAGGTGAGGGGCTTAGACCATGCCTGGGTAATGTTGTTTCTTACACCTGGGTGTGTGGCATTTTGTTGAGCTGGCTACCCCCACTTGGGATAGGTGTTCCACAGCAAGCACCTATTGTTCGTCGGAAGCCGTTTTGCCCCAGGGGTCTCCGGGCTGTGTTCGTTGGGGTTGAACTCCTGCTAGCAAAACCGCCGGGTTGAGGGAAGGGTTCAGACTGTGCCTGGGCGCTGTGGTCTCTTCCAGGTCAGTGTATGGCATTTCCTTCCCCTTGCCACAGGCACCTGGGAGCATGTCTGCACGTGGAGAAAGACTTTCCCGTGGGAAGCCGGTTTTTGTCAAACGGGTCCCAGTGCTCTGCTCCTCTCTTTTCACTCCTGCTGCCAGAAGCCCAGGGAGGATGGGAGGGCTTAGAACATGGCTGGGCACTGTGGTTTCTTCCAGAGAAGTGGAGGGCATTAGCTTTACCTTGCCACAACCACTTGGGAGAGGGTCTGCACCTCAGGAAAACTCTTTCCGTGGGAAGCCGGCTTTTTGCAAAGGGGTCTCAGGGCCGTGGGCCTCGGGTGTCCCTCCGGCTCCCCAAAGCACAGGGACGAGGTGAGGGGCTTAGACCATGCCTGGGCAATGTTGTTTCTTACACCTGGGTGTGTGGCATTTTGTTGAGCTGGCTACCCCCACTTGGGATAGGTGTTCCACAGCAAGCACCTATTGTTCGTCGGAAGCCGTTTTTGCCCCAGGGGTCTCTGGGCTGTGTTCGTTGGGGTTGAACTCCTGCTAGCAAAACCGCCGGGTTGAGGGAAGGGTTCAGACTGTGCCTGGGCGCTGTGGTCTCTTCCAGGTCAGTGTATGGCATTTCCTTCCCCTTGCCACAGGCACCTGGGAGCATGTCTGCACGTGGAGAAAGACTTTCCCGTGGGAAGCCGGTTTTTGTCAAACGGGTCCCAGTGCTCTGCTCCTCTCTTTTCACTCCTGCTGCCAGAAGCCCAGGGAGGATGGGAGGGCTTAGAACATGGCTGGGCACTGTGGTTTCTTCCAGAGAAGTGGAGGGCATTTGCTTTACCTTGCCACAACCACTTGGGAGAGGGTCTGCACCTCAGTAAAACTCTTTCCGTGGGAAGCCGGCTTTTTGCAAAGGGGTCTCAGGGCCGTGGGCCTCGGCTGTCCCTCCGGCTCCCCAAAGCACAGGGACGAGGTGAGGGGCTTAGACCATGCCTGGGCAATGTTGTTTCTTACACCTGGGTGTGTGGCATTTTGTTGAGCTGGCTACCCCCACTTGGGATAGGTGTTCCACAGCAAGCACCTATTGTTCGTCGGAAGCCGTTTTTGCCCCAGGGGTCTCTGGGCTGTGTTCGTTGGGGTTGAACTCCTGCTAGCAAAACCGCCGGGTTGAGGGAAGGGTTCAGACTGTGCCTGGGCCCTGTGGTCTCTTCCAGGTCAGTGTATGGCATTTCCTTCCCCTTGCCACAGGCACCTGGGAGCATGTCTGCACGTGGAGAAAGACTTTCCCGTGGGAAGCCGGTTTTTGTCAAACGGGTCCCAGTGCTCTGCTCCTCTCTTTTCACTCCTGCTGCCAGAAGCCCAGGGAGGATGGGAGGGCTTAGAACATGGCTGGGCACTGTGGTTTCTTCCAGAGAAGTGGAGGGCATTTGCTTTACCTTGCCACAACCACTTGGGAGAGGGTCTGCACCTCAGGAAAACTCTTTCCGTGGGAAGCCGGCTTTTTGCAAAGGGTTCTCAGGGCCGTGGGCCTCGGGTGTCCCTCCGGCTCCCCAAAGCACAGGGACGAGGTGAGGGGCTTAGACCATGGCTGGGCAATGTTGTTTCTTACACCTGGGTGTGTGGCATTTTGTTGAGCTGGCTACCCCCACTTGGGATAGGTGTTCCACAGCAAGCACCTATTGTTCGTCGGAAGCTGTTTTTGCCCCAGGGGTCTCCGGGCTGTGTTCGTTGGGGTTGAACTCCTGCTAGCAAAACCGCCGGGTTGAGGGAAGGGTTCAGACTGTGCCTGGGCCCTGTGGTCTCTTCCAGGTCAGTGTATGGCGTTTCCTTCCCCTTGCCCCAGGCACCTGGGAGCATGTCTGCACGTGGAGAAAGACTTTCCCGTGGGAAGCCGGTTTTTGTCAAACGGGTCCCAGTGCTCTGCTCCTCTCTTTTCACTCCGGCTGCCAGAAGCCCAGGGAGGATGGGAGGGCTTAGAACATGGCTGGGCACTGTGGTTTCTTCCAGAGAAGTGGAGGGCATTTGCTTTACCTTGCCACAACCACTTGGGATAGGGTCTGCACCTCAGGAAAACTGTTTCCGTGGGAAGCCGGGGTTTTTGCAAATGGGTCTCAGGGCCGTGAGCCTCGGGTGTCCCTCAAGCTCCCCAAAGCACAGGGACGAGGTGAGGGGTTTAGACCATGCCTGGGAAATGTTGTTTCTTACACCTGGGTGTGTGGCATTTTGTTGAGCTGGCTACCCCCACTTGGGATAGGTGTTCCACAGCAAGCACCTATTGTTCGTCGGAAGCCGTTTTTTGCCCCAGGGGTCTCCGGGCTGTGTTCGTTGGGGTTGAACTCCTGCTAGCAAAACCGCCGGGTTGAGGGAAGGGTTCAGACTGTGCCTGGGCCCTGTGGTCTCTTCCAGGTCAGTGTATGGCATTTCCTTCCCCTTGCCACAGGCACCTCGGAGCATTTCTGCACGTGGAGAAAGACTTTCCCGTGGGAAGCCGATTTTTGTCAAACGGGTCCCAGTGCTCTGCTCCTCTCTTTTCACTCCTGCTGCCAGAAGCCCAGGGAGGATGGGAGGGCTTAGAACATGGCTGGGTACTGTGGTTTCGTCCAGAGAAGTGGAGGGCATTTGCTTTACCTTGCCACAACCAGTTGGGAGAGGGTCTGCACCTCAGGAAAACTCTTTCCGTGGGAAGCCGGCTTTTTACAAAGGGGTCTCCGGGCCGTGGGCCTCGGGTGTCCCTCCGGCTCCCCAAAGCACAGGGACGAGGTGAGGGGCTTAGACCATGGCTGGGCAATGTTGTTTCTTACACCTGGGTGTGTGGCATTTTGTTGAGCTGGCTACCCCCACTTGGGATAGGTGTTCCACAGCAAGCACCTGTTGTTCGTCGGAAGCCGTTTTTGCCCCAGGGGTCTCCGGGCTGTGTTCGTTGGGGTTGAACTCCTGCTAGCAAAACCGCCGGGTTGAGGGAAGGGTTCAGACTGTGCCTGGGCCCTGTGGTCTCTTCCAGGTCAGTGTATGGCATTTCCTTCCCCTTGCCACAGGCACCTGGGAGCATGTCTGCACGTGGAGAAAGACTTTCCCGTGGGAAGCCGGTTTTTGTCAAACGGGTCCCAGTGCTCTGCTCCTCTCTTTTCACTCCTGCTGCCAGAAGCCCAGGGAGGATGGGAGGGCTTAGAACATGGCTGGGCACTGTGGTTTCTTCCAGAGAAGTGGAGGGCATTTGCTTTACCTTGCCACAACCACTTGGGAGAGGGTCTGCACCTCAGGAAAACTGTTTCCGTGGGAAGCCGGCTTTTTGCAAAGGGGTCTCAGGGCCGTGAGCCTCGGGTGTCCCTCCGGCTCGCCAAAGCACAGGGACGAGGTGAGGGGCTTAGACCATGCCTGGGCAATGTTGTTTCTTACACCTGGGTGTGTGGCATTTTGTTGAGCTGGCTACCCCCACTTGGGGTAGGTGTTCCACAGCAAGCACCTATTGTTCGTCGGAAGCCGTTTTTGCCCCAGGGGTCTCCGGGCTGTGTTCGTTGGGGTTGAACTCCTGCTAGCAAAACCGCCGGGTTGAGGGAAGGGTTCAGACTGTGCCTGGGCCCTGTGGTCTCTTCCAGGTCAGTGTATGGCATTTCCTTCCCCTTGCCACAGGCAGCTGGGAGCATGTCTGCACGTGGAGAAAGACTTTCCCGTGGGAAGCCGGTTTTTGTCAAACGGGTCCCAGTGCTCTGCTCCTCTCTTTTCACTCCTGCTGCCAGAAGCCCAGGGAGGATGGGAGGGCTTAGAACATGGCTGGGCACTGTGGTTTCTTCCAGAGAAGTGGAGGGCATTTGCTTTACCTTGACACAACCACTTGGGAGAGGGTCTGCACCTCAGGAAAACTCTTTCCGTGGGAAGCCGGCTTTTTTCAAAGGGTTCTCAGGGCCGTGGGCCTCGGGTGTCCCTCCGGCTCCCCAAAGCACAGGGACGAGGTGAGGGGCTTAGACCATGGCTGGGCAATGTTGTTTCTTACACCTGGGTGTGTGGCATTTTGTTGAGCTGGCTACCCCACTTGGGATAGGTGTTCCACAGCAAGCACCTATTGTTCGTCGGAAGCCGTTTTTGCCTCAGGGGTCTCCGGGCTGTGTTCCTTGGGGTTGAACTCCTGCTAGCAAAACCGCCGTGTTGAGGGAAGGGTTCAGACTGTGCCTGGGCCCTGTGGTCTCTTCCAGGTCAGTGTATGGCATTTCCTTCCCCTTGCCACAGGCACCTGGGAGCATGTCTGCACGTGGAGAAAGACTTTCCCGTGGGAAGCCGGTTTTTGTCAAACGGGTCCCAGTGCTCTGCTCCTCTCTTTTCACTCCTGCTGCCAGAAGCCCAGGGAGGATGGGAGGGCTTAGAACATGGCTGGGCACTGTGGTTTCTTCCAGAGAAGTGGAGGGCATTTGCTTTACCTTGCCACAACCACTTGGGAGAGGGTCTGCACCTCAGGAAAACTCTTTCCGTGGGAAGCCGGCTTTTTGCAAAGGGGTCTCAGGTCCGTGGGATTCGGCTGTCCCTCCGGCTCCCCAAAGCACAGGGACAAGGAGAGGGGCTTAGACCATGCCTGGGCAATGTTGTTTCTTACACCTGGGTGTGTGGCATTTTGTTGAGCTGGCTACCCCCACTTGGGATAGGTGTTCCACAGCAAGCACCTATTGTTCGTCGGAAGCTGTTTTTGCCCCAGGGGTCTCCGGGCTGTGTTCGTTGGGGTTGAACTCCTGCTAGCAAAACCGCCGGGTTGAGGGAAGGGTTCAGACTGTGCCTGGGCCCTGTGGTCTCTTCCAGGTCAGTGTATGGCGTTTCCTTCCCCTTGCCCCAGGCACCTGGGAGCATGTCTGCACGTGGAGAAAGACTTTCCCGTGGGAAGCCGGTTTTTGTCAAACGGGTCCCAGTGCTCTGCTCCTCTCTTTTCACTCCGGCTGCCAGAAGCCCAGGGAGGATGGGAGAGCTTAGAACATGGCTGGGCACTGTGGTTTCTTCCAGAGAAGTGGAGGGCATTTGCTTTACCTTGCCACAACCACTTGGGATAGGGTCTGCACCTCAGGAAAACTGTTTCCGTGGGAAGCCGGGTTTTTGCAAAGGGGTCTCAGGGCCGTGAGCCTCGGGTGTCCCTCCGGCTCCCCAAAGCACAGGGACGAGGTGAGGGGCTTAGACCATGCCTGGGAAATGTTGTTTCTTACACCTGGGTGTGTGGCATTTTGTTGAGCTGGCTACCCCCACTTGGGATAGGTGTTCCACAGCAAGCACCTATTGTTCGTCGGAAGCCGTTTTTTGCCCCAGGGGTCTCCGGGCTGTGTTCGTTGGGGTTTGAACTCCTGCTAGCAAAACCGCCGGGTTTGAGGGAAGGGTTCAGACTGTGCCTGGGCCCTGTGGTCTCTTCCAGGTCAGTGTATGGCATTTCCTTCCCCTTGCCACAGGCACCTGGGCGCATGTCTGCACGTGGAGAAAGACTTTCCCGTGGGAAGCCGGTTTTTGTCAAACGGGGTCCCAGTGCTCTGCTCCTCTCTTTTCACTCCTGCTGCCAGAAGCCCAGGGAGGATGGGAGGGCTTAGAACATGGCTGGGCACTGTGGTTTCTTCCAGAGAAGTGGAGGGCATTTGCTTTACCTTGCCACAACCCACTTGGGAGAGGGTCTGCACCTCAGGAAAACTGTTTCCGTGGGAAGCCGGCTTTTTGCAAAGGGGTCTCAGGGCCGTGGGCCTCGGGTGTCCCTCCGGCTCCCCAAAGCACAGGGACGAGGTGAGGGGCTTAGACCATGCCTGGGCAATGTTGTTTCTTACACCTGGGTGTGTGGCATTTTGTTGAGCTGGCTACCCCCACTTGGGATAGGTGTTCCACAGCAAGCACCTATTGTTCGTCGGAAGCCGTTTTTGCCCCAGGGGTCTCCGGGCTGTGTTCGTTGGGGTTGAACTCCTGCTAGCAAAACCGCCGGGTTGAGGGAAGGGTTCAGACTGTGCCTGGGCCCTGTGGTCTCTTCCAGGTCAGTGTATGGCGTTTCCTTCCCCTTGCCCCAGGCACCTGGGAGCATGTCTGCACGTGGAGAAAGACTTTCCCGTGGGAAGCCGGTTTTTGTCAAACGGGTCCCAGTGCTCTGCTCCTCTCTTTTCACTCCGGCTGCCAGAAGCCCAGGGAGGATGGGAGGGCTTAGAACATGGCTGGGCACTGTGGTTTCTTCCAGAGAAGTGGAGGGCATTTGCTTTACCTTGCCACAACCACTTGGGATAGGGTCTGCACCTCAGGAAAACTGTTTCCGTGGGAAGCCGGGTTTTTGCAAAGGGGTCTCAGGGCCGTGAGCCTCGGGTGTCCCTCCGGCTCCCCAAAGCACAGGGACGAGGTGAGGGGCTTAGACCATGCCTGGGCAATGTTGTTTCTTACACCTGGGTGTGTGGCATTTTGTTGAGCTGGCTACCCCCACTTGGGATAGGTGTTCCACAGCAAGCACCTATTGTTCGTCGGAAGCCGTTTTTGCCCCAGGGGTCTCCGGGCTGTGTTCGTTGGGGTTGAACTCCTGCTAGCAAAACCGCCGGGTTGAGGGAAGGGTTCAGACTGTGCCTGGGCCCTGTGGTCTCTTCCAGGTCAGTGTATGGCATTTCCTTCCCCTTGCACAGGCACCTGGGAGCATGTCTGCTCGTGGAGAAAGACTTTCTCTTGGGAAACCGGTTTTTGTCAAACGGGTCCCAGTGCTCTGCTCCTCTCTTTTCACTCCTGCTGCCAGAAGCCCAGGGAGGATGGGAGGGCTTAGAACATGGCTGGGCACTGTGGTTTCTTCCAGAGAAGTGGAGGGCATTTGCTTTACCTTGCCACAACCACTTGGGAGAGGGTCTGCACCTCAGGAAAACTGTTTCCGTGGGAAGCCGGCATTTTGCAAAGGGGTCTCAGGGCCGTGGGCCTCGGGTGTCCTCCGGCTCCCCAAAGCACAGGGACGAGGTGAGGGGCTTAGACCATGCCTGGGCAATGTTGTTTCTTACACCTGGGTGTGTGGCATTTTGTTGAGCTGGATACCCACACTTGGGATAGGTGTTCCACAGCAAGCACCTATTGTTCGTCGGAAGCCGTTTTTGCCCCAGGGGTCTCCGGGCTGTGTTCATTGGGGTTGAACTCCTGCTAGCAAAACCGCCGGGTTGAGGGAAGGGTTCAGACTGTGCCTGGGCCCTGTAGTCTCTTCCAGGTCAGTGTATGGCATTTCCTTCCCCTTGCCACAGGCACCTGGGAGCATGTCTGCACGTGGAGAAAGACTTTCCCGTGGGAAGCCGGTTTTTGTCAAACGGGTCCCAGTGCTCTGCTCCTCTCTTTTCACTCCTGCTGCCAGAAGCCCAGGGAGGATGGGAGGGCTTAGAACATGGCTGGGCACTGTGGTTTCTTCCAGAGAAGTGGAGGGCATTTGCTTTACCTTGCCACAACCACTTGGGAGAGGGTCTGCACCTCAGGAAAACTCTTTCCGTGGGAAGCCGGCTTTTTGCAAAGGGGTCTCAGGGCCGTGGGCCTCGGGTGTCCCTCCGGCTCCCCAAAGCACAGGGACGAGGTGAGGGGCTTAGACCATGCTTGGGCAATGTTGTTTCTTACACCTGGGTGTGTGGCATTTTGTTGAGCTGGCTACCCCCACTTGGGATAGGTGTTCCACAGCAAGCACCTATTGTTCGTCGGAAGCCGTTTTTGCCCCAGGGGTCTCCGGGCTGTGTCGTTGGGGTTGAACTCCTGCTAGCAAAACCGCCGGGTTGAGGGAAGGGTTCAGACTGTGCCTGGGCCCTGTGGTCTCTTCCAGGTCAGTGTATGGCGTTTCCTTCCCCTTGCCCCAGGCACCTGGGAGCATGTCTGCACGTGGAGAAAGACTTTCCCGTGGGAAGCCGGTTTTTGTCAAACGGGTCCCAGTACTCTGCTCCTCTCTTTTCACTCCGGCTGCCAGAAGCCCAGGGAGGATGGGAGGGCTTAGAACATGGCTGGGCACTGTGGTTTCTTCCAGAGAAGTGGAGGGCATTTGCTTTACCTTGCCACAACCACTTGGGATAGGGTCTGCACCTCAGGAAAACTGTTTCCGTGGGAAGCCGGCTTTTTGCAAAGGGGTCTCAGGGCCGTGAGCCTCGGGTGTCCCTCCGGCTCCCCAAAGCACAGGGACGAGGTGAGGGGCTTAGACCATGGCTGGGCAATGTTGTTTCTTACACCTGGGTGTGTGGCATTTTGTTGAGCTGGCTACCCCCACTTGGGATAGGTGTTCCACAGCAAGCACCTATTGTTCGTCGGAAGCCGTTTTTGCCCCAGGGGTCTCCGGGCTGTGTTCGTTGGGGTTGAACTCCTGCTAGCAAAACCGCCGGGTTGAGGGAAGGGTTCAGACTGTGCCTGGGCCCTGTGGTCTCTTCCAGGTCAGTGTATGGCATTTCCTTCCCCTTGCCACAGGCACCTGGGAGCATGTCTGCACGTGGAGAAAGACTTTCCCGTGGGAAGCAGGGTTTTGTCAAACGGGTCCCAGTGCTCTGCTCCTCTCTTTTCACTCCTGCTGCCAGAAGCCCAGGGAGATTGGGAGGGCTTAGAACATGGCTGGGCACTGTGGTTTCTTCCAGAGAAGTGGAGGGCATTTGCATTACCTTGCCACAACCACTTGTGAGAAGGACTGCACCCCAGGAAAACTGTTTCCGTGGGAAGCCGGCTTTTTGCAAAGGGGTCTCAGGGCCGTGGGCCTCGGCTGTCCCTCCGGCTCCCCAAAGCACAGGGACGAGGTGACGGGCTTAGACCATGCCTGGGCAATGTTGTTTCTTACACCTGGGTGTGTGGCATTTTGTTGAGCTGGCTACCCCCACTTGGGATAGGTGTTCCACAGCAAGCACCTATTGTTCGTCGGAAGCCGTTTTTGCCCCAGGGGTCTCCGGGCTGTGTTCGTTGGGGTTGAACTCCTGCTAGCAAAACCGCCGGGTTGAGGGAAGGGTTCAGACTGTGCCTGGGCCCTGTGGTCTCTTCCAGGTCAGTGTATGGCATTTCCTTCCCCTTGCCACAGGCACCTGGGAGCATGTCTGCACGTGGAGAAAGACTTTCCCGTGGGAAGCCGGTTTTTGTCAAACGGGTCCCAGTGCTCTGCTCCTCTCTTTTCACTCCTGCTGCCAGAAGCCCAGGGAGGATGGGAGGGCTTAGAACATGGCTGGGCACTGTTGTTTCTTCCAGAGAAGTGGAAGGCATTTGCTTTACCTTGCCACAACCACTTGGGAGAGGGTCTGCACCTCAGGAAAACTGTTTCCGTGGGACGCCGGCTTTTTGCAAAGGGGTCTCAGGGCCGTGGGCCTCGGCTGTCCCTCCGGCTCCCCAAAGCACAGGGACGAGGTGAGGGGCTTAGACCATGCATGGGCAATGTTGTTTCTTACACCTCGGTGTGTGGCATTTTGTTGAGCTGGCTACCCCCACTTGGGATAGGTGTTCCACAGCAAGCACCTATTGTTCGTCGGAAGCCGTTTTGCCCCAGGGGTCTCCGGGCTGTGTTCGTTGGGGTTCAACTCCTGCTAGCAAAACCGCCGGGTTGAGGGAAGGGTTCAGACTGTGCCTGGGCCCTGTGGTCTCTTCCAGGTCAGTGTATGGCATTTCCTTCCCCTTGCCCCAGGCACCTGGGAGCATGTCTGCACGTGGAGAAAGACTTTCCCGTGGGAAGCCGGTTTTTGTCAAACGGGTCCCAGTGCTCTGCTCCTCTCTTTTCACTCCTGCTGCCAGAAGCCCAGGGAGGATGGGAGGGCTTAGAACATGGCTGGGCACTGTGGTTTCTTCCAGAGAAGTGGAGGGCATTTGCTTTACCTCGCCACAACCACTTGGGAGAGGGTCTGCACCTCAGGAAAACTGTTTCTGTGGGAAGCCGGCTTTTTGCAAAGGGGTCTCAGGGCCGTGGGCCTCGGCTGTCCCTCCGGCTCCCCAAAGCACAGGGACGAGGTGAGGGGCTTAGACCATGCCTGGGCAATGTTGTTTCTTACACCTGGGTGTGTGGCATTTTGTTGAGCTGGCTACCCCCACTTGTTATAGGTCTTCCACAGCAAGCACCTATTGTTCGTCGGAAGCCGTTTTTGCCCCAGGGGTCTCCGGGCTGTGTTCGTTGGGGTTGAACTCCTGCTAGCAAAACCGCCGGGTTGAGGGAAGGGTTCAGACTGTGCCTGGGCCCTGTGGTCTCTTCCAGGTCAGTGTATGGCATTTCCTTCCCCTTGCCACAGGCACCTGGGAGCATGTCTGCACGTGGAGAAAGACTTTCCCGTGGGAAGCCGGTTTTTGTCAAACGGGTCCCAGTGCTCTGCTCCTCTCTTTTCACTCCTGCTGCCAGAAGCCCAGGGAGGATGGGAGGGCTTAGAACATGGCTGGGCACTGTGGTTTCTTCCAGAGAAGTGGAGGGCATTTGCTTTACCTCGCCACAACCACTTGGGAGAGGGTCTGCACCTCAGGAAAACTGTTTCTGTGGGAAGCCGGCTTTTTGCAAAGGGGTCTCAGGGCCGTGGGCCTCGGCTGTCCCTCCGGCTCCCCAAAGCACAGGGACGAGGTGATGGGCTTAGACCATGGCTGGGCAATGTTGTTTCTTACACCTGGGTGTGTGGCATTTTGTTGAGCTGGCTACCCCCACTTGGGATAGGTGTTCCACAGCAAGCACCTATTGTTCGTCGGAAGCCGTTTTTGCCCCAGGGGTCTCCGGGCTGTGTTCGTTGGGGTTGAACTCCTGCTAGCAAAACCGCCGGGTTGAGGGAAGGGTTCAGACTGTGCCTGGGCCCTGTGGTCTCTTCCAGGTCAGTGTATGGCATTTCCTTCCCCTTGCCACAGGCACCTGGGAGCATGTCTGCTCGTGGAGAAAGACTTTCTCTTGGGAAACCGGTTTTTGTCAAACGGGTCCCAGTGCTCTGCTCCTCTCTTTTCACTCCTGCTGCCAGAAGCCCAGGGAGGATGGGAGGGCTTAGAACATGGCTGGGCACTGCGGTTTCTTCCAGAGAAGTGGAGGGCATTTCCTTTACCTTGCCACAACCACTTGGGATAGGGTCTGCACCTCAGGAAAACTGTTTCCGTGGGAAGCCGGCTTTTTGCAAAGGGGTCTCAGGGCCGTGGGCCTCGGGTGTCCCTCCGGCTCCCCAAAGCACAGGGACGAGGTGAGGGGCTTAGACCATGCCTGGGCAATGTTGTTTCTTACACCTGGGTGTGTGGCATTTTGTTGAGCTGGCTACCCCCACTTGGGATAGGTGTTCCACAGCAAGCACCTATTGTTCGTCGGAAGCCGTTTTTGCCCCAGGGGTCTCCGGGCTGTGTTCGTTGGGGTTGAACTCCTCCTAGCAAAACCGCCGGGTTGAGGGAAGGGTTCAGACTGTGCCTGGGCCCTGTGGTCTCTTCCAGGTCAGTGTATGGCATTTCCTTCCCCTTGCACAGGCACCTGGGAGCATGTCTGCTCGTGGAGAAAGACTTTCTCTTGGGAAACCGGTTTTTGTCAAACGGGTCCCAGTGCTCTGCTCCTCTCTTTTCACTCCTGCTGCCAGAAGCCCAGGGAGGATGGGAGGGCTTAGAACATGGCTGGGTACTGTGGTTTCTTCCAGAGTAGTGGAGGGCATTTGCTTTACCTTGCCACAACCACTTGGGAGAGGGTCTGCACCTCAGGAAAACTGTTTCCGTGGGAAGCCGGCTTTTTGCAAAGGGGTCTCAGGGCCGTGAGCCTCGGGTGTCCCTCCGGCTCCCCAAAGCACAGGGACGAGGTGAGGGGCTTAGACCATGCCTGGGCAATGTTGTTTCTTACACCTGGGTGTGTGGCATTTTGTTGAGCTGGCTACCCCCACTTGGGATAGGTGTTCCACAGCAAGCACCTATTGTTCGTCGGAAGCCGTTTTTGCCCCAGGGGTCTCCGGGCTGTGTTCGTTGGGGTTGAACTCCTGCTAGCAAAACCGCCGGGTTGAGGGAAGGGTTCAGACTGTGCCTGGGCCCTGTGGTCTCTTCCAGGTCAGTGTATGGCATTTCCTTCCCCTTGCCACAGGCACCTGGGAGCATGTCTGCACGTGGAGAAAGACTTTCCCGTGGGAAGCCGGTTTTTGTCAAACGGGTCCCAGTGCTCTGCTCCTCTCTTTTCACTCCTGCTGCCAGAAGCCCAGGGAGGATGGGAGGGCTTAGAACATGGCTGGGCACTGTGGTTTCTTCCAGAGAAGTGGAGGGCATTTGCTTTACCTTGCCACAACCACTTGGGAGAGGGTCTGCACCTCAGGAAAACTGTTTCCGTGGGACGCCGGCTTTTTGCAAAGGGGTCTCAGGGCCGTGGGCCTCGGCTGTCCCTCCGGCTCCCCAAAGCACAGGGACGAGGTGAGGGGCTTAGACCATGCCTGGGCAATGTTGTTTCTTACACCTGGGTGTGTGGCATTTTGTTGAGCTGGCTACCCCCACTTGGGATAGGTGTTCCACAGCAAGCACCTATTGTTCGTCGGAAGCCGTTTTGCCCCAGGGGTCTCCGGGCTGTGTTCGTTGGGGTTCAACTCCTGCTAGCAAAACCGCCGGGTTGAGGGAAGGGTTCAGACTGTGCCTGGGCCCTGTGGTCTCTTCCAGGTCAGTGTATGGCATTTCCTTCCCCTTGCCCCAGGCACCTGGGAGCATGTCTGCACGTGGAGAAAGACTTTCCCGTGGGAAGCCGGTTTTTGTCAAAGGGGTCCCAGTGCTCTGCTCCTCTCTTTTCACTCCAGCTGCCAGAAGCCCAGGGAGGATGGGAGGGCTTAGAACATGGCTGGGCACTGTGGTTTCTTCCAGAGAAGTGGAGGGCATTTGCTTTACCTCGCCACAACCACTTGGGAGATGGTCTGCACCTCAGGAAAACTGTTTCTGTGGGAAGCCGGCTTTTTGCAAAGGGGTCTCAGGGCCGTGGGCCTCGGCTGTCCCTCCGGCTCCCCAAAGCACAGGGACGAGGTGAGGGGCTTAGACCATGCCTGGGCAATGTTGTTTCTTACACCTGGGTGTGTGGCATTTTGTTGAGCTGGCTACCCCCACTTGGGATAGGTGTTCCACAGCAAGCACCTATTGTTCGTCGGAAGCCGTTTTGCCCCAGGGGTCTCCGGGCTGTGTTCGTTGGGGTTCAACTCCTGCTAGCAAAACCGCCGGGTTGAGGGAAGGGTTCAGACTGTGCCTGGGCCCTGTGGTCTCTTCCAGGTCAGTGTATGGCATTTCCTTCCCCTTGCCCCAGGCACCTGGGAGCATGTCTGCACGTGGAGAAAGACTTTCCCGTGGGAAGCCGGTTTCTGTCAAACGGGTCCCAGTGCTCTGCTCCTCTCTTTTCACTCCAGCTGCCAGAAGCCCAGGGAGGATGGGAGGGCTTAGAACATGGCTGGGCACTGTGGTTTCTTCCAGAGAAGTGGAGGGCATTTGCTTTACCTTGCCACAACCACTTGGGAGAGGGTCTGCACCTCAGGAAAACTGTTTCCGTGGGACGCCGGCTTTTTGCAAAGGGGTCTCAGGGCCGTGGGCCTCGGCTGTCCCTCCGGCTCCCCAAAGCACAGGGACGAGGTGAGGGGCTTAGACCATGCCTGGGCAATGTTGTTTCTTACACCTGGGTGTGTGGCATTTTGTTGAGCTGGCTACCCCCACTTGGGATAGGTGTTCCACAGCAAGCACCTATTGTTCGTCGGAAGCCGTTTTGCCCCAGGGGTCTCCGGGCTGTGTTCGTTGGCGTTCAACTCCTGCTAGCAAAACCGCCGGGTTGAGGGAAGGGTTCAGACTGTGCCTGGGCCCTGTGGTCTCTTCCAGGTCAGTGTATGGCATTTCCTTCCCCTTACCCCAGGCACCTGGGAGCATGTCTGCACGTGGAGAAAGACTTTCCCGTGGGAAGCCGGTTTTTGTCAAAGGGGTCCCAGTGCTCTGCTCCTCTCTTTTCACTCCAGCTGCCAGAAGCCCAGGGAGGATGGGAGGGCTTAGAACATGGCTGGGCACTGTGGTTTCTTCCAGAGAAGTGGAGGGCATTTGCTTTACCTCGCCACAACCACTTGGGAGAGGGTCTGCACCTCAGGAAAACTGTTTCTGTGGGAAGCCGGCTTTTTGCAAAGGGGTCTCAGGGCCGTGGGCCTCGGCTGACCCTCCGGCTCCCCAAAGCACAGGGACGAGGTGAGGGGCTTAGACCATGCCTGGGCAATGTTGTTTCTTACACCTGGGTGTGTGGCATTTTGTTGAGCTGGCTACCCCCACTTGTTATAGGTCTTCCACAGCAAGCACCTATTGTTCGTCGGAAGCCGTTTTTGCCCCAGGGGTCTCCGGGCTGTGTTCCTTGGGGTTGAACTCCTGCTAGCAAAACCGCCGGGTTGAGGGAAGGGTTCAGACTGTGCCTGGGCCCTGTGGTCTCTTCCAGGTCAGTGTATGGCATTTCCTTCCCCTTGCCACAGGCACCTGGGAGCATGTCTGCACGTGGAGAAAGACTTTCCCGTGGGAAGCCGGTTTTTGTCAAACGGGTCCCAGTGCTCTGCTCCTCTCTTTTCACTCCTGCTGCCAGAAGCCCAGGGAGGATGGGAGGGCTTAGAACATGGCTGGGCACTGTGGTTTCTTCCAGAGAAGTGGAGGGCATTTGCTTTACCTTGCCACAACCACTTGGGATAGGGTCTGCACCTCAGGAAAACTGTTTCCGTGGGAAGCCGGCTTTTTGCAAAGGGGTCTCAGGGCCGTGGGCCTCGGGTGTCCCTCCGGCTCCCCAAAGCACAGGGACGAGGTGAGGGGCTTAGACCATGCCTGGGCAATGTTGTTTCTTACACCTGGGTGTGTGGCATTTTGTTGAGCTGGCTACCCCCACTTGGGATAGGTGTTCCACAGCAAGCACCTATTGTTCGTCGGAAGCCGTTTTTGCCCCAGGGGTCTCCGGGCTGTGTTCGTTGGGGTTGAACTCCTGCTAGCAAAACCGCCGGGTTGAGGGAAGGGTTCAGACTGTGCCTGGGCCCTGTGGTCTCTTCCAGGTCAGTGTATGGCATTTCCTTCCCCTTGCCACAGGCACCTGGGAGCATGTCTGCACGTGGAGAAAGACTTTCCCGTGGGAAGCCGGTTTTTGTCAAACGGGTCCCAGTGCTCTGCTCCTCTCTTTTCACTCCTGCTGCCAGAAGCCCAGGGAGGATGGGAGGGCTTAGAACATGGCTGGGCACTGTGGTTTCTTCCAGAGAAGTGGAAGGCATTTGCTTTACCTCGCCACAACCACTTGGGAGAGGGTCTGCACCTCAGGAAAACTGTTTCCGTGGGACGCCGGCTTTTTACAAAGGGGTCTCAGGGCCGTGGGCCTCGGCTGTCCCTCCGGCTCCCCAAAGCACAGGGACGAGGTGAGGGGCTTAGACCATGCCTGGGCAATGTTGTTTCTTACACCTGGGTGTGTGGCATTTTGTTGAGCTGGCTACCCCCACTTGGGATAGGTGTTCCACAGCAAGCACCTATTGTTCGTCGGAAGCCGTTTTGCCCCAGGGGTCTCCGGGCTGTGTTCGTTGGGGTTCAACTCCTGCTAGCAAAACCGCCGGGTTGAGGGAAGGGTTCAGACTGTGCCTGGGCCCTGTGGTCTCTTCCAGGTCAGTGTATGGCATTTCCTTCCCCTTGCCCCAGGCACCTGGGAGCATGTCTGCACGTGGAGAAAGACTTTCCCGTGGGAAGCCGGTTTCTGTCAAACGGGTCCCAGTGCTCTGCTCCTCTCTTTTCACTCCAGCTGCCAGAAGCCCAGGGAGGATGGGAGGGCTTAGAACATGGCTGGGCACTGTGGTTTCTTCCAGAGAAGTGGAGGGCATTTGCTTTACCTTGCCACAACCACTTGGGAGAGGGTCTGCACCTCAGGAAAACTGTTTCCGTGGGACGCCGGCTTTTTGCAAAGGGGTCTCAGGGCCGTGGGCCTCGGCTGTCCCTCCGGCTCCCCAAAGCACAGGGACGAGGTGAGGGGCTTAGACCATGCCTGGGCAATGTTGTTTCTTACACCTGGGTGTGTGGCATTTTGTTGAGCTGGCTACCCCCACTTGGGATAGGTGTTCCACAGCAAGCACCTATTGTTCGTCGGAAGCCGTTTTGCCCCAGGGGTCTCCGGGCTGTGTTCGTTGGGGTTCAACTCCTGCTAGCAAAACCGCCGGGTTGAGGGAAGGGTTCAGACTGTGCCTGGGCCCTGTGGTCTCTTCCAGGTCAGTGTATGGCATTTCCTTCCCCTTGCCCCAGGCACCTGGGAGCATGTCTGCACGTGGAGAAAGACTTTCCCGTGGGAAGCCGGTTTTTGTCAAAGGGGTCCCAGTGCTCTGCTCCTCTCTTTTCACTCCAGCTGCCAGAAGCCCAGGGAGGATGGGAGGGCTTAGAACATGGCTGGGCACTGTGGTTTCTTCCAGAGAAGTGGAGGGCATTTGCTTTACCTCGCCACAACCACTTGGGAGAGGGTCTGCACCTCAGGAAAACTGTTTCTGTGGGAAGCCGGCTTTTTGCAAAGGGGTCTCAGGGCCGTGGGCCTCGGCTGACCCTCCGGCTCCCCAAAGCACAGGGACGAGGTGAGGGGCTTAGACCATGCCTGGGCAATGTTGTTTCTTACACCTGGGTGTGTGGCATTTTGTTGAGCTGGCTACCCCCACTTGTTATAGGTCTTCCACAGCAAGCACCTATTGTTCGTCGGAAGCCGTTTTTGCCCCAGGGGTCTCCGGGCTGTGTTCGTTGGGGTTGAACTCCTGCTAGCAAAACCGCCGGGTTGAGGGAAGGGTTCAGACTGTGCCTGGGCCCTGTGGTCTCTTCCAGGTCAGTGTATGGCATTTCCTTCCCCTTGCCCCAGGCACCTGGGAGCATGTCTGCACGTGGAGAAAGACTTTCCCGTGGGAAGCCGGCTTTTGTCAAACGGGTCCCAGTGCTCTGCTCCTCTCTTTTCACTCCTGCTGCCAGAAGCCCAGGGAGGATGGGAGGGCTTAGAACATGGCTGGGCACTGTGGTTTCTTCCAGAGAAGTGGAGGGCATTTGCTTTACCTTGCCACAACCACTTGGGATAGGGTCTGCACCTCAGGAAAACTGTTTCCGTGGGAAGCCGGCTTTTTGCAAAGGGGTCTCAGGGCCGTGGGCCTCGGGTGTCCCTCCGGCTCCCCAAAGCACAGGGACGAGGTGAGGGGCTTAGACCATGCCTGGGCAATGTTGTTTCTTACACCTGGGTGTGTGGCATTTTGTTGAGCTGGCTACCCCCACTTGGGATAGGTGTTCCACAGCAAGCACCTATTGTTCGTCGGAAGCCGTTTTTGCCCCAGGGGTCTCCGGGCTGTGTTCGTTGGGGTTGAACTCCTGCTAGCAAAACCGCCGGGTTGAGGGAAGGGTTCAGACTGTGCCTGGGCCCTGTGGTCTCTTCCAGGTCAGTGTATGGCATTTCCTTCCCCTTGCCACAGGCACTGGGAGCATGTCTGCACGTGGAGAAAGACTTTCCCGTGGGAAGCCGGTTTTTGTCAAACGGGTCCCAGTGCTCTGCTCCTCTCTT
The DNA here is from genome assembly GCF_023065955.2 of Ursus arctos. Classification (NCBI taxonomy): domain Eukaryota; kingdom Metazoa; phylum Chordata; class Mammalia; order Carnivora; family Ursidae; genus Ursus; species Ursus arctos. The sequence continues at coordinate 1,366,877 of NW_026623054.1, read as the reverse complement.
TTCACTCCTGCTGCCAGAAGCCCAGGGAGGATGGGAGGGCTTAGAACATGGCTGGGCACTGTGGTTTCTTCCAGAGAAGTGGAAGGCATTTGCTTTACCTTGCCACAACCACTTGGGAGAGGGTCTGCACCTCAGGAAAACTGTTTCCGTGGGACGCCGGCTTTTTGCAAAGGGGTCTCAGGGCCGTGGGCCTTGGCTGTCCCTCCGGCTCCCCAAAGCACAGGGACGAGGTGAGGGGCTTAGGCCATGCCTGGGCAATGTTGTTTCTTACACCTGGGTGTGTGGCATTTTGTTGAGCTGGCTACCCCCACTTGGGATAGGTGTTCCACAGCAAGCACCTATTGTTCGTCGGAAGCCGTTTTTGCCCCAGGGGTCTCCGGGCTGTGTTCGTTGGGGTTGAACTCCTGCTAGCAAAACCGCCGGGTTGAGGGAAGGGTTCAGACTGTGCCTGGGCCCTGTGGTCTCTTCCAGGTCAGTGTATGGCATTTCCTTCCCCTTGCCACAGGCACCTGGGAGCATGTCTGCACGTGGAGAAAGACTTTCCCGTGGGAAGCCGGTTTTTGTCAAACGGTTCCCAGTGCTCTGCTCCTCTCTTTTCACTCCTGCTGTCAGAAGCCCAGGGAGGATGGGAGGGCTTAGAACATGGCTGGGCACTGTGGTTTCTTCCAGAGAAGTGGAAGGCATTTGCTTTACCTCGCCACAACCACTTGGGAGAGGGTCTGCACCTCAGGAAAACTGTTTCCGTGGGACGCCGGCTTTTTACAAAGGGGTCTCAGGGCCGTGGGCCTCGGCTGTCCCTCCGGCTCCCGAAAGCACAGGGACGAGGTGAGGGGCTTAGACCATGCCTGGGCAATGTTGTTTCTTACACCTGGGTGTGTGGCATTTTGTTGAGCTGGCTACCCCCACTTGGGATAGGTGTTCCACAGCAAGCACCTATTGTTCGTCGGAAGCCGTTTTGCCCCAGGGGTCTCCGGGCTGTGTTCGTTGGGGTTCAACTCCTGCTAGCAAAACCGCCGGGTTGAGGGAAGGGTTCAGACTGTGCCTGGGCCCTGTGGTCTCTTCCAGGTCAGTGTATGGCATTTCCTTCCCCTTGCCCCAGGCACCTGGGAGCATGTCTGCACGTGGAGAAAGACTTTCCCGTGGGAAGCCGGTTTTTGTCAAACGGGTCCCAGTGCTCTGCTCCTCTCTTTTCACTCCTGCTGCCAGAAGCCCAGGGAGGATGGGAGGGCTTAGAACATGGCTGGGCACTGTGGTTTCTTCCAGAGAAGTGGAGGGCATTTGCTTTACCTCGCCACAACCACTTGGGAGAGGGTCTGCACCTCAGGAAAACTGTTTCTGTGGGAAGCCGGCTTTTTGCAAAGGGGTCTCAGGGCCGTGGGCCTCGGGTGTCCCTCCGGCTCCCCAAAGCACAGGGACGAGGTGAGGGGCTTAGACCATGCCTGGGCAATGTTGTTTCTTACACCTGGGTGTGTGGCATTTTGTTGAGCTGGCTACCCCCACTTGGGATAGGTGTTCCACAGCAAGCACCTATTGTTCGTCGGAAGCCGTTTTTGCCCCAGGGGTCTCCGGGCTGTGTTCGTTGGGGTTGAACTCCTGGTAGCAAAACCGCCGGGTTGAGGGAAGGGTTCAGACTGTGCCTGGGCCCTGTGGTCTCTTCCAGGTCAGTGTATGGCATTTCCTTCCCCTTGCCACAGGCACCTGGGAGCATGTCTGCACGTGGAGAAAGACTTTCCCGTGGGAAGCCGGTTTTTGTCAAACGGGTCCCAGTGCTCTGCTCCTCTCTTTTCACTCCTGCTGCCAGAAGCCCAGGGAGGATGGGAGGGCTTAGAACATGGCTGGGCACTGTGGTTTCTTCCAGAGAAGTGGAGGGCATTTGCTTTACCTTGCCACAACCACTTGGGAGAGGGTCTGCACCTCAGGAAAACTCTTTCCGTGGGAAGCCGGCTTTTTGCAAAGGGTTCTCAGGGCCGTGGGCCTCGGGTGTCCCTCCGGCTCCCCAAAGCACAGGGACGAGGTGAGGGGCTTAGACCATGCCTGGGCAATGTTGTTTCTTACACCTGGGTGTGTGGCATTTTGTTGAGCTGGCTACCCCCACTTGGGATAGGTGTTCCACAGCAAGCACCTATTGTTCGTCGGAAGCCGTTTTTGCCCCAGGGGTCTCCGGGCTGTGTCGTTGGGGTTGAACTCCTGCTAGCAAAACCGCCGGGTTGAGGGAAGGGTTCAGACTGTGCCTGGGCCCTGTGGTCTCTTCCAGGTCAGTGTATGGCGTTTCCTTCCCCTTGCCCCAGGCACCTGGGAGCATGTCTGCACGTGGAGAAAGACTTTCCCGTGGGAAGCCGGTTTTTGTCAAACGGGTCCCAGTACTCTGCTCCTCTCTTTTCACTCCGGCTGCCAGAAGCCCAGGGAGGATGGGAGGGCTTAGAACATGGCTGGGCACTGTGGTTTCTTCCAGAGAAGTGGAGGGCATTTGCTTTACCTTGCCACAACCACTTGGGAGAGGGTCTGCACCTCAGGAAAACTGTTTCCGTGGGAAGCCGGGTTTTTGCAAAGGGGTCTCAGGGCCGTGAGCCTCGGGTGTCCCTCCGGCTCGCCAAAGCACAGGGACGAGGTGAGGGGCTTAGACCATGCCTGGGCAATGTTGTTTCTTACACCAGGGTGTGTGGCATTTTGTTGAGCTGGCTACCCCCACTTGGGATAGGTGTTCCACAGCAAGCACCTATTGTTCGTCGGAAGCCGTTTTGCCCCAGGGGTCTCCGGGCTGTGTTCGTTGGGGTTGAACTCCTGCTAGCAAAACCGCCGGGTTGAGGGAAGGGTTCAGACTGTGCCTGGGCCCTGTGGTCTCTTCCAGGTCAGTGTATGGCATTTCCTTCCCCTTGCCACAGGCACCTGGGAGCATGTCTGCACGTGGAGAAAGACTTACCCGTGGGAAGCCGGTTTTTGTCAAACGGGTCCCAGTGCTCTGCTCCTCTCTTTTCACTCCTGCTGCCAGAAGCCCAGGGAGGATGGGAGGGCTTAGAACATGGCTGGGCACTGTGGTTTCTTCCAGAGAAGTGGAGGGCATTTGCTTTACCTTGCCACAACCACTTGGGATAGGGTCTGCACCTCAGGAAAACTGTTTCCGTGGGAAGCCGGCTTTTTGCAAAGGGGTCTCAGGGCCGTGGGCCTCGGGTGTCCCTCCGGCTCCCCAGAGCACAGGGACGAGGTGAGGGGCTTAGACCATGCCTGGGCAATGTTGTTTCTTACACCTGGGTGTGTGGCATTTTGTTGAGCTGGCTACCCCCACTTGGGATAGGTGTTCCACAGCAAGCACCTATTGTTCGTCGGAAGCCGTTTTTGCCCCAGGGGTCTCCGGGCTGTGTTCGTTGGGGTTGAACTCCTGCTAGCAAAACCGCCGGGTTGAGGGAAGGGTTCAGACTGTGCCTGGGCCCTGTGGTCTCTTCCAGGTCAGTGTATGGCATTTCCTTCCCCTTGCCACAGGCACCTAGGAGCATGTCTGCACGTGGAGAAAGACTTTCCCGTGGGAAGCCGGTTTTTGTCAAACGGGTCCCAGTGCTCTGCTCCTCTCTTTTCACTCCTGCTGCCAGAAGCCCAGGGAGATTGGGAGGGCTTAGAACATGGCTGGGCACTGTGGTTTCTTCCAGAGAAGTGGAGGGCATTTGCTTTACCTTGCCACAACCACTTGGGATAGGGTCTGCACCTCAGGAAAACTGTATCCGTGGGAAGCCGGCTTTTTGCTAGGGGTCTCAGGGCCGTGGGCCTCGGGTGTCCGGCTCCCCAAAGCACAGGGACGAGGTGAGGGGCTTAGACCATGCCTGGGCAGTGTTGTTTCTTACACCTGGGTGTGTGGCATTTTGTTGAGCTGGCTACCCCCACTTGGGATAAGTGTTCCACAGCAAGCACCTATTGTTCGTCGGAAGCCGTTTTTGCCCCAGGGATCTCCGTGTTGTGTTCGTTGGGGTTGAACTCCTGCTAGCAAAACCGCCGGGTTGAGGGAAGGGTTCAGACTGTGCCTGGGCCCTGTGGTCTCTTCCAGGTCAGTGTATGGCATTTCCTTCCCCTTGCCACAGGCACCTGGGAGCATGTCTGCACGTGGAGAAAGACTTTCCCGTGGGAAGCCGGTTTTTGTCAAACGGGTCCCAGTGCTCTGCTCCTCTCTTTTCACTCCTGCTGCCAGAAGCCCAGGGAGGATGGGAGGGCTTAGAACATGGCTGGGCACTGTGGTTTCTTCCAGAGAAGTGGAGGGCATTTGCTTTACCTTGCCACAACCACTTGGGATGGTGTCTGCACCTCAGGAAAACTGTTTCCGTGGGAAGCCGGCTTTTTGCAAAGGGGTCTCAGGGCCGTGGGCCTCGGCGGTCCCTCCGGCTCCCCAAAGCACAGGGACGAGGTGAGGGGCTTAGACCATGCCTGGGCAATGTTGTTTCTTACACCTGGGTGTGTGGCATTTTGTTGAGCTGGCTACCCCCACTTGGGATAGGTGTTCCACAGCAAGCACCTATTGTTCGTCGGAAGCCGTTTTTGCCCCAGGGGTCTCCGGGCTGTGTTCGTTGGGGTTGAACTCCTGCTAGCAAAACCGCCGGGTTGAGGGAAGGGTTCAGACTGTGCCTGGGCCCTGTGGTCTCTTCCAGGTCAGTGTATGGCATTTCCTTCCCCTTGCCACAGGCACCTGGGAGCATGTCTGCACGTGGAGAAAGACTTTCCCGTGGGAAGCCGGTTTTTGTCAAACGGGTCCCAGTGCTCTGCTCCTCTCTTTTCACTCCTGCTGCCAGAAGCCCAGGGAGATTGGGAGGGCTTAGAACATGGCTGGGCACTGTGGTTTCTTCCAGAGAAGTGGAGGGCATTTGCTTTACCTTGCCACAACCACTTGGGATAGGGTCTGCACCTCAGGAAAACTGTATCCGTGGGAAGCCGGCTTTTTGCTAGGGGTCTCAGGGCCGTGGGCCTCGGCTGTCCCTCCGGCTCCCCAAAGCACAGGGACGAGGTGAGGGGCTTAGACCATGTCTCGAGATCGTTGTTTCTTACACCTGGGTGTGTGGCATTTTGTTTACCTGGCTACCCTCACTTGGGACAGGTTTTCCAAAGCAAGCCCCTATTGTTGGTCGGAAGCCGTTTTTGTCCCAGGGGCCCCCGGGCTGTGTTCGTTCGGGTTGAACTCATGCTAGCAAAACCGCCGGGATGAGGTAAGGGCTCAGACTGTTCCTAGGCACTGTGGTCTCTTACAGATCAGTGTACGGCATTTACTTCACCTGTCACAGGCACTTGTGAGCATGGTTGCTCGTTATGAAAGATTTTTCCGTTCGAAGCCGGTTTTTCTCAAATGGGTCTCCGTGCTGTGCTCCTCTGTTTTCACTCATGCTGCCAGAAGCCCAGTGATGATGTTAGGGCTTAGAACATGGCTGGGCACTGTGGTTTCTTCCAGAGAAGTGGATGGCATTTGATTTACCTTGCCACAACCACTTGTGATAGGGTCTGCACCTTAGGAAAACTGTTTCCGTTGGAAGTCGTTTTTTTGGCAAATGGGTCAGGGATGTGGGGCTCGGGTTTCCCTCATGCTACCAAAAGCACAGTGACGATGTCTGGGCTTAGACCATGCCTGGGGAATGTTGTTTTTTACACATAAGTGTGTGGCATTCTGTTTACTTTGCTACAACCACTTTGGATAGGTTTTCCACATCAAGAACTTATTTTTCGGCGGAAGCCGTTTCTGCCTCAAGTGTCCCGTGTTGTGTTCGTTCGGGTTTATCTCCTGGTAGCAAACTGTGGTCTCTTACAGATCAGTGTATGGCATTTACTTCACCTTGGCACAGGCACTTGTGAGCATGTTTGCACGTTACGAACGATTTTTCCGTTGGAAGCCAGTTTTTGTCAATCTCATAGGGAAGAAACAGAAACTCTTTCGCATAACCTGACTCACCCAGCATCAGTTAAGCAGTTCCTGAACTCAGCCCAGGGCCCCTGTCGCCTACCCAATTGAAGCCACCACCATGCCTCTATCGAAAGGAATTCCCAAAGACTCTCCTCTGACTCCACCACCAAAGAAACAGCAGATTGAATATGGCACTTCAAAATATCGAGATGATACATCTGGTATAGTTAGATACACAAGGTTTACCTTTATTTTTTTATTGTTTTTTATTACATAATGTTATAGTCTCCATACTGTACAGTAAATTTCGATGATACATTAGTTGCATATTACACCCAGTGCACCATGCAATATGTGCCCTCCTTACTACCCATCACCAGCATATATTTTAAACAGGAAAATGCTGCTCTGAATAATTTTGAATTTTCCCTCGACCCCCATTGTAACTCTTGGGATGAAAAGACTAATCAGTGATGAAACATCACCTTTGAGAATTGGAAAGACATCATCCATATTTGTATGTGACGACAAAAGGCCATCTAACACTAAATGGTGGCCACTCACCCATATCTTAGGCCCAACTGTATAAACACTGTCAAACGTATATCTTAAAAATAGACAAAGAGTAAACCTCACCTTCCCTTTCTAATGAAAGAGTGTTTCTAGGAAACAGCTGTTCAAAATACATTCATAAGCAGTCAATGAACAGAGAAAATGGGATCCCCTGCAAAGTGCTCCAAGCTCAGAAACTAAGTACCTCCTTCACCAAATTCAGAATGCTGACAACTATTACTTAAGTTTTACTTCATGGCTCAACTAGAGAAAAGAGAAAAACCCAGGAGATGGTGGGTTAATGAGAGGTTTTACTTCCAGTCCTGATGTGGATATGACATTTCTCCAAATGGACCTGCCGCTTTCTCTGAATGCTGGATCCCGTGTCAAGCTGCCTCACTGACTCAGATGCAGACGTTCAGAACGTCGGGTCTCGCGGAGCCAGAGCAGAGAAGTGTTGTCAGATGGGGAGAAGCAGCTCCTCGGACCTAAAGCCTGCACACCTGCTGTGGTTTCTGGGAGAAGGGGAAACATAGACTTGTCTTTTAGTAGTAATTATCTCCCAGCCCATTGCCACCATTCCCAGGAAACAGCTAGCACAATGCTGAAGTTGGGTAACGGCTCTGGGCCTTCCTAGCGCCACACCTGTGCCTGAGGGAACAGGGAATACCCTGGTGAACTCGGGGAACTGCTCAAGGTCCATTACTTGCACTGTGTCGGGGGACAGGGGCACCGCACTGAAGTTGGGGACTGTGCGGTCCTTTCTCTCGCTCTTCCTGGGGAACACGGGAAACCCTGGAATGTCTGCGAACCATCCCACAAAAGCTTTGCTGAGCGGGTGCCCTGGAGTTCCTGGGTCTGGGGTGTATGGCCAGTTGACGGAGACTAGGCAGAAGAGACTTTCAAGGGAAAAAGGAAAGAAAACTGAGTCTCCATGATGAACTCTCTCAACATGCCCTTCCAGAACCCCGCCTCTTACCCGGGGTACCCCTACTCCCAGAAAGCCCACCTATGGCCACACAGCATGCACTCACCCAGCCAGGAACTCCACAGGTCCACTCTCTCAAAACTCCACTTCCTTGGCTCCTGGTCTGCGTCCTTGGGCTGCTCCGGATCTGCACACAGAGACATAGCTCCACCCCCATGGGGTGATTGCTTGGGGAGTATGATGCTTCCAACTCCTTGAATGCCAGGCAACCAGCCCCATGACTCACAACTCTGGGAGTGCAGAGGTCCAGGAGGCACCTCCTTGGCTAAACGCCCTGAGCAGGCATGACGGGGATCATGGGCAGGGCTGCAATCACACACACACACACACACACACACACACACACACACACACACACGGCCCCTTTCGCGGACCCCTCTAGCTGCAGACCACCCTCAGAGCCCTGCCCCTTCCCTTCTGCACCAACCCTTCCTGCAAGGGTGTGCCTGGTTCCTGGCAAGGTCAGCTGCTCTCAGACTGTTCCAGCCTTGGGCTTTAGGAAATGCAATGCTTTTATGCATATCCAAGGCAATTTTAAGCGCCAAAAGGAATGCTCCAAGCGGGAATAGCTTTGCCTTCTTGTCTCACCCATGGAGTGGATAGTGCTTCTCAGACCTTCAAAACATCCTTCTAGGGTGAGCCCATTTGTGCTGCAATCTATATACACATGCTTAGTTCTACAGGGAAGGAAGGAAAAGCCGGCCTTCTGTTCTGTCGCGGTTGTGAACCAGGAACATTTATTTTTCACTTGAAAACAGAGTGTTATTGTCGACACTAAATGAAGGAACCTTTTAAAACATTTTAGAGAGGAAGGAAGAGAGTTTTATTCAAACCCAAGTCAAAGACAGCTGCCTGGGAGACACAATCTTCACAAAGAAGGGAGTGCTCCAGGGAAGGAACATTTAGGGCAGGGTCATATATTTGTTCTGAGTTGTGCTACGTACAGTTATACATCACGATGAGGAAGAAGGTTCCAGAAAGTGACAGACTTTTTCTTATGTTTTCAGTATGTACAAATCAGTATGACTTTAATCTTATGGGAGCAAGAAAGGTTCTTTTGTGTTCTCACCTTGATGTTGGCAAAGGCATTTTTTGGTTCTCTTTTTCTTTTTGATGCACATGGACAATAAGTGCTGGGGGCAGAAATAGGGCCCATGCTTTGAGGGTTTGCCCAGTCATTTTGAGCTGGGTAAAATGTTAAAGGAGAGCTTTCCTGGGAGGCCAAGATCAGGCCTCACAGATGGTATGACATAAAAATTACTCTTATCCTTATCATCACTACCAAATGGTGGAACGTGAGATGAAAGCACCTTTCCAATAGTAAAGAGACATCAAAGGACCCCTACAGAAGGTTACCTGCTCCATGGTCAACACAGGTAACAGAGGCGTTCATGGTCTCTGGACTCCTCCCCTTGTCCTGCCCAAATCTCTGAAACATAGAGATCATTTACAGTCAGAATTTTACACATCTTAGAGATGTCTGGCACCATTCCCTTGGACTACAGAATACAACAGAATAGCTCACTGTCACAACACAAAAGTGCCCCTGGATACACTAAGTTCTTTCTCCGCAACGTTGGCCTTAATGAAATCATAATCGTAACATAGAAACACTACGATGGTTGGGAATAAATAATCACAGGTAAGGGAATATTTAGGAAATCTTTAGAAGCATTGTCTCACTCTATAGAAGAGGCTAACTGCTTTAAATACTATTTCCGACCTTACAGGACACTCTACAGACCAGAGCCTCCATCAATTAAAAAAGCATAGTTCTTTCAGTCACTTTAATATCAGAAAAATAGTATAGTATCTCTATTCCTAGGGATCTTTAAGTCTCCGACTCAAAGGTCCTCCACTGAGAGATTTATCTTCATGATCATGATGGGCAGAGGTGAAAAGGCAGCCGAATTCATTCCATTTGGCCACACAACAAGAAAATCCTAATACTTCCTAGGTTTCCAGATTGAGAAGACCTGGGGTAGAGCGAAATGGTACCTTGTATGGAAGAACAAGGGATTTGGAGTCAGTTTGGAGATTCCACTTAGGTTTCTGACACTAAAATCCTCTGTAATTCATATCATTTCTGAGCCTTTGTCTATCCATCTAAAAATGGGACTCATTCTATCTACACCCCAGTTGAGAAGTTTACGAGGGAGAATGCTACTCAGAGCCAGTATGGATTCTCCCAAGAGCAGGTGCTCAGGAGCCATAATTACCATTGGGTCTATATCTTTTCCAGAGAAAAGAACACATGGTGAAACCGTGTTTCGAAAAGATGACTCACAAGATGATTTTCACACTTTCATGAAGGTCAAGAAACTGCTATTTTGTTGTAATTCTCTCAGAAATCATGTTATTAGCTTGGTGGGGACAATAGCAACATCATCACTAGGAGTGGGGAGCTTCTCATCTCCATATGGCTATGTTGACTACCTTAACACAATGCCACCAGAAAGGAAAGCTGGAGGGAGGTGTGTGTGGGCACAGGCCAAGGCTGCCAGGTGTGCCTGGGACATGCAGAACCCTGATAGGAGGCTTAAGTCCTGTCTATGTTAGGATAGTCAGTGCTCTTCAGAGACAAAGGGCCATTGTGTGTGAGCCCTGATGTAGAAAAGGTGGAAAATGTCCATTGCGATTCCCTCTCTGACCCTTAGGATATGCAGCAAAGTTACATTGAATTTTTAAACATGGAGGGATTTCCTGGTCTTCTTTTCATGAGGACTCGGGCTCTATTCCTTGGTGGCCTAAGAATAGAATCTAGTTAGTTTCAGGATGTTAAAATGTAGACATGATTCATGGAACAACATATCATCTGTTTGGGTAAATAGTCTATGACCACTGGAAATAATGTATTCTGCACGTATTATGCAATATTACATAGACGTCAATTAGGTCACATTTGTTACCAATGTTTTGTCTGCTTTTTCCATCAGATATTGAGAAAGGCATATTAAAATTTCCAAACAAAATTTCCAAAAAAAGAGGATGCCGATCAAAAATGTTGTGTGAAAACGAAAAGAAAGTGCCATCACTCCATTCAGTGAATCAGGTTTGTGCAGAGAGACGGTAACGTTGATCACTGAAGACACCAGGGTTTTCCAATATGTGTGTTGAACCTTAAGGAAACTGCCATAGACGTAACTCTCAGTAAGAAGAGCATGGTAAGGGTCTTCCAACTCCCATCCTCTGTCATGATGATGGAAGCATGTTGCAGAGTGGGAATGAAAGCATAAGGGCCACTAACCAATCTTCAAGAAGAACATTGTATCAAAGCCATCATTCACCTGACATCTTCGGTCGTGAAGATGACACTATTGGCACAGGTGTCTAAGAAAACATAGGGAAAGTGCCATATACTGAAGTCCACGAAAGAACACCATAGAGAAAGCATCTTGCATCTCACAGTCTTCTGTCATAAAAACGGAAGTATGTGCAAACCTGTCTGTGAAAACAGACGCATAAAGCGCGTTGTTTCACTCTATACAGGAACACTGTATTGACACCATGTCTCAACTCACAACTTCTGTAGTGAAGACGGAAGCCTTGGTAAGAATGTGTGCGAGCTCATAAAGAAGTGCCGTCTACTTAATTCTAAGAACCAAATCTGTGTAGATAGAAAACAATATCAAACCAACCTCCTGACAAATGGATCAACCGGGGTTTCTTTCCTGTGTGTTGAACCTTAACGAAAGTGCCATAAACTTAATAGTAGGTGAGAGCACTGGGTAGATAGCATCTTTCAGCCAACAAATTCTGTCATGAAGATGGAAACATTTGCATCATTGCCCTGAAAGCATAAGGAAAGTGGCAGAGACTTAGCTTCAAGAAACGACCGTACCGAATCCATCCTTCAAGGCACGTCTTCTTTTACGAAGTTGGAAGCATTCTCAGAAGTGTTTCTCAGCATAAGGGAATTATCGTACGCTTAACTTTATGAGGGAAATCCGTAGGACACTGTCTGAAACTCAGATCTTTTCTCATGAGGCTGAAAGCATTGGCTCAAGGGTAAAGGAACTTGTAAAGAAATGACGTTTACTCCACTCTGAGCACCAAGGTTCTGTATAGAGAATGAAACTTCAAACATCCTGATGCATGAAGAGAGAAGCTTTTTCAAATATCTGTGTTGAACGGTAAAAGAAGTGCCATACGCTTAGCACTATTAAAGAGCACCATCTGGAGACAACTTTCCAAATCAAGTTCATGAGGGTGGATGTATGTTACAAAATCTGCATGAAACCTAAGGAACATTCTGTATACTCAGGTAAGAACACCCTTGGAAAAAAATCTTTCAACTCACATCTTCTGTAATGAAGATGGGAGTACTTGCAGAAGTGCAAGTGAAAGCATAAGGAGAGGTCCTATCTAAGTAGTTGTGAGAAACAACTCCGTGTTGATAGAAGGCAACATCGAAGTAACATGGTGACCCTTGAATATACACCCGTTGTCCAGCACGTGCCTTGAACCTTAAGGAAAAGGGCACTATATACAAATCTCAGTCAGAATACCGAATGGACACCATCTTCCAAGTCACAGCTTCTGTGAGGATGATCGCAAGTTTTTCAAGTGTCTACGAATGCATAAGGAAGGTGTTACCTACTTTACACTAGGAGAGAATACTCTATCTAAAAGCATCTTGCACCTCACATCTTTTCTCATGAAGTGGGAGCATTGTGCAAAACAGTGCCTGCGAGCATCAAGATAATGCACTTCGTTTAAAACTGTAATAATACTACACAGAAAGCATCACTCAACTCACTTCTTTCATGAGGATGAAAGCCGTTCGAAAAGGTTGTGTGAAAACAAAAAGAAAGTGCAATCAGTCAATTAGCTAAAGAGTTTGTGTAGAGAGATGGCAACTTTGATCAGTGAAGACACTAGGGCTTCCCTATATGTGTTTCCTTAAGGTTCACTTAAGGAAACAGCCCCAGATGTAACTCTCAGTAATAGGAGTGCATGGAAACAGTCTTCCAACTCCCGTCGTCTGTCATGATGATGGAAGAATGTTTCAGAGTGGGAATAAAAGCATAGGGAAAGGGCCAATAACGAATATTTAAGACAGAATATTGTATCGAAGCCATCTTTCACCTCACGTATTCTATCATGAAGATGAAAGCATTTCAACAGGCGTCTAAGAAAACATAAGGAAAGTGCCATATACTGAAGTCTCTGAAAGAACACCATAGAGAAAGCATCTTGCATCTCACAGTTTTTCTTTTTTTTTCTTTTTTTAATGTTTTATTATGTTTGTCAACATACAGTGCATCCCCGGTTTCCGATGTAAGGCTCGATGATTCATTAGTTGCGTATAACACCTAGTGCACCATGCAATACGTGCCCTCCTTACCACCCATCACCGGTCTATCCCATTCCCCCACCCCCCTCCCTTCTGAGGCCCTCAGTTTGTTTCTCATAGTCCATAGTCTCTCATGTTTCATTCCCCCTTCTGATTACCCCCCTTTCTTTATCCCTTTCTTCTCCTACCGATCTTCCTAGTTCTTTTGTTCCATAGATGAGAGAAATCATATGATAGTTCTCTTTCTCTGCTTGACTTATTTCACTTAGCATTAGCTCCTCCAGTGCCATCCATGTTGTAGCAAATGTTGAGAACTCGTTCTTTCTGATAGCTGAGTAATATTCCATTGTATGTATGGACCACAACTTCTTAATCCAGTCATCTGTTGAAGGGCATCTCGGCTCCTTCCATGATTTAGCTATTGTGGACATTGCTGCTGTGAACATTGGGGTGCATATGGCCCTTCTCTTCACTACGTCTGTATCTTTGGGGTAAACACCCAGTAGTGCAATGGCTGGATCATAAGGTAGCTCAATTTTTAACTTTTTAAGGGACCTCCACACTGTTTTCCAGAGTGGCTGTACCAACTTGCATTCCCACCAACAATGTAGGAGGGATCCCCTTTCTCCACATCCTCTCCAACAATTGTTGTTTCTTGCCTTGTCTATTTTTGCCATTCTAACTGGTGTAAGGTGGTATCTCAGTGTGGTTTTGATTTGAATTTCTTTGATGGCTAATGATTTTGAACATTTTTTCATGTGTCTGTTAGCCATTTGTATGTCTTCATTGGAAAAGTGTCTGTTCATATCTTCTGCCCATTTTTTGATTTGTTTATTTGTTTCTCGTGTATTGAGTTTGAGAAGATCTTTGTAGATCTTGGATACCAGTCCTTTATCTGTAGTGTCATTTGCAAATATATTCTCCCATTCAGTGGGATGCCTCTTTGATTTTCTGTTTCCTTGACTATGCTGAAACTTTTAATCTTGATGAAGTCCCATAAATTCATTGTATCTTTTGTTTCTCTTGCCTTTGGGGATGTATCATGAAAAAGGTTGTTTTGGCCGATGTCGTGGAGGTTGCTGCCTATGTTCTCCTCTAGAATTTTGATGGATTCCCATCGAGGTCTTTCATCCATTTGGAGTTTATTTTTGTGTATGGTGTGAGATAGTGGTCAAGTTTCATTCTTTTGCATGTAGCTGTCCAATTTTCCCAGCACCATTTATTGAAGAGACTTTTTTCCCCACCGGATGTTTTTTCCTCCTTGCTCAAATATTAGCTGCACAAAGAGCCGAGGGTCCATTTCTCTGTTCTCTATTCTGTTCCATTGGTCTATGTGTCTGCTTTTGTGCCAGTACCATGCTGTCTTTGTGATCACAGCTTTGTAGTACAGCTCGAAATCTGGCATTGTGATGCCCCCAGCTTTATTTTTCCTTTTCAACAGTTCCTTGGAGATTCATGGCTTTTTCTGTTTCCATGCAAATTTAAGGACTATTTGTTCCAGTTCTTTGAAAAATGTCCTCAGTATTTTGATCGGGATAGCATTGAAAGTGTAGATGGCTCTGGGTAGCATGGACATTTTAACTCTATTAATTCTTCTGATCCTTGAGCATGGAATACCTTTCCATCTTTTTATGTCTTCCTTAATGTCTTTCAAGAGTGATTTATAGTTTCTAGAATATAGGTCCTTTACGTCTCTGGTTAATTCTAAGGTAACATACGGTTTTTGGTGCTATTGTAAATGGGATGGATTCCCTAATTTCTCTTTCTTCGGTCTCGTTATTCGTGTACAGAAATGCAACTGATTTCTGAGCATTAATTTTGTATCCCACCACATTACTGAATTGCTCTATAACTTCTAATAGTTTGGGAGTGGCTTCTTTTGGGTTTTCCACATAGAGTATCATGTCATCTGCGAAGAGAGACATTTTGACTTCTTCTTTGCCGATTTGAATACCTTTGATCCCTTTTTGTCGTCTGATTGCTGTTGCAAAGACTTCCAGTACGATGTTGAATAATAGTGGCGAGAGTGGGCATCCTTGTCGAGGTCCTGATCTTAAGGGAAAGGCTTCCAGCTTTTCCCCATTGAGAATAATATTTGCAGTAGGCTTTTCACAGATGGCTTTAATGAGATTGAGAAATGTACCCTCTATTCCTACACTCTGAAGGGTTTTAATCAGGAAAGGATGCTGTATTTTGTCAAATGCTTTTTCGGCATCGATTGAGAGGATCATATGGTTCCTGAGTCTTTTCTTGTTGATATGATATATCACGCTGATGGATTTGCGAATATTGAACGACGCTTGCATCCCAGGTATGAATCCCACTTGATCGTGATGGGTAATTCTTTTAATGTACTGTTGGAGTTTATTAGCAAGTATCTTGTTGAGGATTTTGGCGTCCATATTCATTAGGGAAATCGGTCTGTAATTCTCCTTTTTGAGGGGGTCTTTGCCTGGTTTGGGGATCAAGGTAATATTGGTCTCACAGAATGAGTTTGGTAGCTTTCCTTCTGTTTCTATTTTTTGAAATAGCTTTAGGAGAGTAGGTATTATTTCTTCTTTGAATGTTTGTTAGAATTCCCCAGGAAAACCGTCCGGGCCTGGAGTTTTGTTATTTGGAAGGTTGTTTATCACTGACTCAATTTCTTCATCATTAATTGGCCTGTTTAAGAAATCAATTTCTTCCTCTTTCAATCTTGGTAGTTTATAGGTTTCCAGGAAGGATTCCATCTCTTCCAGATTGCTTAGTTTATTGGCATATAGCTGTTGATAAAAATTTCTAATAATCCTTCCAATTTCAATGGTGTTCATCGTGACCTCTCCTTTTTCATTCATAATATTAATATTCGGGTCCTTTCTCTTTTCTTTTGGATGAGCGTTGCCAGTGGTCTGTCAATTTTATTGATTCTCTCAAAGAACCAGCTTCTAGTCCTGTTGATCTGCTCTACTGTACTTCTGGTTTCTGCTTGATTGATTTCAGGTCTAATTTTGGTCAACTGCTTCCTCGTGCATGGATTAGACCTGTCCCTCTGTTGCTGTTCCAGCTTCTTGAGGTGAGAATATAAAAACTGCATTTTAGATTTTTCTATTCTTTTGAGTGAGGCTTGGATGGCTATGTATTTCCCCCTTAGGACTGCCTTTGCAGTATCCCATAGGTTTTTGGACTGTTGTATTTTCATTCCCATTGGTCTCCATAAATTGTTTAATTTGATTTTTGATTTCCTGGTTTATTGAGTCATTCCTGAGCAGGATGGTTCTTAGTCACCAGGTGTCTGAGTTTCTTCCAAATTTTTCCTTGTGGTTGAGTTTCGATTTCAGAGCGTTGTGGTCTGAGAATATGCACGGGATAATTTCAATCTTTTGGTATCGGTTGAGACCTGTTTTGTGTCCCAGAACATGGTCTATTCTTGAGAATGTTCCATGGGCATTAGAATAGAATGAGTATTCTTTGGTTCTGGGGTATAGTGTTCTTTATATATCTATGAGGTCCAACTTGTCAAGTATGGCATTCAAAGCCTTTGATTCTTTGCTTAGTTTTTGCCAGGGTGTTCTATCTATTTCTGAGAGTGGAGTGTTGAGGTCCCCTACTATTAATGTATTTTTATTTATATGTCTCTTTATTCTGGTTAAGAGTTGGCTTGTGTATCTTGCTGCTCCCCTGTTGGGGGCATATATATTTATAATTGTCATATCCACTTGTTCAATACTTCCTTTAAGAATAATATAGTGCCCTTCTGCATCTCTAACAATAGTCTGTAGTTTAAAATCCAATTTATCTGATATGAGAATTGCTACCCCAGCTTGCTTTTGAAGTCCATTTGCGTGAAAGATGGTACGCCATCCCCTTACTCTCAGTCTGAATGCATCTTTGGGTTCGAAATGAGTCTCTTGTAGACAGCAAATGGATGGGTCATTTCTTTTTATCCAATCTGCAACCCTTCTTTTTCTTTTGTTTTAAGATTTCATTTATTAATTTGACAGCAAAACAGCCAGTGAGAGAGGGAACACAAGCAGGGGGAGTAGGAGAGGAAGAAGAAGGCTCACAGCGGAGGAGCCTGATGTGGGGCTCGATCCCACAATGCCGGGATCACGCCCTGGCTGAAGGCAGACGCTTAAGTGCTGTTCCACCCAGGCGCCCTGCATCTCACTGTCTTCTGGCATGAAAAAGGAAGCATGTGAAAAAGTGTGTACAAAAAGAGATGCATAAAGCGCGTTGCCTCACTCTATAGAAGAACACTGTATAGACATCATGTCTCAACTCACAACTTCTGTTGTGAAGATGGAAGCCTTGGCAAGAGTGTGTGCAAGCACGTAGAGAAAGGGCTGTCTACTTAATTCTGAGAACCAAATCTGTCTAGATAGAAAACGATATCGAACCCACCTCCTGACAAATGGATCAACCAGGGTTTTCTTCCCTATGTGTTGAAACTTAAGGAAAGTGCCATAAACTTAGTAGGTGAGAGCACTGGGTAGATAGCATCTTACAAACCACGGCTTCTGTCATGAAGACGAAAATGTTTGCAACGTTGTGGTGAAAACATAAGGAAAGTGGCAGAGACATGGCTCCAAAAAAGGACAGTACCTAATCCATCTTTAAAGGCACGTGTTCAAGGAAATTCAAATCAAAACCACACTGAGATACCACCTTACGCCAGTTAGAATGGCAAAAATAGACAAGGCAAGAAACAACAATTGTTGGAGAGGATGTGGAGAAAGGGGATCCCTCCTACATTGTTGGTGGGAATGCAAGTTGGTACAGCCACTCTGGAAAACAGTGTGGAGGTCCCTTAAAAAGTTAAAAATTGAGCTACCCTATGACCCAGCCATTGCACTACTGGGTATTTACCCCAAAGATACAGACGTGGTGAAGAGAAGGGCCATATGCACCCCAATGTTCATAGCAGCGATGTCCACAATAGCTAAATTGTGGAAGGAGCCAAGATGCCCTTCAACAGATGACTGGATTAAGAAGTTGTGGTCCATATATACGATGGAATATTACTCAGCTATCAGAAAGAACGAGTTCTCAACATTTGCTACAACATGGACAGCACTGGAGGAGATAATGCTAAGTGAAATAAGTCAAGCAGAGAAAGACAACTATCATATGATTTCTCTCATCTATGGAACATAAGAACTAGGATGATCAGTAGGGGAAGAAAGGGATAAAGAAAGGGGGGTAATCAGAAGGGGGAATGAAACATGAGAGACTATGGACTATGAGAAACAAACTGAGGACTTCAGAGGGGAGGAGGGTGGGGGAATGGGATAGACCGGTGATGGGTAGTAAGGAGGGCACGTATTGCATGGTGCACTGGGTGTTATACACAACTAATGAATCATCGAGCCTTACATCGGAAACCGGGGATGTACTGTATGGTGACTAACATAATATAATAAAAAATCATTAAAAAAAATAAATAAAAATAAAGGCACGTGTTCTTTCATGAAGCTGGAAGCATATACAAGAGAGTGTTTCTCAGCTTAAGGGAATTATCGTATGCTTAACTTTACAAGAGAACTCCATAGAATACCCTCTGAAACATCTTTTCACATGACCCTGGAAGCATTGGCTAAAGGGTGAGGGAATGTGTAAAGAAATGCCATTTACTCGACTCTGAGCACCAATGTTCTGTATAGAGGAAGAGATTTCAAACATCCTGATGTATGAAGAGAGATTTTCAAATATCTCTGTTGAACCGTAAGAGAAGTGCCATATGCTTAACACTAAGAAAGAGCACCATCTAGAGACAACCTTCCAAATCACAACTACCTTCATGAAGATGGATGTGTGTTCCAAAACTGTATGAAAACCTAAGGAACATGCTGTATGCTCAGGTAAGAACACCCTTGGAAAAAATCTCCCAACTCACATCTTCTGTAATGAAGATGGAAGTACATGCAGAAGTGTGAGTGAAAGCATAAGGAGAGGTCCTAAGTAGTTGTGAGTACCAGGTCAGTGTTGATAGGCAACATCGAAGTAACGTGGTGACCCAGGAATATATATGCGTTGTCCAATACGTGCGTTGAACCTTAAGGAAAGAACAATATACCCAAATCTCAGTCAGAACACCGAATGGACACCCTCATCCAAGTCACATCTTCTGTTAGGAAGATGTCAAGATTTTCAAGTGTCTACAAATGCATAGGGAAAGGGACACCTACTTTACTCAAGGAGAGAACACTCTATATAAAAGCGTCTTGCACCTCACATCTGGTGTCATGAATTGGGAGCATTGTACAAAACTGTGCCTGCAAGCATCAAGATAATGCCTTTTGTTGAACCATGTAAGAACACTACAAGGAAAGCATCTCTCAACTCACATCAGTCATGAGGAGGAAAGCCCTTCAAAAGTTGTGTGAAAACGAAAGGAAAGTGCCATCAGTCAATTCAGCGAACCATGTTTTTGTAGAGACAAGGCAACATTGATCAGTGAAAACAGCAGGGTTTACCAATATGTGTGTTGAACCTTAAGGAAACAGCCATAGATGTAATCTCAGGAAGAAGAGGGTATGGAAAGGGTTTTCCAAGTCCCATAATCTGTCATGATGATGGAAGCATGTGTCTGATTGGGAATAAAAGCATAAGGAAAGGGAGGTGAACCAACTTTAGGAAAGAACATTGTACCGAAGCCATCTTTGAAGTCACGTCTTCAGTCTTGAAGATGAAACCGTTTGTACAAGTGCCTAAGAAAACATAAGGAAAGTGCCATGTACTGAATCTACGAAGGAACACCGTAGAGAAACCATCTGGCATCTCACAGTCCTCTGTCATGAAAACGGAAGCTTGTGCAAATGTGTGTAAGAAAGAGACACATAAAGCTCCTGGAGCATGCAGGGGCGGCTGGCGGTGTTAGAAACACAGACAGAGAGACACTGGCCCTGTAGCTGAGAGCTGGGAAGCCAGGTGTGGGGCTCACATCCTGGACAGTGCAGGGTTGAGCAGCACCAACAGAAACAGAGTTAAAGTGGCCAGAACATCAGTGGAGAATGGTCCGCAATCCATCTGTTCTGAGACAGAGGCTGAGATTTGGCCACTGCTGCTCTGACTCTCAGAAGAAGCACAGCAAACCACCAGGGAAAGCCGCCAGAGAAAAGAAGCCTGGAAAGACCGGCTCACAGTGTGTCCACCCCCATCCCCCTTCGCAGGGTACACAGAGACTCTACCCAAACAGGGTTGCCCAAGTATCGGCACGGCAGGCCCCTACCTCAGAAGGCAGGCTGAAAAATCAAGAAGCCCCCATACCTAAGATGCCTATAAAACAAGGGCGCACGGCCTGGGTCGTGGTCAATAATTTGGGCTCTGGACAACACCACAACCTCTCCTCATCTGAATGATGAGGAGAAGTCCCCCCCCCCAGCAAAGAAAAGACAATGAGTTTGTGGCCTCTGCCACAGAACTTATGGATATGGATATAACCAAATTATCAGAAATGGAATTCAGAGTAACAATGGTCAAGATGATTTGTAGACTTGAAAAAAATATTGACAAAATTGTTAATGAGAACATAGAATCTCTAAGGGCAGAAATGTGAGCGAATCTGGCAGAAATTAAAAATTCTAGGAGCCAAATGCAGTCAAAACTAGAGGCTCTGTTGGCCAGGGTGAATGAGGCAGAAGGACGTATCAGCGAATTGGAAAATGGGTTAGTAGAGGAAAAAGCTAAAAGAGAATCTGGACTCAAAAAAAATCCACACACAGGAATGTAGGTTACGGGAAATGACTGACTCAATAAAACGTTCCAGTGTCAGAATCATCGGCATTCCTGAGGACGTAGAGAAAAACAGAGGTCTAGAAGAGATATTTGAACAAATTGTAGCTGAAAACTTCCCTAATCTAGCAAGGGAAACAAACATTCGTGTCCAAGAGGCAGAGAGGACCCCTTCCAAGCTCAACCACGACAAACCCACGCCACGTCACGTCATAGTGCATTTCGCAAATATTAGATGCAAGGATACAGTATTGAAAGCGGCCAGGGCAAAGAAATTTCTCACGTACCAAGGCAAAGATATCAGAATTACGTCTGACCTCTCTCCACAGACCTGGAATGAGATAAAGGGTTGGGGGGCATTTTTAAATCTCTTTCAGAGAAAAACATGCAGCCAAGGATCCTCTATCCAGCAAGGCTGTCATTCAGAATTCATGGAGAAATAAAGACCTTCCAGAATTGTGGTCATTGACCAATTTTTTTAACCACAAAACCAGCCCTACAGGAGATATTAAGGGGGGGGGGTTCTATAAAAGTAAAAAGGCCCCAAGAGTGATACAGAACATAAAGTCACAATCTATGGAAACAAAGACTTTACTGGCAATATGGCATCATTAAAATCACATCTCTCAATAATCCGTCTCAATGTAAATGGCCTAAATGCTCCCATAAAACACCACAGGGTTGCTGATTGGATAAAAAGACATGACCCATCCATTTGCTGTCTACAAACACTCATTTTGAACCTAAAGATACATTCAGACTAAAAGGATGGAATACCATCTTTCACGCCAATGGACCTGAAAAGAAAGCTGGGGTAGCAATTCTCATGTCAGACACATTGGATTTGAAACTAAAGACTATGGTTAGAGACACATAAGGGCACTATATTATTCTTAAAGGATGTATCCAACAAGTGGATATGACAATTATAAATATATATGCCCCCAACAGGGGAGCAGCAAGATACACAAGCCAACTCTTAACCGGAATAAGGAGATATATAGATAAAAATACATTAATAGTAGGAACCTCAACACTCCACTATCAGCAACAGACAGAGCACCGGAGCAGAAAACCAACATAGAAACAAGAGCTTTGAATGCCATGCTAGATGAGATAGACCTCATAGATATATATAGAACACTGTACCCCAGAACCAAAGAATACTCATTCTATTCTAATGCCCATGGAACATTCTCAAGATTAGACCATGTTCTGGGACACAAATCAGGTCTCAACTGATACCAAAAGATTGAAATTATCCCGTGCATATTCTCAGAGCACAACACTCTGAAATTGGAACTCAAAAACAAGGAAGATTTTGGAAAAAAACTCAAACACTTGGAAACTAAGAACCATCCTGCTCAGGAATGACCCAATGAACCAGGAAATCAAAAATATATTTAAACAATTTATGGAGACCAACGGGAATGAAAACACAATGGTCCAAAACCTATGGGATACTGCAAAGGCAGTCCTAATGGGGAAATACATAGCCATCCAAGCCAGTGAATAGATTGAGCCAGTGATAAACAACCTTCCAAATAACAAAACTCCAGGCCCGGACGGTTTTCCTGGGGAATTCTACCAATCATTCAAAGAAGAAATAATACCTATTCTCCTAAAGCTATTTCAAAAAATAGAAACAGAAGGAAAGCTACCAAACTCATTCTATGAGGCCAATATTACCTTGATCTGCAAAACAGGCAAAGACCCCCTCAAAAAGAAGAATTACAGACCAATTTCCCTAATGAATATAGATGCCAAAATCCTCAACCAGATTCTGGCTAATAGAATCCAACAGTACATTAAAACGATTATCCATCATGAACAAGTGGGATTCATCCCTGGGATGAAAGCGTGGTTCAATATTCGCAAATCGATCAGCGTGACACATCATATCAACAAGAAAAGACTCAGGAAACATATGATCCCCTCAACTGATCCAGAAAAAACATTTGACAAAATACAGCATCCTTTCCTGATTAAAACCCTTCAGAGTGTAGGAATAGAGGGTTCATTTCTCAATCTCATAAAAGCCATCTATGGAAAGGCTACAGAAAATATTCTCAATGGGGAAAAGCTGGAAGCCTTTCCCTTAAGATCAGGAACTCAACAAGGATGCCCACTCTCGCCACTATTATTCAGCATAGTACTAGAAGTCCTTGCAACAGCAGACAACAAAAAGGGATAAAAGGTATCCAAATCAGCAAAGAAGTCAAAATGTCTCTCTTCACAGATGACATGATACTCTATATGGAAAACCCAATAGAATACACGCGCAAAATATGAGAAGTTATAGAGCAATTCAGTAATGGGGTGGGATAGAAAATCAATGCTCAGAAATCAGTTGCATTTCTATACACGAATAATGAGACTGAAGAAAGAGAAATTAGGGAATCCAGCCCATTTACAATAGCACCAAAAACCATATGTTACCTAGGAATTAACCAGAGACGTAAAGGACCTATATTCTAGAAACTATAAATCACTTTTGAAAGACATAGAGGAAGACACAAAGAGATGGAAAAATACTCCATGCTCATGGATCGGAAGAATTAACATAGTTAAAACGTCCATGCTACCCAGAGCAATCTACACTTTCAATGCTATCCCGATCAAAATACCGATGAGATTTTACAAAGAACTCGAAAACACAGCCCTTAAATTTATATGGAACCAGAAAAGGCCCCGAATCGCCAAGGAATTGTTGAAAAGGAAAAACAAAGCTGGAGGCATCACAATGCCAGATTTCAAGCTGTACTACAAAGCTGTGATCACAAAGACAGCATGGTACTGGCACAAAAGCAGACACATAGACCAATGGAACAGAATAGAGAACCCAGAAATGGGCCCTCGACTCTGGGCAACTGATTTTTGACAAAGCAGGAAACAACATCCAGTGGAAAAAAGACAGTCTCTTCAATACATGGTGCTGGGGAAATTGGACAGCTACATGCAAAAGAATGAAATGTGACCACTCCCTAACACCATACACAAAGATAAACTCTAAATGGATGAAAGACCTCAATGTGAGACAGAAATCCATCAAAATCCGAGAGAAGAGCATAGGCAGCAACCTCTATGACATCAGCCACAGCAACCTTTTTTATGACACATCTCCAAAGGCAAGAGAGACAAAAGATAAAATGAACTTGTGGGATTTCATCAATATAAAAACTGTTGCACAGCCAAGGAAACAGAAAACCAAAGAGGCAGCCCACGGAATGGGAGAATACATTTGCAAATGATACTACAGAGAAAAGACAGGTATCCAAGATCTACAAAGAAGTTCTCTCAAACTCAATACGTGAGAAACAAATAAACATCATAAAATGGGCAGAAGATATGAACTGACACTTTTCCAGTGAAGACATAGAAATGGCTAACAGACACTTTAAAAAATGTTCAAAATCATTAGCCATCAGGGAAATTCATATCAAAATCACACGGAGATACCAACTTAAGCCAGTTAGAATGGCAAAAATTGACAAGGCAAGAAACAATTGTTAGAGAGGATGTGGAGAAAGGGGATCCCTCCTACATTGTTGGTGGGAATGAAAGTTGGTATTCTTTGGAAAAAGATTGGAGGTCCCTTAAAAGATTAAAAATAGAGCTACCCTGTGTCCAGCCATTGCACTACTGGGTATTTAAACCAAAGATACAGACGTAGTGAGGAGAAGGGCCATATGCACCCCAATGTTCATAGCAGGGCTGTTCACAATAGCTATATCGTGGAAGGAGCCAAGATGCCCTTCAACAGATGACTGGATTAAGAAGATGTGGTCCAGGCAGGAGGGGTTAAGATGGCGGAGGAGTAGGGGACCCCTTTTTCAGCCGGTCCCCTGAGTCAAGCTGGATAGGTAACAGACCAGCCCAAATAACCACAGAATCAGCCTGAGACGCAGGAAGATACATCTGGATCTCTACAAATGAACATCTCCAGCGCTGAGTATTGAGGTACCAAGAGGGGAGCTGTAAACCGTGCACAGATATCGGAAGATAAATGGAAGGGGGAGGGAGCCGCCGCGTTTGGGCGCCGAAAAGTGGAAGCCACCTGCACGGGGGAGCGGGCGGACTCATGGAGGGCACCCGCGAGAGAGTGGACTGAGACCGGTGAACCGTGAACGCGCTCCACCAGGCATCTCCCGGAACACCGGAATCCCGGTGTGCTCACGGGATCCAGACTGAGACCGGGAGCTCCCGGAGCGCGCGCGGGGCGGCTGGCGGCTGGCAGGCCACCTGCACGGGGGAGCGGGCGGACTCGCGGTCGGCACCAGCGAAACAGCAGACTGAGACCCTGAACCGGGTGCGCGCGCCACCAGGCTTCTCACGAAACTCCGGAATCCTGGTGTGCTCACCGGGCATAGACTGAGACCAGGAGACCCGGGAGCGCCAGGGGCGGCCGGTGGCTGGCGGCATTAGAAACACAAAGGACAGAGATGCGCCGGCCCTGGAAGTGAGGGCAGGGACGCCGGGTTGGTGCGCACATCCCGGGACGCTGCAGGGTTGAGCAGCACCAACAGTAACAGAGATAAAGTGGCCAGAACATCAGTGGAGAACGGGCCGCAATCCCTCTGTTCTGTGACAATGCAGCCTCTGCTGCTCTGACTCTCAGAAGAGGCATAGCTGACCGCCAGGGAAAGCCGCCAGAGAACAAAAGCCTGGAAATATCAGCTCAGAGAGTGCCCATCCCCATCCCCCCTCGCGGGGGACACAGAGACTCTAACCAAACAGGGTTGCCTGAGTATGGGCGTGGCAGGTCTCTCCCCCAGAACACAGAAGGCAGGCTGAAAAATCAAGAAGCCCACAACCCCAGGCGCCTGGGTGGCGCAGTCATTGAGCGCCTGTCTCCGGCTTAGGGCGTGATCCCAGCGTTCCGGAAAGGAGTCCCTCATCGGGCTCTTCTGCTGGGAGCCTGCTTCTTCCTCTCTCACTCCCCTGCTTCTGTTCCGTTCTTGCTGACTGTCTGTCTCTCTCTCTCAGATAAGTAAATAAATAAAATCCTTAAAGAAGAAGCCCACATCTCTAAGATCCCTATAAAACAAGGGGCACGGCCTGGGACCCAGTCAATAATTTGGGCTCTGGAAAACCCCGCAACCTCTCCTCATCAGAATGACAAGAAGGAGAAGCCCCCCCCAACAAAGAAAAGACAGTGAGTCTCTGGCCTCTGCCACAGAAGTAATGGATATGGATGTAACCAAATTATCAGAAATGGAATTCAGAGTAACAATGGTCAAGATGAGTAGACTTGAAAAAAGTATTAAGGAAAATGTTACTGAGAATATAGAATCCCTAAGGGCATAAATGAGAGCGAATTTGACAGAAATTAAAAATTCTATGAGACAAATGCAGGCAAAACTAGAGGCTCTGACGGCCAGGGTCACCAAAGCAGAGGAACGGGTTAGTGAATTGGAGGATGGGTTAATAGAGGAAAAAATGAAAATAGAAGATGGTCTTAAAAAAATCCACGCCCACGAATGTTGGCTACGGGAGATTACTGACTCAACGAAACGATCCAATGTTAGAATCATCGGCATCCCCGAGGGGGTGGAGAAAAACAGAGGTCTAGAAGAGATATTTGAACAAATCATAGCTGAAAACTTCCCTAATCTAGCAAGGGAAACAAACATTCGTGTCCAAGAGGCAGAGAGGACCCCTCCCAAGCTCAACCACGACAAACCTACGCCACGTCACGTCATAGTGCATTTCGCAAATATTAGATCCAAGGATACAGTATTGAAAGCGGCCAGGGCAAAGAAATTTCTCACGTACCAAGGCAAAGGCATCAGAATTACGTCAGACCTGTCTACACAGACCTGGAATGAGAGAAAGGGTTGGGGGAGCATTTTTAAAGCTCTTTCAGAGAAAAACATGCAGGCAAGGATCCTTTATCCAGCAAGGCTGTCATTCAGAATTGATGGAGAAATAAAGACATTTCAGAATCGACAGTCACTAACCAATTTCGTAACCACGAAACCAGCCCTACAGGAGATATTACGGGGGGTTCTATAAAAGTAAAAAGGCCCCAAGAGTGATACAAAACAGAAAGTCACAGCCAATACAAACAAAGACTTTACTGACAACATGGCAGCATTAAAAGCATATCTCTCAGTACTCAGTCTTAATATTAATGGTTTAAATTCTTCCTTAAAGCACCACAGGGTTGCAGATTGGCTAAAAAGAAATGACCCATCCATTTGCTGTCTACAAGAGACTCATTTCAAACCCAAAGATGCATTCAGACTGAGAGTAAGGGGATGGCGTACCATCTTTCTCGCAAATGGACCTCAAAAGAAAGCTGGGGTAGCAATTCTCATATCAGATAAACTGGATTTTAAACTATAGACTATAGTTAGAGACGCAGAAGGGCACTATATTATTCTTAAAGGAAGTATTCAACAAGTGGATATGACAATTATAAATATATATGCCCCCAACAGGGGAGCAGCAAGATACACAAGCCAACTCTTAACCAGAATAAAGAGACATATAAATAAAATACATTAATAGTAGGGGACCTCAACACTCCACTCTCAGAAATAGACAGAACACCCTGGGAAAAACTAAGCAAAGAATCAAAGGCGTTGAATGCCATACTCGACGAGTTGGGCCTCTTAGATATATAGAGAACACTACACCCCAGAACCAAAGAATACTCATTCTATTCTAATGCCCATGGAACATTCTCAAGAATAGACCATGTTCTGGGACACAAAACAGGTCTCAACCGATACCAAAAGATTGAAATTATCCCGTGCATATTCTCAGACCACAACGCTCTGAAATTGGAACTCAACCACAAGGAAAAATTTGGAAGAAACTCAAACACTTGGAGACTAAGAACCATCCTGCTCAGGAATGACTCGATAAACCAGGAAATCAAAAATAAAATTAAACAATTTATGGAGACCAATGAGAATGAAAATACAACAGTCCAAAACCTATGGGATACTACAAAGGCAGTCCTAAGGGGGAAATACATAGCCATCCAAGCCTCACTCAAAAGAATAGAAAAATCTGAAATGCAGTTTTTATATTCTCACCTCAAGAAGCTGGAACAGCAACAGAGGGACAGGCCTAATCCACGCACGAGGAAGCAGTTGACCAAAATTAGAGCTGAAATCAATCAAGCAGAAACCAGAAGTACAGTAGAGCAGATCAACAGGACTAGAAGCTTTGAGAGAATCAATAAAATTGACAGACCACTGGCAAGACTTATACAAAAGAAAAGAGAAAGGACCCAGATTATTAAAATTATGAATGAAAAAGGAGAGGTCACGATGAACACCATTGAAATTGGAAGGATTATTAGAAATTTTTATCAACAGCTATATGCCAATAAACTAAGCAATCTGGAAGAGATGGAATCCTTCCTGGAAACTTATAAACTACCAAGATTGAAACAGGAAGAAACTGATTTCTTAAACAGGCCAATTAATGATGAAGAAATTGAGTCAGTGATAAACAACCTTCCAAATAACAAAACTCCAGGCCCGGACGGTTTTCCTGGGGAATTCTACCAACATTCAAAGAAGAAATAATACCTACTCTCCTAAAGCTATTTCAAAAAATAGAAACAGAAGGAAAGCTACCAAACTCATTCTATGAGACCAATATTACCTTGATCCCCAAACCAGGAAAGACCCCCTCAAAAAGGAGAATTACAGACCGATTTCCCTAATGAATATGGACGCCAAAATCCTCAACAAGATACTTGCTAATAGAATCCAACAGTTCATTAAAAGGATTATCCAGCACAATCAAGTGGGATTCATACCTGGGATGCAAGCGTGGTTCAATATTCGCAAATCAATCAGCGTGATTGATCGATATGGTGTATCAGCGTGATACATCATATCAACAAGAAAAGACTCAGGAACCATATGATCCTCTCAATCGATGCCGAAAAAGCATTTGACAAAATACAGCATCCTTTCCTGATTAAAACCCTTCAGAGTGTAGGAATAGAAGGTACATTTCTCAATCTCATAAAAGCCATCTATGAAAACCCTACTGCAAATATTATTCTCAATGGGGAAAAGCTGGAAGCCTTTCCCTTAAGATCAGGAACACGACAAGGATGCCCACTCTCGCCACTATTATTCAACATAGTACTAGAAGTCCTTGCAACAGCAATCAGACGACAAAAAGGGATCAAAGGTATTCAAATCGGCAAAGAAGTCAAAATGTCTCTCTTTGCAGATGACATGATACTCTATATGGAAAACCCAAAAGAAGCCACTCCCAAACTATTAGAAGTTATAGAGCAATTCAGTAACGTGGCGGGATACAAAATCAATGCTCAGAAATCAGTTGCATTTCTGTACACGAATAACGAGACCGAAGAAAGAGAAATTAGGGAATCCATCCCATTTACAATAGCACCAAAAACCATACGTTACCTTGGAATTAACTTAACCAGAGACGTAAAGGACCTTTATTCTAGAAACTATAAATCATTCTTAAAAGACATTGAGGAAGACATAAAAAGATGGAAAGATATTCCATGCTTATGGATCGGAAGAATTAACATAGTTAAAATGTCCATGCTACCCAGAG
Organism: Ursus arctos; assembly: GCF_023065955.2. Taxonomy (NCBI): domain Eukaryota; kingdom Metazoa; phylum Chordata; class Mammalia; order Carnivora; family Ursidae; genus Ursus; species Ursus arctos. Next base: position 1,337,903 of record NW_026623054.1, on the reverse strand, counting down.
CCATCTACACTTTCAATGCTATCCCGATCAAAATACTGAGGACATTTTTCAAAGAACTGGAACAAATAGTCATTAAATTTGTATGGAACCAGAAAAGACCCCGAATCTCCAAGGAACTGATGAAAAGGAAAAACAAAGCTGGGGGCATCACAATGCCGGATTTCGAGCTGTACTACAAAGCTGTGATCACAAAGACAGCATGGTACTGGCACAAAAACAGACACATAGACCAATGAAACAGAATAGAGAGCCCAGAAATGGACCCTCAGCTCTTTGGGCAACTAATATTTGATAAAGCAGGAAAAAACATCCGGTGGGAAAAAGACAGTCTCTTCAATAAATGGTGCTGGGAAAATTGGACAGCTACATGCAAAAGAATGAAACTTGACCACTCTCTCACACCATACACAAAAATAAACTCCAAATGGATGAAAGACCTCGATGTGAGACAGGAATCCATCAAAATCATAGGCAGCAACCTCTACGACATCGGCCAAAGCAACCTTTTTCATGATACATCCCCAAAGGCAAGAGAAACAAAAGATAAAATGAATTTATGGGACTTCATCAAGATTAAAAGTTTCTGCACAGCCAAGGAAACAGAAAAACTAAGAGGCAGCCCACGGAATGGGAGAATATATTTGCAAATGACACTACAGATAAAGGACTGGTATCCAAGATCTACAAAGAACTTCTCAAACTCAATACACGAGAAACAAATAAATCAAAAAATGGGCAGAAGATATGAACAGACACTTTTCCAATGAAGACATACAAATGGCTAACAGACACATGAAAAAATGTTCAAAATCATTAGCCATCAAGGAAATTCAAATCAAAACTTCACTGAGATACCACCTTACGCCAGTTAGAATGGCAAAAATAGACAAGGCAAGAAACAACAATTGTTGGAGAGGATGTGGAGAAAGGGGATCCCTCCTACATTGTTGGTGGGAATGCAAGTTGGTACAGCCACTCTGGAAAACAGTGTGGAGGTCCCTTAAAAAGTTAAAAATCGAGCTACCTTATGATCCAGCCATTGCACTACTGGGTGTTTACCCCAAAGATACAGACGTGGTGAAGAGAAGGGCCATATGCACCCCAATGTTCATAGCAGGAATGTCCACAATAGCTAAATCGTGGAAGGAGCCGAGATGCCCTGCAACAGATGACTGGATTAAGAAGTTGTGGTCCATACATACAATGGAATATTACTCAGCTATCAGAAAGAACGAGTTCTCAACATTTGCTACAACATGGACGGCACTGGAGGAGATAATGCTAAGTGAAATAAGTCAAGCAGAGAAAGACAACTATCATATGATTTCTCTCATCTATGGAACATAAGAACTAGAATGATCAGTAGGGGAAGAAAGGGATAAAGAAAGGGGGGGGTAATCAGAAGGGGGAATGAAACATGAGAGACTATGGACTATGAGAAACAAACTGAGGACTTCAGAGGGGAGGGTGTGGGGGAATGGGATAGGCCGGTGATGGGTAGTAAGGAGGGCACATATTGCATGGTGCACTGGGTGTTATACACAACTAATGAATCATCGAGCCTTACGTCGAAAAGCGGGGATGTACTGTATGGTGACTAACATAATATAATAAAAAATCATTATAAAAAAAAAAGTGTCTACGAATGCATAGGGAAAGGGTCACCTACTTTACTCAAGGAGAGAACACTCTATGTGAAAGCATCTTGCACCTCACATCTGGTGTCATGAAGTGGGAGCATTGTGCCAAACGGTGTCTGCAAGCATCAAGATAATGCCCTTCATTTAACGACGTAAGAACACTACACAGAAAGCATCTCTCAACTCACATCAGTCATGAGGAGGAAAGCCCTTCAAAAAGGTTGTGTGAAAACGAAAGGAAAGTGCCATCAGTCAATTCAGTGAACCATGTTTTTGTAGAGACAAGGCAACGTTGATCAGTGAAAACAGCAGGGTTTACCAATACGTGTGTTGAACCTTAAGGAAACAGCCATAGACGTAATCTCAGGAAGAAGAGGGTATGGAAAGGGTTTTCCAAGTCCCATAAACTGTCATGATGATGGAAGCATGTGTCTGATTGGGAATAAAAGCATAAGGAAAGGGACGTGAACCAATCTTAGGAAAGAACATTGTACCAAAGCCATCTTTGAAGTCACGTCTTCGGTGGTGAAGATGAAACCATTTGTACAGGTGCCTAAGAAAACATAAGGAAAGTGCCATATACTGAATCAATGAAGGAACACCGTAGAGAAACCATCTGGCATCTCACAGTCCTCTGTCATGAAAACGGAAGCATGTGCAAAAGTGTGTAAGAAAGAGACACATAATGCTCCTGGAGCATTCAGGGGCCGCTGGTGGCTGGCGGTGTTAGAAACACAAAGGACAGAGACACACTGGCCCTGTAGGTGAGAGCTGGGATGCCAGGTGTGGGGCTCACATCCCGGACAGTGCAGGGTTGAGCAGCACCAACAGAAACAGAGTTAAAGTGGCCAGAACATCAGTGGAGAACTGTCCGCAATCCCTCTGAGACAGAGGATGAAATTTGGCCACTGCTGCTCTGGCTCTCAGAAGAGGCACAGCAAAACACCAGGGAAAGCCGCCAGAGAACAAAAGCCTGGAAATACCGAATTACTCTGTGCCCATCCCCATCCCCCCTTGCAGGGGACACAGAGACTATACCCAAACAGGGTTAACCTTAATATCGGCTTGGCAGGCCCCTCCCCCAGAAGGCAGGCTGAAAAATCAAGAAGCCCACATCCCTAAGATCCCCATAAAACAAGGGCTCATGGCCTGGGTCCCAGTCAATAATTTGGGCTCTGGACAAACCCACAACTTCTCATTAGAATGTCTAGAAGGAGAAATCCACCCCAGCAAAGAAAAGAAAATGAGTCTGTGGCTTCTGCCACAGAACTAATGGATATGGACATAACCAAATTATCAGAAATGGAATTCAGAGTAACAAAGGTGAAGATGGTGTGTAGACTTGAAAAAGTATTAACGAAAATATTGATGAGAATATAGAATCTCTAAGGGCAGAAATGAGACCAAATCTGGCAGAAATTAAAGTAAAAAAATAACAAATAACGTACAGTATCTTTGCTCAGTGTAGAATTCCTATCGTAAGTGGTTGTGGCAACGTAAAGAACATGCCATAAACTAATCTGTAAGAAACAACAGTGTACAAGAACAAATTAGCCCTAACACCATCATTCGTGAACATGGAAGCATTAACGAAAATGGTCGTGGAAGCCTACGAAAGTGCAAAACACGTATCTCTGAGAGACAACACTATACAAGGAAAGACCAATGAACACCATCTTTCATGATTATGGAAGCATGAATGAAAAGGTTCTGGAATTACCAAGACTTTGCCCCATCCTTTAGGTAATAAACCACCGTGTACAGGAAAACACCTTCAACTCATATCAACCTCCTCAATAGTGATCCCAACTCAACACTGGGTGTGTTGGCCTAGGGAAATGTCCACATACTTAGAGATAAGAAACAACGGTGTCAGCATAATTCCCTTCAAGTCACATCAGACTTCCCTGAAGATGGAAGGAGGAATCAAAGTGGTTATGGTACCGTTAGGAAAGGCCTTCGAACATAAAGCTGAGAAAAAACAGTGTACAGGAACCCTCTTACAACATACAGTATCTTTGGTTAATGTGGAATCTCTATCGTAAGTGGTTGTGGCATCGTAAAGAAAATCCTTAAGCTTTTTTATATGAAACAACAGTGTACAGGAACCCGCTTAGCCCTAACATCATCCTTCGTGAATATGGAAGCAGTAACCAAATTGGACGTGAAAGCCTGACTAAAGTGCCAAACACTTATCTCTGAGACACAACACTATACAAGGAAAGACCAATGAACATAATCCTTCACAAGTAAGGAAGAATTAATGAAAAGGTTCTGGAATCTCGGGGACTCTGCCCAATCCTTATTGCTAATGAACCACTGTGTACAGGAAGACACCTTCAACTCACATCAGCCTCCTCAACACTGATCCCGATTCAATTTTGGCTCTGTAGGCCTAGGTAAAAGTCCACATACTTATAGCTAAGAAACAACGGTGTCAGGATAATGCCCTTCAAGTTACATCAGCCTTCCTGAAGATGGAAGCAGGAATCTAGGTGGTTATAGTACCATTAGGAAAAGCCTACTGAAATATACCTGAGAAACCACAGTGTACAGGAAATATATTACAACGTACAATTTTTTGTAAGTGGTTCTGGCAACATAACTACAATGCCAAAAATTTATCTGTAAGAAACAACAGTGTACGGGAACCCACTTAGCCCTGACATCATTAATAATGAGTATGGAAGCATTCACCAACGTGGTCGTGGAGCCTTACGAAAGTGCCAAAAACTTATCTCTGAGACACAACAGTATACAAGGAAAGACCAATGATTTCTCAACATTTGCTGCAACATGGACGGTACTGGAGGAGGTAATGCTAAGTGAAATAAGTCAAGCAGAGAAAGACAATTATCATATTTTTTCTCTCAATTATGGAACATAAGAACTAGGAAGATCGGTAAGAGAAGAAAGGGATAAAAAGGGGGGGTAATGAGAAGGGGGAATAAAGCATGGCAGATAATGGACTCTGAGATAGAAACTGATTGTTTCAGAGGGGTGAGGGGTGAGGGAATGGGAGAGGCTGGTGATGGGCATTAAGGAGGGTACGTATTGTATGGTGCACTGGGTGTTATACGCAACTAATGAATCATTGAAATTTACATCAAAAACAAGGGATATACTGTATGGTGACTAACATAAAATAATTTAAAAAACACTAAAAAAAAGAAAATAGGGGGTTATGAATCACCAAAGGCACGCATACATATATCTAAGAAACAACAGTGTACGGGAAAGAACCCCTTACGATGGATATCAGCATTCACGCATATGGAAATATGATCCAAGGTGGAGGTGGAATTAGAGGGAAAGGACCACATACATATCCCAAGACAATACCACTTTAGAGAATAGCATTAACAATTAACATCATCTTTCATGAATATGGAAACATTAATGAAAAGTTTTTATTTTTTATTTTTATTTTTTAAAGATTTTATTTATTTATTTGACAGAGATAGAGACAACCAGCGAGAGAGGGAACACAAGTAGGGGGAGTGGGAGAGGAAGAAGCAGGCTCATAGCAGAGGAGCCTGATGTGGGGCTCGATCCCATAACGCCAGGATCACGCCCAGAGCCGAAGGCAGACGCTTAACGGCTGTGCTACCCAGGTGCCCCTAATGAAAAGTTTGTAAATCTTGAGGACCGTGCCCCAACCTTATTGGTAATATACCACCGTATACAGGAAAACACCTTCAACTAATATCAGCCTCCTCAACACTGATCCCTATTCAAGATTGGGTGTGTACGCCTAGGGAAAGGTCCACATAATTATAGCTAAGAAACAACAGTGTCAGGATAATGCCTTTCAAGTCACATCAGCCTTCCTAAAGACGAAAGCATAGGTCAAGGTCACTAGGGTACCCTCTGGTAAGGCCTACGAACATAAAGCTGAGAAACAACAGTGTACAGGAGCCATCTTACAACGTACAATATCTTTGGTTAATGTGGCATCCTTATCGTAAATGGTTGTGGCAATGTAATGAAAAGGCCATAAACTTATCTGTAAGAAACAACAGTGTACGGGAACCCACTTAGCCCTAATATCAAAATTCATGAGTATGGAAGCATTAACCAAAATGGTTGTGGAAGCCTGACAAGAGTGCCAAAAACTTATCTCTGAGACGCAACACTATACAAGGAAAGACCAATGAACATCATCTTTCAAGAGTAAGGAAGATTTTACCATAGTGGTCTTGAAACATGAAATTTGTGCCCCATTCTTGTACGTAATAGATAGCAGTGTCTTTGAACCGTCCTCCAATTAAAGCAACCTCCTGCATAGGGATCCCTTCGCAAAATTGTGTTGCAGTCCTAGGGAAATGACCACACCCTTCTCTCTAGGAAACAACAGTGTCAGGATAATGTCTACCAATAATATCACTGATTAGAAATAGGGAAGCATGACTCAAAGTGGTTGTCGAAGCTTTAGGAAAGGTCTAAGTACATATCTGTAAGAAACAACAGTGTATAGGGACTGCCCTCAGCTAAAATCACCCTCATGATTATACAATCCTTCAGAAAATAGGGTGTGTATGAATCACCAAACCGCATACATATATCTAAGAAAAAACCATGTAGAGGATAGAACCCCTTACAATGAACATCACCATTCACGAATATGGAAACATGAACCAAGGAGGAGGTAGAATCAGAAGAAAAGGACCACATACCTATCCCTTGACAACACCACTTTACAGAATAGCATTAACAATTAACAGCATCTTTCATGAATATGGAAGCATTAATGAACAGTTTCTTGAATCTTGAGGACTATTCCCCATCCTTATTGGTAATGAACCACCGTGTACAGGAAAACACCTTCAACTAACATCAGCCTAATCAATACTGATGCCTATTCAACATTGTGTGTGTAGGCCTAGGGAAATTTTCCCATACTTATAGCTAAGAAACAATGGTGTGAGGATAATGCCCTTCAAATCACATCAGCCTTCTGAAGATGGAAGCATGAATCAAGGTGGTTATGGTTCCATTGGGTAAGTCCTCCGAACATATAACTGAGAAACAACAGTGTACAGGAACCATCTTACAACATACAATATATTTGGTTAATGTGGACTCCCTATCATAAGTGATTGCAGCAACCTAACCAAAGTGCCATAAACTTATAGGTAAGAAAGAACATTGTACAGGAACCCACTTACCCATAATATCATCATTCATGAATATGGAAGCATTCATCAAATTGGTCACGGACGCCTGATGAAAATGAAAAACACTTATCTCTGAGACACAACACTATACAAGGAAAGACACAACACTATACATGGCTGCCATTTGGGACTCCAGAAAGCACTCTGAGACGGGGAAACCTCAGGGAACACCTGACCCAAGCCCAGACGAAACCAATTCCAGCAGATTCCTGGCCCCTAAACACTGTGCCGACAGTCTCCCCAACCCACTCTCCTCAGACCCGATAGGGTCGCAGAGCCAGCCGATTGAGATTTCCATCCTCCTAGGGCCTGACATTAACATTAGGTTGGGTTCTCAGGGTTTCACTCCTAGAGACACAGCACAAAGATATAGGTATTGGGGAAGCCTGAGCCCGATTGGGGCCAAAGCATGCCACACAGAAAGAAAGAGTGCCATCTGGGACTCTAGAGGCTATTAGGAGCAGGAGAAATCTGCATATCCCGCACAGTCAATCCCGTCCAGCTCCCGCATTCAGGAGACCCTTGGATGAAAACCCTGAGCCTTCCTTTCTCCACAACCCACCTACTCAAATCAGGACACGGCAATGCTGAGTTCAAAACCAAGATATGGTCTTTCCCATGCTCCTGAGCCCTAAGCCAAATGCTCCGTTGGGTTCCCAGAGACCATTCCAGGAGCCAAGCACCAAACACACAGGGACTGGGGAAACCTGAGCCACATTGGTGAATCAGCATGCCACAGAGAGGGAAACCGTACCATTTGGACCTGCAGAGGAAGAGAAATAAGAATGCCTACCTGATCCAATCCCAGCGAGACACCACTTCCACAGACCCCCTGTGGGCAACTCCTGTGTCTGACATTCAACCCAAAGCACACCCTCCTCTTAGGCCCCTGGAATCTCACATCGGATGGCTCATCTGAACAGCCATACACCTAGACCCGTGCCCTTACTACACGTTGAGTAGTGTGAGGTCCATTCCGAGACATCTAGCTCCAAGGAGCAGGGAATGGGGACTGCTGAGCAATGTCAGGACACAAAGCCTGCCACACAGAAGGAAAGGTTGTCATCTGGGACTCCAGAAAGCACTCTGAGAAGGAGAAACCTCAGGGAACACCTGACCAAAGCAAAGAGAAAATCACTTCCAGTGGATTCCTGACCCCTAAACACTGTGCCGACAGTCTCTCCAGCCCACTCTCCTGAGCCTCAACAGGGTGGCAGAGCCAGTCGATTGGGCTTTGCAGCCTCCTAGGGCGTGACACTCACCATAGCTTGGGTACTCAGGGGTCCACTCCTAGAGAGATGGCACAAAGATAGGGATTTGGGAAACCTGAGCCCTATCTGAGGCCTCAGCATGCCACACAGAAAGAAAACGTACCATCTGGGATGCAGAGGTATTCGGGGGCTGAAAAATCTGCATATCCCACTGAATCAATTCTAGCTGGCTCCCGCATTCAGGGTCCCCTTGGACCAAAACCCTGAGCCTTCCCTTCTCCACAACCCACCTACTCAAATCAGGACACAGCAATGGTGAGCTCAAAACCAGGAGATGGTCCCTCCCAGGCTCCTGAGCCCTAAGCCAAATGTTCCGTTGGCTTCCAAGAGGTCTTTCCAGGAGGCAAACACACAGCGACTGGGGAAACCTGAGTCATACCTGCAAATCAGCATGCCATGCAGATGGAAACTGTGCCATTTGGACCCACAGAAGGAATGCAGAGCAGAAGTTATGAATTCCCAGCTGTTCCAAACCCAACGAACCCCACATTCAAAGCCCCCCTGCCTGCAACTGCTGTGTTTCAGATGCAACCCAAATCATGCCCTACTCTTGGCCCCTGGAAGGTCGCATCTGCTGGCTGATCTTTAGGGCCATGCCCCTAGACCCACGCCTTAATTCTAGTTTGGGGTCTGTTAGGTTTATTCCCATACGCCTGACTCCAAAGCACAGGGATCAGGTACCACTGAGCAATGTTAGGCAGTAGCCTGCCACACAGAACTAAAATATGCCATTTGGGACTCCAGAAAGTTTTGCGAGAAGAAACCTAAGTGAACACCTGACCTAAGCCTAGCGAATCTCCACTTTCAGCGGAACTCTAGGCCCTCATCCGTGACACTGGCACTCTCCTCAGCCCCCAGGTCAGTTTGTTTAGAGCCGGTCAATCGGGCTTTCCATCCTCCCCTCCATGACAGTAATCATAGGTTGGATTCTGAGTAGTCCACTCCCAGAGGTCTGCCTCCAAAGATACGGAGATGAAGAAGCCTGAGTCATACCTAAGGCCTCAGTATGCCACCCAAAGCGAAACCGTTTTATTTGGGACTCCAGAAAGGAGGTCGAGGGGGAGAAATCCTAATTACTTCTGTACTTGATTCCCTCGATCCCCCGCATTCACTGGCTCATGGGCACAAACCCACTGCTTCACACTCACCCCAACCCATGCCATCAATCCCCGCCCCCACCGTGGAAATTCTGGACACATCCACCCTATTGGAACTCTCATTCTCCTATGCCTTACCCCTAACCCTAGATTTGGTGTGAGAGGTCCATTCTGAAAAGGCTGGAGTGGGAGACATGGATCCTGAGGGCAGACCTGTGGCCCCCCTCCAAGGCCGGGCATCATCCTTGCCTCACAGGGGATCCATGAAAGTGCTCTATCAGATGACTGATGGGGCTCCCTCCTGAAGAACTCAGACACAGAAAGGCAATTACAGATGCTCACATGTACATACAACATGGGGAAAGAAATTACTGAACACATAGATATGGAGAATAGATTTGTGGGTACCTGATTCAGAGGAGGATGGGAAGGGTGAAGGTGGTCAAAGATACAGGTTTGTGTGTTAAAATCCGACAGCCATGGAATGTTCTGTGCAGCATGGAGACTAAAGTGAACCCCGCAGGATGGGGTACAGGTTCCCCAGCTCTTTGAAAGTACAGTACTCCTAGGAAACCTTTCAGAGCAGAAAGGGTGTAAAGAAGGAATGACCATTAATTAATATGGAAAAATTAGTGACCATGCTCAGACTCCTAAATTTACTTATTGTTGGCATTTCTCAGGACCCAGGACACAATTCCTAATGGATGCCGAAAATAAATGGAGAGAAAGCACAGCAGATGCTCACAAACAGAATTCAAAGCGCTGGTGGCTGGACACGGAGAGCGGTTTACAGGAAGGAGCTGGTTACGGTGCACACTGCGTCTGTCGTGCTTCTCCCCAAACAGATGCTGAATGCAAAGCTCACCGTTCAACTATTTTCATAAGGAACATCCTCTTCAGGTTTCTTCCCATTAGTGAAACCAGGTGATAACGGAGATCTTTCCAAAAAGCCAAGTGTCTTCCCATGAACTTTTAAAAAATGGGGAATACTTATACTTCACCGTTGCTGAGGGAGGAGATGTGAAAGCTTCTCCTGGAAACAAACCTCAGCAGATCCACCCAGAAAGGCACCTTCCTCAGCATGCCGAATGCGGACTACCTCCTACCCCCAGATACCTTCTCCTTCCCCTCGCTCAGGACAACCCACAACAGCTGGGAGTTACCCCAGTTCCTCCTTTCTCCCATCCTCAATATCTAAGCTGTCGGCAAATTCTGTGAGCTCCATCTTTAAGACGTACCCACCGTAGGACTCACCACTCCTTTCAAGGCCGCCTGTCTGGACCACGCTGGAGCCCATCTCTTGCCTGAGTTCCTGGAAAAGAGTCATCATTGACCTCCCTTGCCCAACCTCAACCCTCTGTCATCTGTTCTCAACCCTGCAGCCAGGATGACCCAGTGAAACAGGGTCCCATGGGGTCACAGCCCTGCTATGGCTTTCTGTCACACTCTGTCACCTTGATGATGCAAGTCCTAAGCTGTCGCCTGTGGTCACAGGGCCATCTTGTAGCTCATGGATGCACCTGGTATGCTCCTTCCCTGGGGCCTTTGCACATGCTTTCCATTCTGTTTAGAATGCTCTTCATGTGATATCACTGACCTTCCCTAGATCTTGACTCAAGCATCACCCTCCTAGTGAAGTACCACCTGACCCCTATGTGAATACCAAACACCACCCCCACCTTCCCTTCAGCACCCCCAGTCCTGTCTCCTCCTTTATATTTCCATAGCACTTATTATAATCTCCAGTTCATCTTGGCAGGGAAGAAACTGAGGCATCAACTGATGGCTTCATCACCTACTGCTCCCAATTTCCTGGTCCAAAGTCCAGGGGGAAAGGTGCCCCAGGACTCTTACACAGCCAGGATGCCCGGGACGAGGGGGTCCATCCACCTCCTGCACCCTGAACACCATCAGGTAAGGGAGCCATATGAGGAATTCACCTGTACACGAAACATGAAACCAGAAACCTTCCTCGATGACAGGTGAGCACACACACTTACTCCTCTTCCCTGAGGTGCTCATCCAAGAAAACTGAGCAGAGATGCTGCCCAGAGCCCAAATATCCCTCTGGCCAAAATCCTGGGAAACAGACATCTGATCTCAGCACCCTGCCAGGCTTGGATCGGCTCAGTGAGTCCTAAGACCCAGAGACTTCTTTCCACTCCAGCTCAATCCTTCTCACAGAGAAGCAAACTCCAGCCTCACAAACATGCTCATCATTAGCTCTGGAATTCCCTGTGTTGTGTCTACACTGGCCCACACAGTGGTCCCATGCAGAACACTCCACAAATGTCCTAGGTTTACAAGCCACTTTCAAGCTGCCCTTAGAAAGGCAGAAACTGGCCCAATAGGCAGACCAGCCAAGTGATTTGATGTGCTGCAAACTCGGACAACATCCTCCCTGAACACCAATGCTTCCGAGTCCAAGTGTCCAAACTTCGCTCACTGGGCACTGAGAACCATGTAAGCATGAACACTGCTCTTTCGATTCACTGACCTCCCAGGCCTTCCAATCAGAACCAAGCTCCAGTCACCACTCTATTTTCCCTTCAGAGAGAGAGGTCAAATGATGGAATAAAACAATCCCTGTGTACAGCACACTTTTATCCACATAGAATTCCTTGGTCTTTCTCATTCGGGCAGCCCTACAAGACCCACACCAATGAGAGATACCACAAGTTCAATCATCACGTATATATTTGACCTTGTGTTCTTTCTTTTGATAATTTTATTTCAAAGTCAATGTCTCTCTTGCTTCTTAAAATAATAATAATTAATAATTAATAATCATGATAATGATGATGATGATATGGTCACCTAAGGATTTGGATCTCCATTGCCAGATGGCATGACTCTTGTCCAGATAAGGATGAAGACAAAACCTCAGCCCATAAAGCAAAGCCCACAACCTCAGGGATCCCGACATGCCTCATGGGTGAAGAGTTCCGATGCTACATGGACTTGTCTGAGTCCAAACGATACAGGCAAACTCCAGCATTCATTCTGTTTTCTTCATTAATTCCCCAGCTCAAGTCGCAAGTGACTCACCGGGTCAAGCTTCCAGAGCCCTGGATGGGTCTCCAGGTAAGCACCCCCACCCCGGGGGGGGGGGGGACATGAACACCAACAAAGGATTCTTTTAATACTTCACAAGACTGTTTTCCCATTCTTTAATTAAACTGGGAAATAAAAACGCACAGATAGCCCCTTCTACTAGCCGGTCCGATTCACTTCACTGGTCGATATAAGAGCAGGAAATAAAAGAGTTACGGATTTTCTGAGGACCCATCATGTCCATCACTTCAGGTTTGAAACTTCACACACATGCAAGGAAAGAAGCTCCAGCAAACATCTCGGCCTGGCAACTCTGACTGCCTGAATGGGAGTGACAGGGACAAACGATGATTCTGTGTGTGCTGGCTGAGGCTGGTGGCCCTGAAGAAGGGACTCGGCCAGCTCTCCACCTGTGCCTCAACTGTCCTCAGCCAGGAACCAGCTCACAGCCCTCACCTGTCACAACGTTCACATGGGAGACCACAGCCACCCCACGAGCGCGCCCTGCCCATACCCTGCTGCCGAATGCACTCAGCTCTCCTCTGGGACCCGTCACCTCTACCCAGACCTGGAACCCCCATCTGCTGCAAAGCTCCAGGATTCCCCCTCCTTTCCCAAAATTACACTGGCCCAAGGCTTTCCTGAGAAAGGGAGAAGGCTACCTAATGAATGGTTCACACCTTCTTTCCCTTTCTTTCATATTTATCTCCACTTACCTTCCTACCTGTGCAAACTGTTAAGTGATGTATGCATGGAACATGAACGTGTTCTGAGATCGCAATCTTTCATTGCAGCCTTCTCAGGCCTCCTTATGCAATAAAATACCATATCCCTAGGACGGGGAGTTTTAAAATTATTATTTACATAATAATAGAGCCCAAATCACCTCGTTTTTAGTTGCTCTTCAATAGGCAGAACAGTTTCTGTGTAAAGACTTTCCACAGATATGACCTTCCATCAATTTCTTTATTTTCTTTTTTAAATTTTTTTTTATTATGTTATGTTAGTCACCATACACTACATCCTTAGTTTTTGATGTAGTGTTCCATGATTCATTGTTTGCGTACAACACCCAGGGCTCCATGCAATACGTGCCCTCCTTAATACCCATCGCCGGCCTATCCCAACCCCCCACCAAATCCCTCTGAAGCCCTCAGTTTGTTTCCCAGAGTCCATAGTCTGTCGTGGTTCATTCCCCCTTCTGTTTACCCCACCCTTCATTCTTCCCTTCCTTCTCCTACTGAGCTCCCTGCTATTTCTCCTGTTCCATAAATGAGTGAATCCGTATCAAAATTGCCTTTCTCTGCTTGACTTATTTCACCTTCCAGCAATCTCATAAGGAGGAAACAGAAACTCTGTGGGATAACCTGACTCACCCAGCGTCAAGCAAGTAGTTCCAGAACTCAGCCCAGGGCTCCCGTCACCAGGCCCCTTGAAGCCACCAGCATGACTCTATCCAAAGGAATTCCCAAAGACTCTCCTTCTGACTGCACCACCAAAGAAATGACAGAGAGAATATGGCACCTCAAAATATTGAGTTGATACATCTAGTAAAGATAGATAGTCAAGCTTAACTTTTAAACAGGAAAAGGCTGCTTTGAATAATTTTGAATTTTCCCTCGACCCTCATTGTAATTCTTGGGATGAAAAGACTAATCAGTAATGAAACATCACCTTTGACAAATGACAAGACATCATCCATATCTGTATCTGACGACAAAAAGCCATCTAACCCTAAATGGTGGCCACTCACCCATATCGTAGGCCCAACTGAATAAACACTGTTAGATGTATATCTTAAAAATACACAAAGAGTAAATCTAACCTTCCCTTTCTAATGAAAGAGTGTTTCTAGGAAACAGCTGTTCAAAATACATTCATAAGCAGTCAATGAACAGAGAAAATGGGATCCACTGCAAAGTGCTCTAAGCTCAGAAACTAAGTACCTCCTTCACCAAATTCAGAACACTGACAACTATTACTTAAGTTTTACTTCATGGCTCAACTAGAGAAAAGAGAAAAGCCCAGGAGATAGTGGGTTAATGAGAGGTGTTACCTCCAGTCCTGACGTGGATATGACATTTCTCTAAATGGACCTGCCGCTTTCTCTGAATGCTGGTGTCCTGTGTCAAGCTGCCTCACTGACTCAGATGCAGACGTTCAAAACCTCGGGACTCATGGAGCCAGAGAAGAGAAGTGTTGTTAGGTGGGGAGAAGGCGGCTCCTCGGGCCTAAAATCAGCATGCCTGCTGCAGTTTCTGGGAGAAGGGGAAACACAGACTTGTCTTTTAGTAGTAATTATCTTCCAGCCCATTGTCACCATTCCCAGGGAACAGGCAGCACAATGCTGAAGTTGGGTAACGGCTCTGGGGTTTCCTAGTGCCACACATGTGCCTGAAGGAACAGGGAACACCCTGCTGAACTTGGGGAACTGCTCAAGGTCCATTACCTGCACTGTGTCGGGGGACAGGGGCACCGCACTGAAGTTGGGGACCGTGCAGTCCTTACTCTCGCTCTTGCTGGGGAACAAGTGAAACCCTGGAATGTCTGCGACCAATACCACAAAAGCTCTGCTGAGCAGGTGCCCTGGAGTCCATGTGTTTGCTATGTAAGGCCAGTTGACAGAGAGTAGGCAGAAGAGACTATCAAGGGAAAAAGAAAACTCAACTGAGTCTCCAAATGAACTCCCTCCACATGCCCTTCCAGAACCCCACCTCTCACCCGGGGTGCCCCTACTCCCAGACCATGCCCCACACAGGCACACAGCATGCATTCACTCAGCCAGGAACTCCACACGTTGAATCTCTCAGAGCTCCCCTTCCCTGGTTCCCAGTCTGCATCCTAGGTCTGCTCTGGGTTTGCCCACAGAGACGTAGCTCCACCCCCATGGGGTGATTGGTTTGGGAGTGTGCGGTTTCCAGCCCCTTGAATGCGGGGCAACCGGCCCCATGACTCACAACTCTGGGAGTGCAAGGGGTCCAAGACCTGCCTCCTTGGCTCAATGCCCAGCGCAGGCATGACTGTGATCACGGGCAGGGCCCCAAGCGCACACACACACACACACACACACACACACACATACACTGCCCCTTCCGCGGACCCCTCTAGCTGCAGAACACCCTCAGAGCCCTGCCCCTTCCCTTCTGCACCAACCCTTCCTACAGGTGTGTGCCTGGATTCTGGCTAGGTCAGCTGCTCTCAGACTGTTCCAGCTTTGGGCTTTAGGAAATGGCAATGCTTTCATGCATGTCCAAGGCAATTTTAAGCCCCAAAAGGAATGCTCCAAGTGGGAATAGCTTTGCCTTCTTGTCTCACCCATGGAGTGGATAGTGCTTCTCAGACCTTCAAAGCATCCTTCTAGGATGAGCCCATTTGTGCTGGAATCTATATACACATGCTTGGTTCTGCAGGGTAGGGGCCAGGAGGAACAGCTGTCACGGTTGTGAACCAGGAACATTTATTTTTCACTTGAAAAGAAAACATAGTGTTATTGTCAACACTAAAGGAAGGAACATTTTAAAACATTTTAGAGAGAAATGAAGAGAGTTTTATTCAAACCCAAGTCAGGTCAGATGCCTGGGAGACACAGTCTTCACAAAGAAGGGAGTGCTCCAGGGAAGGAACATTTAGGGCAGGGTTATATATTTGTTCTGTTTTGTGTTAGGTACAGTTACCCATCACGATGAGGCAGAAGATCCCAGAAAGTGACAGACTTTTCTTATCTTTTCAGTATGTACAAGTCGGTATGACTTTAATCTTACGGGGGACAGAGAGGTTCTTTTGTGTTCTCACCTTGATGTTGGCAAGGGCATTTTTTTGTTCTCTTTTTTGTTTTTGAAACAGATGGACAATATGTGCTGGGGGCAGAAATAGGGCCCATACTTTGAGAGTTTGCCCGGTCATTTTGAGCTGGGTGAAATGATAAAGGAGGGTTTCCCTAGGAGGTCAAGATCAGGGTCCACAGATGGTATGGGATAAAAATTACTCTTATCCTTATCACCACTACCAAATGGAGGAGCTTGAGATGAAAGCACCTTTCCCATAGCTCAGAGACATCAAAAGGACCCCTACAGAAGGTTACCTGCTCCATGGTCAACACAGGTAACAGAGGCGTTTACAGTCTCTGGACTCCTCCCTTGTCCTGCCCAAATCTCTGAAGCATAGAGATCATTTACAGTCAGAATTTTAGACATCTTAGAGATGTCTGGCACCATTCCCTTGGACTACAGAATACAACAGAATAGCTCACTGTCACAATACGAAAGTGCCCCTGGATACACTAAGTTCTTTCTCCGCAACTTTTGCCTCATGGAAATCGTAATCCTAACATAGAAACACTGCGATAGTTGGGAAGTAAATAATCAGAGGTAAGGGAATATTTTAGCAATCTTTAGAGGCATTGTCTCACTCTGTAGAAGAGGCTGAGTGTTTTCAAATAGTCTTTCCGACCTTTCCACCAAGAGCTTCCATCAATTAAAAAAGGATAGTTCTTTCAGGCACTTTAATATCAGAAAAATAGTATAGTATCTCTATTCTAAGGGATCTTTAAGTCTCTTACTCAAAGGTCCTCCACTGAGATAATTATCTTCATGGTCATGATGGGCAGAGGTGAAAAGGCAGCCGAATTCGTTCCATTTGGCCACACAAGAAAATCCTAATACTTCCTAGGTTTCCAGATCAACAAGACCAGAGGTAAGAGCGAAATGGTACCCTGTATGGAAGAACAAGGGTTTTGGAGTCAGTTTGGAGATCCCACTTAGGTTTCTGACACTAAAATCCTCTGTAATTCATATAATCTCTGAGCCCTTGTCTATCCATCTAGGAAATGGGACTCATTCTATATACACCCTAGTTGAGAAGTTTAAGAGGGAGACTGCTAAACAGAGCCACTATGCAATCTCCCAAGAGCAGGTGCTCAGGAGCCATAATTACCATTGGGTCTATTTCTTTTCCAGAGAAAAGAACACATGGTGAAACCGTTTTTTGAAAAGATGACTCACAAGATGATTTTTAAACCTTAAGGAAGGTCAAGAAGCTGCTATTGTGTCGTAATTCTCTCAGAAATCATGTTGATAGACTGGTGGGGACAATAGCACCATCATCACTAGGAGAGGGGAGCTCCCATCTCCATATGGCTATGTTGACTCCCTTAACTCAATGCCACCAAGAAGGAAAGCTGGAGGGAGGTGGTGGTGGGCCCAGGCCAAGACTGCCAGGTGTGGCTGGCACATGCAGAACTCTGATAGGAGGCTTAACTCCTGTCTACGTTAGGATAGTCAGTGTTCTTCAGAGACAAAGGGCCATTGTGTGTGAGCCCTGATGTAGAAAAGGTGGCAAATATCCACTGCGATCCCCTCTCTGACCCTTAAGATATGCAGCAAAGTTACATTGAATTTTTAAACATAGAGGGACTGCCTGGTCTTCTTTTGATGAGGACTAGGGCTCTATTCCTTGGAGGCCTAAGAATAGAATCTAGTCATTTTCAGTATTTTAAAATGTAGACATGATTCATGGTCCAACATATCATCTGTTTGGGTAAATAGTCTATGACCGCTGGAAAATAATGTATTCTGCACTTATTATCGAATGTTCCATAGACGTCAATTAGGTCACATTTGTGACCGAGTTTTGTCTGCTCTATCAAATATTAAGAAAGGCATATTAAAATTTCCAAACAAAATTTCCAAAAAAAAGGAGGAAAGCCATTAGAAAAGGTTGTGTGAACACGAAAAGAAAGTGCCATCAGTCAGTTCAGAGAACCAAGTTTGGGTAGAGAGACGGCAACATTGATCAGTGAAGAGAGCAGGGTTTCCCATTACATGTGTTGAACCTTAAGGGAACTGCCATAGATGTGAAAGAGCACCATCTAGAGACAACATTCCAAATCATATCTACGTTCATGAGGATGGGTATATGTTCCAAAAGTTTGTATGAAAACGTAAGGAACATGCTGTATGCTCAGGTAAGGACACCCTTGGGAAAAGATCTTCCAATTCACATCTTCTGTAATGAAGAAGAAGTACTTGCAGAAGTGCAAGTGAAAGCAGAAGGAGAGGTCCTATCTAAGTAGTTGTGAGAACCAACTCAGTGTTGATAGAAGGCAACATCAAACCAACATCAGGACCGATGAACACACCCAAGTTTTCCAAAAAGTGTGATGAACCTTAAGGGCAATTTTCACAAATCTCAGTCAGAACACCGAATAGACACCATTGTCCAAGTCAAGTCTTCTCTTAGGAAGGTGGCAAGTTTTTCAAAAGTGTCCATGAATGCATAAGTAAGGTGTCACCTGCTTTACGCTAGGAGAGAACACTCTATATAAAAGCATCTTGCACCTCACATCTGGTGTCATGGATTGGGAGCATTGTGCAAAATGGGGTCTGCAAGCATCAAGATAATGCCCTTTGTTTAACTACTTAAGAACACTACACAGAAAGCATCTCTCAACTCACATCTGTCATGAGGAGGAAAGCCGTTTGAAAAGGTTTTGTGAAAAGGAAAAGAAAGTGCCATTATTTAATTCAGCGAACCAAGTTTGTGCAGAGAGACAGCAACATCGATTAGTGAAGGCATCAGTGTTTCCCAGTATGTGTGTTGAACATTAATTAAACTGCCATAGACGTAACTCTCAGTAAGAAGAGGGTATGGAAAGGGTCCTCCGAATCCTAACGTCTGTCACGATGATGGATGCATGTTTCCGAGTGGGAATGAAAGCATAAGGAAAGGGCCATTAACCAGTCTTTAAGAAAGAACAATGTGGCAGGATACAAAATCAATGCTCAGAAATCAGTTGCATTTCTATAAACAAATAATGCGACTGAAGAAAGAGAAATTAGGGAATCCATCCCATTTGCAAGAGCACCAAAAACCATATGTTACCTTTGCATTAAGTTAACCGAGACTTAAAGGATCTGTATTCTAAAACTACAAATCACTCTTGAAAGACATTGAGGAAGACAAGAAAAGATGGAATAATATTCCATGCTCATGGATCAGAAGAACTAACATAGTTAAAATGTCCATGCTATCCAGAGCAATCTACACATTCAATGCTATCCTGATCAAAATACCGATGACATTTTTCAAAGAACTGGAACAAATAGTCCTTAAATTTGTATGGAACCAGAAAAGGCCCCAAATCTCCAAGGAACTGTTGATAAGGAAAAACAAAGCTGAGGGCATCATAATGCCGGATTTCGAGCTGTACTACAAAGCTGTGATCACAAAGACAGCATGTACAAGAACAGACACATAGACCAATGGAACAGAATAGAGAACCCAGAAATGGACCTTCAGCTCTTTGGGCAACTAATCTTTGATAAAGCAGGAAAAAACATCCGGTGGGAAAAAGACAGTCTCTTCAATAAATGGTGCTGGGAAAATTGGACAGCTACATGCAAAAGAATGAAACATGACCACTCTCTCACACCATACACAAAAATAAACTCCAAATGGATGAAAAACCTTGAAGTGAGACAGGAATCCATCAAAATCCTAGAGGAGAACATAGGCAGCAACCTCCACGACATCGGCCAAAGTAAACTTTTTCATGACACATATCCAAAGGCAAGAGAGACAGAAGGTAAAACGAATTTGTGGGGCTTCATCAAGACAAAAAGCTTCTGCACTGCCAAGGAAACAGTAAAAAAAACTAAGCACCAGCCCACGGAATGGGAGAATTTGTAAATGACATTATAGATAAAAGACTGGTATTCAAGATCTACAAAGAACTCCTCAAACTCAATACACAAGAAAAAAATAAGCAAATTATAATATGGGCAGAAGATGTGAACAGACACTTTTCCAATGAAGATGTACAAATGGCTAACAGACACATGAAAAAATGTTCAAAATCATTAGCCATCAGGGAAATTCAAATCAAAACCACACTGAGATAATACCTTATGCCAGTTAGAATGGCAAAAATTGACAAGGCAAGAAACAACAATTGTTGGAGAGGATGTGGAGAAAGGGGATCCCTCCCACTCTGTTGGTGGGAATGCAAGTTGGTATAGCCACTCTGGAAAACAGTGTGGAGGTCCCTTAAAAAGTTAAAAAGTGAGCTACCCTATGATCCAGCCATTGCACTACTGGGTATTTACCTCAAAGATACAGACGTGGTGAAGAGAAGAGCCATATGCACCCCAATGTTCATAGCAGCAATGTCCACAATAGCTAAATCGTGGAAGGAACCGACATGCCCTTCAAGAGATGACTGGAGTAAGAAGTTGTGGTCCATATATACAATGGCATATTACTCAGGTAACAGAAAGAACGAGTTCTCAACATTTGCTGCAACATGGACGGCACTGGAGGACATAATGCTAAGTGAAATAAGTCAAGCAGAGAAAGACAATTATCATATGATTTCTCTCATCTATGGAACATAAGACCTCGGAAGATCGGTAGGGGAAGAAAGGGATAAAGAAAGGGGGGTAATCAGAAGGGGGAATGAAGCATGAGAGACCATGGACTCTGAAAAACAAACTGAGGGCTTCAGAGAGGATTGCGGTGGGGGATTGGGATAGACTGGTGATGGGTAGTAAGGAGGGCACATATTGCATGGTGCCTTGGGTGTCATACGCAACTAATGAATCATCGAACTTTACATTGGAAACCCGGGATGTACTGTATGGTGACTAACATAATATTAAAAAAAAACTTAAAAAAAATTGTATCAAAGCCATCTTTCAACTCATGTCTACGACTCACCCTGCCTCCCCACCGACATCGGGCCCGCTGGTGCGTCGCTGGTCATTCAGGGTGGGAGAACGGGCAGAGCCCTCAAGACTCCGGTGAATTTTGAAGGCCATCTGCGCCAAAACACTGGGGCCCACGCTGGAGCTTGCCAGCACCCTCACCTCCGCCCGCCCCTCCGCTCTGCGCTCTCCGCACAGCTGGCGGATCGGGCCTGCCAGCCTCCTGGGGGCTAACTCTAACCCTAGGTCGGCCCAAGAGAGGGGCCCCTCCAAAGGGGCCTGCTGCCACAATGCCAGGGATTGGGGACCCCCGAGCCACAGCACCAGACTCACCCTGCCGCACCGCTGGCACACGAGCCGCTAGGGGTACCGCCGTTCATTCAGGGCGGGAGAACGGGCAATGCTCACCATGCCCACGGCGACTTTCAAAGGCCCCCGGCACCAAAACGCTGGGGCCCACGCTCCGGTTTGCCAGCACGTTCACCTGGGCCTGTGCTCCACTTGGCGCACAGCCGGCGGTTCGGGCCTGCCAGCCTCCTGGGGGCTAACCCTGACCCTAGGTTGGCCCCCGAGAGGCCCCTCCCAAGGGGCCTGGCACCACAATGCCAGGGATTGGGGACCCCAGAGCCCCAGCGCGGGACTCACCCTGCTGCCCCTCCGCCACCCAAGCCACTAGGGGCGCTGCCGGTCATTCAGGGCGGGAGAAACGGCAGGGCCCTCCGAGCCGCCCCCGACCTTCGAAGGCACCCGCACAAACAAGCTTGGGCTATTGCTCAGGCTCCCCAGCGCCCTCACCTCAGCCCAACACTCCGGGAGCCGCACAGCCGTGGATCGGGCCTGCTGGCCTCCTGGAGGCTAACCCTAACCCTAGGCCAGCCCCAGAGGGACCCATCCCAAGGAGCCTGGCGCTGCAACGCTGGGGATTGGGGACCCTCGAGCCTCACACCGGACTAACCCTGCCGCCGTGCCACCACCCGGGCCGCTAGGTGTGCCGCCGGTCATTCAGGGCGGGAGAAGGGGCAGGGCCCTCTGAGCCCCCAGTTAACTTTAAAGGCCCCCCGCGCCAAATCGCGGGGGCCCACGCTCCCGCTCACCAGCGCCTTTACTTCAGCCCATCCCTCCGCTCGCCATCTAGCCGGCGTATCGGGCCTGCCGGCCTCCTGGGAGCTAACCCTAACCCAAGATCGGCCCAAGAGGGGCCACTCCCAAGGGGTCTGGCGCGGGAATGCTGGGGATTGTGGACCTCTGAGCCACAGCGCCGGACTCACCCTGCCGCACTGCCGCCACCCGGGCCACTAGGGGCACTGCTGGTCATTCAGGGCGGGAGAACGGGCAGGGCCCTAGGAGCCCCCAGCGACCTTCAGAGGACCCCCACGCCAAAACGATGGGGCCCATGCTCCCGCTAACCTGCGCCCTCACTTCGGCCCGCCCTCCGCTCGCTGCACAGCTGGCGAATCGGGGCTGCCGGCCTCCTGGGGGCTAACCCTAACCCTAGGTCGGCCCCCGAGGGGCCCCTCCCAAAGAGACTGCCGCCGAATGCCGGGGATTGGGGACCCCCGAGTCGCAATGCTGGATTCACCCTTGCGCCCCGCCGACACCCGGGCCACTAGGGCACTGCCGATCATTCAGGGCGGGAGAACAGGCAGGGCCCTCCCTGCCCCGGTAACCTTCGAAGGCCCCCAGCGCCAAAAAGCTGGGGCCCACTCTCCCGCTCGCCAGAGCCCTGATCTTCGACCGCGCTTCCGCTCGCCCCAGATGGCGGATCGTGCCTGCCGGCCTCCAGGGGCTAACCTTTACCCTAGGTCGGCCCCTGAGGGGCCCCTCCCAAGGGGCCTGGCGCTGCAACGCTGGGGATTGGGGACCCCCGAGCCCCAGCGCCAGACTCATCCTGCCACCCCGCCGTCACCCGGGCCGCTAGGGGCGCTGCTGATCATTCATGGCGGGAGAACTGGCAGGGCCCTCCGAGGCGCGGCGACCTTCTAAGCCCCCCCCTGCCAAATGCTTGGGCCTACGCTTCCCTCGCCAGCGCCCTCACATCGGCTTGCCCCTCCGCTCGTGGAACAGCAGAGGGATCGGGCCTGCCGGCCTCCTGGGGGCTAAGCCTGACCCTAGGTCGGCCCCCAAGGGGCCCTTCCCAAGTGGCTTGGCGCCAAACGCAGGGGATTGGGGACCCCTGAGCTGCAGCGCCGGACTCACCCTGCCGCCAAGCCGACACTGGGCCTGCTGGGGCGTCGCCGGTCATTCACGGTGGGAGATCCGGCAGGGCCCTCAAGACTCTGGCGTCTTTCGAATGCCATCCACGCCAAAACGCCGGGGCCGATGCTCACGCTCGACAGCGCCCTCAACTTGGCCCGCCTCTCCGCTCACCGCACAGCCGGCGGATCGGGACTTCCGGCCTCCTGGGGGCTAACTCTAACCCTAGGTCGGCCCCAGAGGGTTCCCTCCAAGGGGCCTGGTGCCGCAACGCTGGGGATTGGGGATCCCAGAACCATAACGCCGGACTCACCCTGCTGCCCCGCTGCCACCCGGGCCGCTAGGGGCACCGTCAGTCATTCAGGTCAGGAGAACGGGCAGGGCCCTCTGAGCCCCCAGTGACCTTCGAAGGCCCCCACAGCCAAAACGCTGGGGCCCACGCTCCTGCTCTCCAGCGACCTGACCTCGGCCCACCCCTCCACTTGCCGCACAGGCGGCGGATTGAGCCTGCCGCCTGCTGGAGGGTAACCCTAACCCTAGGTTTTCCCCCCGAGAGGCCCATCCTAGGGGCCTGGCGCCGCAACGCCTGGGATTGGGGATTCCGGAGCCACAGCGCCGGACTCACCATGCCGCCCCACCGCCACCTGGGCCCCTAGGGGCGCCACCGGTCATTCAGGGCAGGAGAACGGGTAAGGCCCAACTAGGCCCTGGAGACCTTCTAAGGCCCCCCGTGCCAAAACGCTGGGTACTATGCTCCCGCTCGCCAGCGCTCTCACCTCAGCCCACTCCTCCGCTTGCTGCACAGCGGCAGATCGGGCCTGCTGGCTTCCTGGGTGCTAACACATACCCTAGGTCAGTCCCTGAGGGTCCACTCCCAAGGGGCGTGGCCCCGCAAGGCCCGGGATGGGGACCCCTGAGCCCCAGCAATGTACTCAACCTGCCGCTCCGCCACCACCCAGGCCACTTGGGGCGCCGCCGGTCATTTAGGGTGGGGGAACGGGCAGGGCCCTCCGAGCCCCCGGCGACGTTCGTAGGTCCCCCGCACCAAAACGCTGAGGCCCACGCTCCCGCTCTCCAGCGCCCTCACCTCGGCCCGCCCCCCCCCCCCCCCAGCTGCACAGCCAGCGGATCCAGCCTGCCAGGCTCCTCAGGGATAACCCTAACCCTAGGTGGGCCCCAGAGTGGCCTCTCCCAAGAGGCCTGGTGCCGCAACGCCAGGGATTGGGGACCTGCAAGCCGCAGCGCCGGGCTCACCCCGCCGCCACGCGGGCCGCTAGGGGCGCCGCCGGTCATTCAGGGCGGGATAACCGGTAGGGCCCTCCGAGCCCCTGGTGAAATACGAAGGCCCCCCACGCCAAAATGCTGGATACCACGCTACGGTTCGACTGCGCCCTACCACGGTCCATCCCTCCGCTCACCGCACAGCCGGCGGATCGGGTCTGCCGGCCTCCTGGGGGCTAACCTAACCTTAGGACAGTCCCCGAGGGGCCCCTCCCAAAGGGCCTGGCGCTGCAACGCTGGGGATTGGGGACCCCCGAGCCCCAGCGCCGGACTGACCCTGCCACCCCGCCGCCACCCGGGGCGCTGGGGGCGTCGCTGGTCCTTCATGGCGGGAGAACGGGCAGGGCCCTCCGAGCCCCCTGTGACCTTCGAAGGCCCCCCAAGCCAAAATGTTGGGGCCCACGCTCCCACTCGCCAGCGACCTCATCTTGGCTCACCCCTCCATTCGCCGCAGAGCCGGTGGATTGAGGCTGCTGGCCTCCTGGGGGCTAACCCTAACCCTAGGTTGGCCCCCGAGGGGCCCCTCCCAAAGGGACTGCCACGGAACGCCAGGGATTGGGGACCCCCGAGTCGCAACGCTGGACTCACCCTTCCACCCCGCCAACACCGGGCCGCTAGGGCACCACCGATCATTCAGGGTGGGAGAACAGGCAGGGCCCTCCCTGCCCTGGTGACCTTCGAAGGCCCCCAGCGCCAAAACGCTGGGGCCCACTCTCCCGCTCGTCAGCTCCCTGATCTTCGACCGCGCCTCCGCTCGCCACAGACAGCAGATCGTGCCTGCCAGGTTCCAGGGGCTAACTTTTACCTTAGGTCGGCCCCGGAAGGGCCCCTCCCAAGGGGCCTGGAGACGCAACGCCGGGCATTGGGGACCCCTGAGCCTCAGCGCCAGATTCACCCTGCTGCCCCGCCGCCACTCAGGCCGCTAGGGGCGCCTCCAGTCATTCAGGGCGGGAGGAGGGGCAGGGCCCTTCGAGCCCCCAGCGACGTTTGAAGGCCTCCCACTTCAAAACGCTTGGGCCCACACTCCCTCTCGCTAGCGCCCTCACCTTGGCCCGCCCCTCCGCTTGCTGCACAGCCGGCAGATCAGGCCTGCCGACCTCCTGGGGGCTAACCCTAACCCTAGGTCGGCACCCGAGGCGTCCCTCCCAAGGGACCTGGCGCCACAACGCCGGGGATTGGGGACGACCGAGCCCCAGCGTCGGACTCACCCTGCAGCCCCGCCGCCACTCAGGCCGCTAGGGGTGCTGCCTTTCATTCAGGGCGGGAGAACAGGCAGGGCCCTCCGAGGCCCCGGTGATCTTCAAAGGCCCGTTGTGCCAAAACGCCAGGGCCCACGCTTTCGCTCGCCAGCGCCTTAACCTCGGCCCGCCCCTCCGTTCACGGCCTAGCCGGAGTATTGGGCCTGACGGCCTCCTGGGAGCTAACTCTAACCCTTGGTCGGCCCCCGAGGGGCCCCTCCCAAGGGGCCTGGCACCGAACTCAGGGGATTGGGGACCCCCGAGCTGCAGCGCGGGAATCACCCTGCCGCCAAGCCCACACCGGGCCCGCTGGGGCGTCGCCGGTCATTCAGGGTTGGTAAACAGGCAGGGCCCTCGAGACTCTGGCGACTTTCGAAGGTCATCCGCACCAAAACGCTGGGTCCCAAGCTCGCGCTCACCAGTGCCCTCAACTCGGCCCGCCCCTCCGCTCACTGCAGAGTTGGTGGATCCGGCCTACCGGCATCCTGGGGGTAACTCTAACCCTACGTTGGCCCCAGAGGGGCCCATCTGAAGGGGCCTGCCGCCGCAACGCCGGGGATTGGGGACCCCCAAGCCTCAGCACCGGAATTACCCTGCCGCCCCGCCGCCACCCAGGCTGCTAGGGCTGCCGTCATTCATTCAGGGTGGGAAAATGGGCAGGGCCCTCCGAGCCCTCGGTGAACTTCGATAGCAGCCGCGCTAAAACGCTGGGGCCCACGCTCCTGCTCGCCAGCACCCTCACCTAGGCCCGCCCCTCCGCTCCCCGCACAGCAGCGGATCGGGCCTGCCAGCCTCCTGGGGGCTAACCCTAACCCTAGATCGGCCCACGAGGGGTCCCTCCCAAGGGGCCTGGCGCCGCAACGCCGGGGATTGGGGACCACCGAGTCGCAACGCTGGACTCACTCTTATGCCCCGCCGACACCCGGGCCCCTAGGGTGCCGCTGATCGTTCAGGGCGGGAGAATGGGCAGGGCCCTCTGAGCCCTCGGCAACTTTCGATAGCAGCCTGTGCCAAAACGCTGGGGCCCACGCTCCCGCTCGCCAGCGCCCTCACCTCGGCCCACCCATCCGCTCGCCGCACAGCAGCGGATCGGGCCTGCCGGCCTTCTGGGGGCTAACCCTAACCCTAGGTCGGCCCCCAAGTGGCCCCTTCCAAGGGGCCTGGCGCCACAACGCTGGGGATTTGCGACCCCCAAGCCCCAGTGCCGGACTTACCCTGCCGCCCCGCAACCACCCGGGCCGCCAGTGGCGCCACTGGTCATTCAGGGTGGAGGACTGTGCAGGGCGATCCGAGCCCCCAGCGTCCTTCAAAGGGCCCCCACGCCAAAACGCTTGGGCCCAGGCTCCCGCTCACCAGCGCCCTCACCAGGGTCCGCCCCTCCGCTCGACGCACAGTGGGCAGATAGGGCCTGCCGGCCTTCTGGGGGCTAACCCTAACCCTAGGTCAGCCCCCGAGGGGCCCCTCCCAAAGGGCCTGCACCACAAAGCCGGGGATTGGCGACCCCCGCGCCCCAGCACCAGACTCACCCTGCCGCCCTGCTGCCACCTGGGCCGCTAGGGGCGCCACCAGTCATTCAGGGCGGAGAAACAGGCAGGGCCCTCCGAGACGCTGGCAAACTCTGAATGCCCCTGAGTCAAAATGCTTTGGCCCATGCTCCCACTCGCCAGCGCCCTCACCTCGGCCCGCCCCTCCGCTCACTGCACAGCTGGCGGATCGGGCCTGTCATCCTCCTGGGGGCAATCCCTAACCCTAGTTTGGCCCCCGAGGGGCCTCTCTCAAGGGGACTGGCGCTGAACGCTGGGGATTGGGGACCCCCGAGCCTCAGCACCGAACTCACCCTGCTGCCCCGCTGGCACCCGAGCCGCTAGGGGTACCACCATTCATTCAGGGTGGGAGAACGGGCAGGGCCCTCCGAGCCACCGATGACCTTCGAAGGCCCCCCACGCCAAAACGCTGAGACCCACGCTCCCATCGCCAGCGCCCTCACCTCAGCCCTTCCCACCGCTCACCGCAGAGCTGGCAGATCAGGCCTGCTGGCCTCCTGGGGTCTAACCCTAACCCTAACTCTAAACCTAAACCCTAAACCCTAACCTTAACCCTAACCCCTAAACCTAACCCTACCCTCAACCCTACACCTTCCCCTAAACCTACCCATAACCCGTACCCTAACCCGTACCCTAACCCTTACCCTAACCCTAAACCGTACCCTAACCTGTACCCTAACCCGTATTCTAACCCTAACACATACCCTATCCTGTACCCTAACCCTAACACGTACCCTAATCCGTACCCTAACCCTAACCCAAACCCATACCCTAACACTATCCCTAAACCGTCCCCTAACTCGTACCCTAACCCTAAACCCTAAACCCTGAACCTAACCCGTACCCTAACCCTAACCCGTACGCTAACCTGTAGCCTAACACTACCCGTATACTAACCCTAACCCTAAACCCTAACCCTAACCAGTACCCTGCCTTAACACTAACCTGCAGCCTATCCCGTACCTTAACCCTTACCCTAACCCGTACCCTAACCCTAACCCGGACCCTAACCCATACCCTAACCCGAACCCTAACCCTAACTAGTAACTTAACCTGTACCCTAACCCATACCCTAACCCTAAACCGTACCCTAAACCTAACCCGTTCCCTAAACCGTACCCTAACCCTAACCCTAACCTAAACCTAACCCGTATCCTAACCCATACCCTAAACCACACCCAAACCCAAACCCGTACCCTATCCCTAACACAAAACGTAACCCTAACGATAACCCATACCCTAACCCTAACCCATACCCTAATCCATACCCTCACCCCAACCTGTACCCTAACCCTAATCCTAAACCGTAACCTAACCCGTACCGTAACCCTAACCCATACCCTAACCTTAACCCATATCCTAACCCTAACCTGCACCCTAAACCGTACCCTAACCCGTCCCTAAACTGTACCCTAACGCGTACCCTAACCTGTACCCAAACCCTAACCCATACCCTAACCCGTACCCTAACCCGTACACTAAACCCAAACCCTAAACCCTAACCCGTACCCTAAACCCTAATCCGTACCGTAACCCATAACCCCTAACCTGTAACCCCTAAAGCCAACCCTAACCCGTAACCTCACCTTACCCTAACCCTAACCCCTACCCTCACCCGAACACTAACTGTAACCCGTACACTAACCCTAACCCGTACCCTAATCTGTACCCTAACCCCTGGGATTGGGTACACATGAGCCCCACCACGGGACTCAGCCTGCCACCCCTCAGGAAACCATGCCCCTTGGGACGCCGCAGAGCATCCCGTGCAGAATTAGTAGGGCCCCCCTGAGCCCCCAGCAATCCTCGGCGGCCCCCTACACCCCAACTCTGAGGCCCACGCTCATCCCGCCCCGCGCCTTCCCTTCAGCCTGCCACCAAGCTCGTCGCAGAGCTGGCAGATCAGTCCTGCCCGGTTCCTGGGGCCTAGTCCTGACCCTAGGTCGGCTAGGGAGGGCCCCTCCCCCGGGGCCCGGTGCCGCAGCCCCGGGGACTGGGGACACCTGAGCCCCACTGCAGGACAAAGCCTGTGACCCCGCAGGAAACCGTGCCCCTTGGGAGGCTGTAGAGCATTCAGGGTGGGAGAACCGGGAGGGCCCCCAGAGCCCCCGGAGAACTTCAGCGATCCCTAAGCCCCAACCTTGATGCCCATGCTCACCCCACCCCGTACCCTCACCTCAACCCGTGGCAGAGCTCGCCACATAGCGGGCAGATCTGGCCTGCGGGGTTCCTGGGCCCCAACCCTAACCCTAGTTCATCTGTGGAGGGGCCCCTCCCCAGGAGCCTGGAGCCGCAGCCGCGGGGATTCGGGACACCTGAGCCCCACCGCAGGACTCAGTCTGCCACCTTGCAGGAAACCGTGCCCCTTGGGAGGCCATAGAGCATTCAGGGCGGGAGAACCAGGAGGGCCCCCCTGAGCCCCCAGCGAACTTTGGCGGCCTCCCGCACCCCAACCCTGAGGCCCACGCTCACCCTCCCCACACCCTCACCTCAGCCTGTGTAGCTCACCATACAGCCAGCAGATCGGGCCTGCGGGGCTCCTGGGGCCTAACCCTAACCCTAGGTCAGCCGCGGGTTTGGCGGCCTCCCCAGGAGCCTTACACCGCAGCCCCGGGGAATTGGGATACCTGTGCCCCGCCTCAGGACTCAGCTTGCCAGTCCACAGGAAACCGTGCCCCTTGGGGCGCTACAGAGCATACAGGGCACGAGAACTTGGGGAGGCCCTCGGAGCCCGTCCCCACCTTTGGCAACCCCCGTGCCCCAACCCTGAGGCCCATGCTCACCCTCCCCCATGGCCTCATCTCAGCCCTCCACGGAGCTCGCCGCACAGCTTGCTAGATTGGCCCTGCCGGGCCCCTGGACCCTAACCCTTACCCTAGTTTGGCCACAGAGGGGCCCCTCCCCAGGATCCTGGCGCCCAACTCCGGGGGATTGGGGACACCCAAGCCCCACCGTAGGACTCAGCCTGCAGCCCACAGGAAACTGTACCGTTTTGGGGCACAATAGAGCATTCAGGGCAAGAGAACTGGGACACCCCCTCAGAGCCCCTGCTGGTGAACCCCGGCCTTTGTGAGCCCTTCCGGATCAAACCCCAAGGCTCACACTCACCCGCCCTTGTGCCCTCATCTCACTCGGCCTGGGAGTTCTCTGAGCACTGGGCAGTTCGCACCTGCTGTCTCTTGAGGCCTAACCTAACCCTGGGTCTTCTGCTGAGGGTCCCCTCCCCGTTTGCCTGCCTCCAAGGTACCAGGCATTGGGCTCACCTCTGCACGACTAGAGGACTCAGCCTGCCCCACTGCAGGAAACTGTCCGTTTGGGGCTGCAGAAAGGATTCATAGCAGGAAAATCGGAGGGCCCCCCTCAGCCCATCCCAGGGAACCCCCACTTTCAGAGATCTCCCCGGATCCAATTAGTAGCTTCACACTGACCTTTAAACTTGCTCTCCATGGAGATCTTTTGAAATTCTCCACAATTCCAACCGATGGCATCATCCAGCTTCAGTGCCTTACCCAGCTTTAGGTCTTGAGATGGATTAAAATGAGAAGTCACTTCACTGATGACGATGTACTGGTGACCAAAAGATACATGCATAAATGCTTCATATCACTTGGCTTCAGGGAAATGCAAATCTAAACCCCTATAGATGCCATATCACACGAGGCCGAATATCTAAAAATAAGAAGACATGAAACTATACATGTTGGAGAGGATGTGGAGAAACGGGAACCCTCTTACACCCCTGTGCGAATGCAGTCCGGTACAGCCACTCTGGAAAATGGTACGGAGTTTCCTCAAGACGTTATAAATAAAGCTACCCTATGTCCCAGCAATTGCACTACTGGGGATTTACCCCAAAGAGACAGAGGTAGTGAAGACGGGACACATGCACCCCAGTGTTCATAGCAGCAATATCCATAATAGACAAGCTGTGGAAAGAGTGCAGATGAGCATGGACAGATGAATGGATAAAGAAGATGTGGATCATATATATAATGGAATATTACTCAGCCATCAGAAAGGATGAATACTTACCATCACACCGACCTGGGTGGAGCTGGAAGGTATTATGCTGAGTGGAATAAGCCAATGAAAGAAAGACAATGATCATATGCTTTCACTCCTATGTGGAATATCAGAAACAGGGAAGAAGACCATAGGGAGGGAAAATAGAAAGGGAAGTCATCAGAGGGAGAAAACCCATGATAGACTCTTAACTATCGCAACAAACTGATGATTGCTGGAGGAGAAGTTGGGGGGGGGCGGGTAACTGGGTGAGTGGCATTAAGGAGGTCACACAATACAATGAGCACTGGGTGTTCCACACGACTGGTAATTTATTGAAGACTACATCTGAAACTAATGATGTACTGTAAGTTGGCTAATTGAATTTAAATTAAAGAATAAAAGACCTCGAATAAACAATCCTAAACATTTGTATGGAACCACTAAAGATACTGAACAGCCAGTGCAATGTGGAAAAGAAAAACAAAGCTGGAGGACTCACAATTTCAGATTTCAGGTTATACTACAAAGCTGCAGTCATCCTAACAAGAGAGTACAGCACAAAAATAGACACAGCGACCAAAGGAACAGGATACAAGTTCAGACAGAAACCCACAATTATGTGGTCCATGAATCTTCCACAAGGCAAGCAATGATATCAAAAGGGAAAAGGACAGTCTCTACAACAAATGGTGTTGGGAAAACTAGACAGCTACGCACAAAAGAATGAAATTAGACTGCTTTCTTACACAATACAGACAAACACAAAACAGTTTCAAGACCTCAATATGAGACCTAAATCCACAAAAATTCTACAGGAGGGAAGACAGTAACTTCTTGACATGGACCATACCAACGTTTTTCTAGACTGTCTCCTGAGGCAAAGGAAATGAAAGCAAAAATAAACTATTGGGAATAGAGCAAAATAAAAAGTTTCCACATGGCAGAAGAACAATGAAAACGTAAAAATAATAAGACAACCTACTCAAAGGGAGAAGATGTTTGCAAAGATCATATGCAATAAAAGGATAGTGTCCAAAACATAGAACTGATACTACTCGACCCCCAAAAAACAAATAATTCAGTTAAAAAATAGGCAGAAGACATGAACAGACATTTCTCCAAAGAAGAAATACAAATGGCCAACAGTCCCGTGAAAAGATGTTCACCATCACCCATCATCAGGAAAATGTAAATCCAAAGGACAATGAGGTATTACCTCACACCTGTCAGAATGGCTAACATCAAAAGCACAAGAAAGAGCAGGCGTTGGGAGGATGTGGATAAAGGGGAATCCTCGCGAACCGTGGGTGGGAATGCAAACTGTGATGGCCACCGTGGAAAACAGTATGAAGGTTCCTCAAAAAATTAAATATAGAACTACCCTACGATCCAACAATCAGACTACTGGTATTTGCCCAAAGACTATGAAAACAGCAACTTAAAAGGATACGTGCACCCCTATGTTTCTTGCAACTTTATTTACAATATCACAATATGGAAGCAACCCAAGTGTCTGTAGAAAAATTGACAAATGAGATGATAGATGTGTGTATTCTCACACACACACACACACACACACACACACACACACAATGGAGTATTACTAGGCTTGAATGAAACCTTGCCATTTGCAGCCACATGGAGGGAGCTAGAGAGTATTATCCTAACTGAAATCAGTCAGTCAGAGAAAGACAAATCCCATATGATGTCACTCTTATAGGGAACTTAAAAAACAAACAAAACTAAATAAATAAAAGAGAAAAAGGAGACACACCAAAATACAAACTCTTAACAAGAGAGAACAAACGGATGGTTACCAGAGAGGAGGAGGTGGATAGAGGGATGAGTGAAATAGATGAAGCGGATTAAGAGGACACTTTTCTGGATGACCACTGAGTAATATATAGAATTACTGAATCACTCTCTTGTACACCTGAAACGAATGTAACACTGTATGTTAGCTCTACTGGA
Organism: Ursus arctos; assembly: GCF_023065955.2. Classification (NCBI taxonomy): domain Eukaryota; kingdom Metazoa; phylum Chordata; class Mammalia; order Carnivora; family Ursidae; genus Ursus; species Ursus arctos. The sequence continues at coordinate 1,304,733 of NW_026623054.1, read as the reverse complement.
ATTAAAATAAATTTTTTAAAAAGATTTTTCTTTCAGGAACCTCTTTGAAAAAGCTTTTCCTCTGCAATGTGCATAAGCCCTACTTGGGAGGATTCACTCTACAATAATTATTCACTCTATGCCTCGAATTCAGATTTCACTGAGTTCTTACTGTGGATCCCAGGCCACGGGAGCCATGGTCCTTTTCTGTCCAGGCTCAGCACCTATGCCTTCAAGACTGGAAGTAGAGACACATGTCACTTCACAGTCCAGAAAGCTATTATTGTTTCTGTTTCAGTGTGAGAGAGTCACAGACTTTGGGACAGATTTCAGAGCAGGTTTATTATGGATCCTGGATCTCTACTTCAATGTTCATTACCTGGATCCATTTGGCTAATAGGTTCCCTGTGGATGGACTTGCTTCCAAGCACATACATGGAAGATGCAAAGGTGAGTGGGCTTGGTGCGGGACAGGAAGAAGACCAAAATCAGACAAGGGTCCGACCCCTCCCCTGATCCAAGAACTGCTACAGGAGAGGGTATGGGAGGTAGAATCCATGCGAAACTCCAAGGTCACCAGCTGAACACAGGAGGCATAGGTCAAGGGATCTGGAGATGCAGGGGTTGAAGGCTGCTCTGAGCTACCTCTGGGAGGAAGGGAGGGAAGGAAAGGGGAGACACTGCCTGCCTCTGGCCTATGCCAGCTGCCCACCGCTCCGACACGCATCAGTCTACACAGCTGACACACAGCCTGGGCTCAGGATGGGCTGGCTCGGGTCCCTCAATCCTCAGTGGGACAGCTGGCCCCAGGGCTCAGAGACAGGCTGAGGGAGATGAGAGGGAAAGCTGCCCCACCCAGGTCATCCCCTCCTTGAGCAGACAGCCCTTCAGAACTGCTAAAAAAAAAAAAAAAAAAAAAAAAAAAAAAAAAAAAAAAAAAAAAAAAAAAACCCACTAACGGCGTTGAAAGACATGCCATGGATGAACTAAGGCATAGAGATATGTAAAATAACATCCACTTTTAAGTTCAGAGCTGTCAACTCAGGAAGTGGGGAGAGCTTCCCTGAAGAAGACTGAGGGGAGGGCAGGCCATGCTGAAAAGGGAGACATGGCTCTCCTGATTGGGGACCTGCAGCCCCCTTCCAGGGCAGGACATTATCCTCGCATCACACGAGATCCATGGAAGTGTTCCATCAGGGCCAGATATTTGTCTCGAGAAGGCTACCCTGGCATCGGACTGCACAGGGCACCAGGGACGAGGGCCAGATGGAGGACGGACAATACCCCGGAGGCCATGGGGCAAGAGCAGAGGCACACGACCTTGAAGATGATGATGAAAAGCAGGAGGTGGCAGCATGGAGCCGGCCCGAAAGTGCCATGGGAGCAGTGCCCACAGCTACACTGACTGGGGGCCTTCTGTGCCAGGAGTGGCTGACTTCAGTGGGCTCCAGACTAGTCCTGACCACAAGTCTAGGAAGTGTGCACCACCCCCGGCCTCCTCTCCCCTTGCAGCTGCTAGGAGTCACGGTCACAGACCCTGGTCAGCTTTCGTGGAAACCAAGCAGTGGCTCCCCCGCATGCTGCACCTCTGGTGGTGGTCCAGTGCGACCCTCGTGCCTGGCCAGACACTGATGTCTACCTGTCTCCACACAAATCCACAGACAGGAGGGTGTCCCTGAATTCCACAGCACCTGATGAAACAGATCCATGGAACCCAACACCCAGTGGGTCACTCGGGACCTCACCTATGAGGTCATGGAGCTCACCATACCCTATTTCCGTCACTTCCCACAGAAAGCCTGGTTCTGATCCCCCACAACACCATACATCCTGGTTGCTGACCTGGGGTCAGGCCATGAACCCACATGGCACCTTTCTTTTAGAGAAGCCTATGCCTACACCTCCTAGAAAATATTTCTAATGAAGTACAAGCCCATCAGGACTACGGTGTGAACGGTAGCACGCAGCCTGCATGGTAGTAGTCAGTAATTCTAACAAGGGTTAACCCCACCCCCCGTCTCACAAAACCTTCCTCCGTCCCCACGGAACTCATGGTCTGCCCTCAGAAAACCCTCCAGGAAACAAACCTTTCATCTGAATGCTCTCTTCACCTTCTGCTACAAATCTTGTCCAACCACAATGATATGAAACTAGAAATCAGTCTCAAGAAAAAAATGGGACAGTCAAAAACAGGTGGAGATTGGGGGGCCTGGGTGGCTCAGTCATTAAGGATCTGCCTTCAGCTCAGGTCGTGATCCCAGGAGCCTGGGATCTAGCCCCGAATCAGGCTCCTTGCTCAGTGGGAAGCCCGCTTCTCCCTCTCCCACCCCCCTGCTTGCGTTCCCTCTCTCGCTGTCTCACTCTCTGCCAGATACTTAAATAATCTTAAAAAAATATGTGGAGATTTAACAACATGCTACTGAACAACCAACAGTCAAAGAAGAAATCAAAAAAATTTTTAGAAATACCTTGACACTGATGAAAAAGACAACCTACAAAAACTTATGGGATGCAGCAAAAGTAGCTCTACGGGGGGGACGTTCATAGAAATTCAAGTCTTCATCAATCCATGAGAATGCTCTCCAATAAACAACCTGATTTCTGTGGTAAAGAAGTAGAAAAAAAATAGTAGAAATAAGGAAATAACAAAAAGGAATGCATAAATAAATCCAACAGAGACTAAAAAGACAAAAAAAAAAAAAACACACACACAATGAAAATGAGAGCTGCCTTTTTTGGAAAGATAAACAAAACTGACAAACTTAGCTAGACTCACCAAGAAAGACAGAGGACTCGAATGCAATCAGGAAAGAAAGATAATGGATTCCTGTCTCATATCAAAATCAAAAGAACTCTTCCACCTTGGACACAACAACTTCTTGCAAGCCACGTCTCTAAAGGCAAAGGAAATAAAAGCAAAAATGAACTATTGGCACTTCATCAAGATAAAAAGTTTCTGCACGGCAAAGCAAACGATCAACAAAACAAAAAGGCAACCTATGGAATCGAAGAAGATATCTGCAAATGATATTACAGATAAAGGGCTGGTATCCAAGATCTATAAAGAACTCCTCAAACTCGACACCCAAAAAATGGGCAGAAGACACAAAGAGATACTTGTCCAGAGAAGACATACAAATGGCCAACAGACACATGAAAAAATGCTCCACATCACTTGCCATCAGGCAAATACAAATCAAAACTACAATGAGATACCACCTTACACCAGTTAGAATGGTTAAAATTAACAAGGCCGGGGGCACCTGGGTGGCACAGCGGTTAAGCGTCTGCCTTCGGCTCAGGGCGTGATCCCGGCATTATGGGATGGAGCCCCACATCAGGCTCCTCCGCTATGAGCCTGCTTCTTCCTCTCCCACTCCCCCTGCTTGTGTTCCCTCTCTCGCTGGCTGTCTCTATCTCTGTGGAATAAATAAATAAAATCTTGAGAAGAAATTAACAAGACAGGAAATAAAAAAAAGTCAGAGAGGATGTGGAGAAAGGGGAGCCCTCTAACACTACTCGTGAGAATTCAAGCTGGTACAGCCACTTTTGAAAACAATATGGAGATTCCTCAAGACGTTGAACACAGAGCTATCCTACGACCCACCAATTGCACTACTGGGTATTTACCCCATAGACACAGAGTAATGAAAAGAAGGGGCACCTGTATCCCAATGTTCATAGCAGCAATGTCCCTAATAGCCAAACTGTGGAAGGAGCCAAGATGTCCTTCAGCAGATGAATGGACAAAGAAGATGTGGTTCATCTATACAATGGAATATTACTCAGTCATCAGAAAGGATGAATACCCGCCATTTGCACCAACGTGGATGGACCAGGAGGGGATTATGCTAAGTGAAATTAAGTCAAGCAGAGAAAGACAATTATCATATCGTTTCACTCCTATGTGGAATGGAAGGAATAGCATGGAGGACATTAGGAGAAGGAAGGGAAAAGTGAAGGTGGGGAATGAGAGGGGGAGATGAACCATGAGAGACTATTGACACTGGGAAACAAACTGAAGGTTGCAGAAAGGGAGGGGTAGGGGAATGGGTTATCCTGGTGATGGGTATTAAGGAGGGCACGTGTCATAATGAGCACTAGGTGTTATATGCAAACAATGAATCCTGGAACACTACATCAAAAACAAATGAAGTACTGTAGGGTGACTAACATAATTTTAAAAAAAGAGAAAGATATGAAATCCATACAGGAAAACGGTCACTATTTGCAAATGACATGAAATCCCAAAAGATTCCACACACACACAAAAAAAAAAACTGTTAGAATAAACAAATTCAAGAAAGCTGCAGGATATAAAGTCAATATACAGAGACCTGTTGTCTTTATTTTTTTTCAGATTTTATTTATTTATTTGACAGGAAGAGAAAAAGCACGAGCCGGGGGAGTGTCAGAAAGACGGAGAAGCAGACCCTCGCTAAGCGGGGAGCCCAACACGGGGCTCGATCCCAGAACTCTGACCTGAGCAGAAGGCAGACGCTTCACCTATGGAGCCACCCAGATGACCCAACTTCTTGCATTTCTGTATACTGATGACACACTTTCGCAAAGAGAAATTAAAAAAGCAATGCCATTTACAATTGCATCAAAAAAAAAATCTAGGAATAAAAGTAACCAACAATGAGAAAGACATAGTATACTCAACACATGGCAGAAAAGAAATGAAAAACATGTGTGTCGAGGGGGGGCAGAATGTATGGGTCAAAGATTTGGAAGGCAACACAAACAAATGGAAGCATACGCCATGCTCCTTAACTGGAAGAGTTAATTATGTGAACATGTCCATCGTACCCAAAGCAATCGACAGATGTGATGAAATCCCCATCTGAATTCCAGTGGCATTATTCGAGGAAATAGAAAACAGTCCTCAAACTTGCATGGAATCACAAAAGACCCCAAATACCCAAAGCAACCTGGAGAAAGAAAGGTGCAGTCAACACCACTCCTGGATTTCAAGCTAGATTACAAAGCTGTTGTCATCAAAACAGGATGGTACTGGCAGAAACACAGACACCAGGTCAGTGGAACAGAACAGAAAGCTCAGAAACTTACCCACACGTAGATGATCCTAACTTACGACACAGCAGCAGAAGATATGCCATGAGGGAAGGACTGTCTCTTCGGTGACCGGTAACAGGCCAACTGGACACTAAATGCAGAAGAATATAACTGGGTCACTTTCTTACACCACACACAAAATTTTTAATGGATGAATGATTTGAACATAAGACCCGAATCCATAAACCTCCAAGAAGACACAGGTACTAAGTCTCTCGACATTGGTTTTGGCAAAGAGTCTTCAGATCGGACACCAAATGCAAAGGCAACAAAAGCAAAAATAAACAAGTGGAACAACATCAAACTGAAATCTTCCACACGGCAAAAGAAACCATCAAAAACTTAAAAGGCCACTGACCCAATAAGAAAAAAATATCTGCGAATCATATGTGTGAGAAGAGGCTAATATCCAAAATGCACACAACACTCATACAAATCAAAACAAAAAAAAAACTGTATAAAAAATGGGGTGAATATGTGAATAGATACTGTCCAAAGATGGCACACAGGTGCCAACAGACAGAAAAAGTTGTTCGACATCACTAAGCATCGTCAGGGAAACATCAGTCAAACCCACAATCGGCTATCCCCTCACAACTGTTGGAACAGCAATTGTCCCAGAGACAGACACCAGGTGGGGTCAAGGGTGTGCAGACGAGGAGACACTGTGCGCTGTTGGTGGGAATGGAAATTGGTGCAGCCACTGTGACAAACGGTATGGAGGTTCCTGAAAAAATAAATACAACTACCACATGACCCAGTAATGGCTCTACTGAGTATTGATTTGGAGAACACAAAAATACTGCCTCAAAAAGACAGATGCACTCCCACGTTCACTGCAGCATTATTCACAATAACCAGACATGGAAACACAGACCTTGGGGGCCTTATGCCAAGTAACTCAGACACAGAAAGACAAATACCAGATGCTCTCATGTACATTCCACGTGGAATAAACAAATACTGAACACATAGATACTGAGAGCAGATTGGTAGGTGCCAGCTTCGGGGATGGGGTGGTAGAAACGGGTGAAGGTGGTCCAAGTCTCAATGTTTGAGTGAGAAAATCCGACAGTCATGAAATGTTCTGTCCAGCATGGAGACTAAAACTAACCCCGCAGCATGGGGTATAGGTTTCCCTGCTCTTTGAAAGTACAGGGCTTCTGAGAAACCTTGCACAGCAGAAATGGTGTAAAGAAGGAATGACCATTCATCTACACGGAAAAATTGGACAGTGTGCTCAGACTCCAAGATTCCTTCTCTTTGGCTTTTCTTAGGCCTCAGGACACAAGTTTCTAACGGAGGCCCAGCATAAATGAAGATAAAGCACAGCAGAGGCTCACAGACACAATTCAAAGTGCTGGTGGCTGGATGCGGAGAGCGGTTCCCAGCGGAAGGAGCTGGTTGGGGTGCACGCCGCCTCTGTCGTGCTTCTCCCCAAAACAGATGCTGAACGCGATTCTCACCGTTCACCTTTTTTCATAAGAGGGAAATCCTCTTTAGGTCTCTTCCTCTCACTGAAGCTGGGTAATAACGTAGTTCTTTCAAGAAAGCCAAGCGTCTTACTGTGAACGTTTAAAAGCCGGGGGATACTTGTACTTGAGCATTGCTGAGGGAGGAGATGTGAAAGGTTCTCCCAGACACAAACCTCAGCAGATCCACCGGGAAAGGCACCTTCCTCAGCATGCGGAACACGGACTACCTCCTTACCCCAGAAACCCTCTCCTTCCCCTCGATCAGGACAACCCACAACAGCTGGGAGTTACCCCAATTCCTCCGTTCTCCTGCTCCTAATAGCTAACTCATCAGCAAATCCTGTGAGCTCCATCTTCAAAATGGACCCAGAATAGGTCTAACCACTCCATCCAAGGCCACCTGTCTGGTCCACAGTGCCTGAGTTCCTGGAAAAGCTTCGTCATTGACCTGCCTTGCCATCTTCAACCCTCTGTCATCTGTTCTCAATGCTGTAGCCACGATGGCCTAGTGAAACAGGGTCTCATGGGGTTAGAGCCCTGGAATGGCTTTCTGTCGCCCTCTGTCACCTCCCTGAGGTCATGTCCTAAGCTGTCCCCTGTGGCCACAGGGCCTTCTTGCTGCTCCTGGACATATCTGGAATTCTCCTGCCCCAGAGCCTTTGCACATGCTTTCCCTTCTGTTTAGAATGCTCTTGATGTGTTCTCACTCGCCTTCTGAGAAGTCTGAATTGGAGTGACAGGGACAGAAGGTGAGGCTGTGTGTGTTGGGTGAGGCTGGTGGCCCAGAAAAAGGTTTTCTGCCAGCTCTCCACCTGTGCCTCACTTGTCCTCAGCCAGGAACTTGCACACAGCCCTCACCTGTCACAACTCTCACACAGGAGACCCACAGCCACCCCTGGAGCCCACCCTGCCCACACCCTGCTGCAGAATGCATTCAGCTCTCCTCTGGGACCCCTGTCAGCTTTACCCAGACCTGGAACTCCCCCGTCTCCTGCAAACCTCCCGGACTCCCCCTCTTCTTGCAAAATCACACTGGCGCAAGGCTTTCATGAGAAAGCTATAATGCTAACTAATGAAAGGTTCACACCTACTTTCCCCTTCTGTTGCCTTTCTCTCCTTCTGTCCTACCTGTGCAAACTGTAACATATCAGTGGAACATGAACATGCTCTGAGATCTGAATCTTTCATTGCAGCTTTCTGAGGACTCCTTATGTGATAAGAAACTAGTGTATCTTACAACAGGGTGTTTTACAACTATCATCTATAGAACAGTACAGCCCAAATCACTACAATTTTACCTCACTCTTCATGAAGCAGAACACTTTTTCCTTTCTTCTTTTACTTAAATTCCAGTTAGTTCACATGCCATGGAATATTCGCTTCAGGGGTAGGATTTAGTGATTCCTCACCTGCATACAGTACCCAGTGCTCATCACAAGCGCCCTCCTTAATACCCCTCACCCATTTAACTCTTCCCCCCACGCCCCTGTCCTGCAGCAACACTCAGTTTGTTCTCCAAGGTTGAGTCTATTTCCTTGTTTGCCTTTCTCATCACCCCTCAACTCTGTTCATCTGTTTTCTTTCTGAAATTCCACAAGCGTGAGAGCATAGGATATTTGTCTTTCCTCACTAATTTTGCTTAGCTTAATACACTCTAGATCCATCCACATCCTTGCAAATGGTAAGATTTCATTCTTTTTGAAGCTGAGTCATATTCCCATATATATATATATATATATATATGGCAAGCAGTTGCAGAATTCACCCCAAGGCTCCTGACGCCAAGCCCCTTGAAGCCACCAGCATGCCACTATCCAAAAGAATTCCCAGACTCTCCTTCTGACTCCACCACCAAAGAAACTACAGACAGAATATGGCACCTCAAAATATCGAGATAATAGTAAAACTAGAAAGTCAAGCTCAACTTTTAAACAGGAACAGGCCCATTTGGATAATTTTGAATTTTCCCTCCACCCTAATTTTAACTCTTCTGATGAATAAACTAATCAATGATGAAACATCACCTTTGTCAAATGACATCATCCAAGTCTGTATCAGATGAAAAAAAGCCATCTAACTCTAGATGCTGGCCACTCAACCATATCTTAGGCCCAATTGAATAAACATTGTTAGATGAAGGAACAAATTAGATGTTACAAACAGGCACAGAGTGAATCTCACCTTCCCTTTCTAATAAAAGAGGGTTCCTAGGAAACAGATAGTCAAAATACATTTGTAAGCAATAAATGGACAGAGAAATTGTGATCCCCTGCAAAGTTCTACCTGCAGGGAAACTAAGTAATTCTTGCACCAAACCCAGAATGCTGACAGCTACTTCAATTTTACTTTGTGGCTCAACTAGAGAAAAGAGAAAAGCCCAGGAGGTTTTGGGATAATGAGAGGTTTTACCTCCAGTCCTGACATAGATAGGACATTATGCCAAAATAGCTGTGTTTTCTCTGAACACTGGCGTCCTGTGACAAGCTGCCTCCCTGACTCAGATGCTGACGTTCAAAACCTCGAGTCTCAGGGAGCCAGAGCAGAGAAGTGCTGTCAGCTGGGGAGAAGAAGGCACCTCTGACCTAAAGCCTGCACACCTGCTTCGGTTTCTGGACGAAGGGGCAACACATACTTGTTGTTTAGCACTAATTATCTTCATTCTCAATAGACCAATGACCTTGCCTTTTCTGGAAAGCAGACTTACTCTTCTAAAGAAACCCTCAATTCGTCTATTCCCAATGCAACTAGAGTGGGGTCTGGTTTACGCCCGCCTCCAGGCCCCCACCTGGAGGATTTTCCTGCATGATTCTAACAGCCAATTACCACTAACTCGGGGGCACACGGGGCATAATGCTGAAGTTGGGGGATGGCTCTGGGGCTTGCTACTGCCACACCTGTGCCTGGGGGACCAGGGCACACCCTGCTGAACTCGGGGTACTGCTCAAGATGCATCACCTGCACTGTGTCAGAGAACCGGGGGACACCCCACTGAAGGTGGGGATTCTGTGAGGTCCTTACCCGCACTCTTCCCGGGGAACAGGGGAAACCCTGAAATTCTGCAACCCATCCCACAAAAGCTCAGGTGAGTGGGCGCCCTGGAGTTCACGGGTATGGGGAATAAGGCCAGTTGAGGACATGGGGCGGAAGAGACTTTAAAGGGAAAAAGAAAACTCACCTGAGTCCCCACAATGAACCCTCTCCACGTGCCCTTCCAGAACCCTGCCTCCCACCTGGGGCGCACCCTACCCCCCGACCCCCACCCCGGGGCATGCTGCTCACTCACCAGCCCGGACCTCCGCAGGGCAACTCTCTCTCTCCCAGTGCCCCTTCTTCTGCCCCAGGTCTGCAACCCGCTGCAACTCTGGGACCGCCCACAGAGACGTAGCTCCACCCCCAAGCGGTGATTGGTTGGGGAGGGTGGTGCCCTAGCCCCTTGGATGCCGGGCAACCCGCCCTCAAGCCCCTGGAACCCTGAAAGTGCAGGGGGTCCAAGAGGCGCCTCCTCTACTCAACACCCAGCACAGGCATGGGTGGGGTCGTGGGCCGGGCTCCCCCCACACACCTGGCCCCTTCCAGGGACCCCTCTAGCTGCAGACCACCCTCAGCGTCCTGCCCCTTCCCTTTCTGCACCAGCCCTCCCTGCTGGGGTGTGCCTGGTTCTGGGCAAGGTCAGTGGCTCTCAGACCCTCCAAGGCTTGGGCTTTAGGACATGCAATGATTTCATGCATTTTCAGTATGTACATGTCAGTATGACTTTAATCTTATGGGAGCCAAAGAGGTTCTTTATTTTTTCTTATCTTCATGTTGGCATTTTTGGTTATTGTTTTCTTCTCGAAACAGATGTACAACATGTGCTTGGGGCAGAAATAGGGCCCATGCTTTGAGGTTTTGCCCAGTCATTTTGAGCCGGGTAAAATGTTAAAGGATAGCTTCCCTGGGAGCCCAGGATCAGGGCCCACAGATGATATAAGATAAACATTACTTTTATCATTATAATTGCTCCTAAATGGAGGAATTTGAGACAAAAGCACCTTTCACAAGAGTACCAAGAAATCAAAATGATGCCCACAGAAGGCTACCTGCTCCATGGTCAGCACAGGTAACAGAAGTGTTCACAGTCTCTGGACTCCTGCCCTTCTCCTGCCCAAATCTCTGAAGCACACAGACCACTTAAAATCAGAATTGTAGAACTGCTAGACACCTTAGAGATGTCTGGCACCATTCCCTTGGACTACAGTATAAAACACAGTAGCTCATTGTCACAAACTAATTTCAACATGAAGTGCCCCCTGGATGCACTAAGTTCTTTCTCTGCAAATGTTGACTAATGTAAGTCACAGTCATACCAGTTAAACACTACGATGGCTGGGAAGTCATCGTCGGTAAGGGAATATTTTAGCCATGTTTATAAGCATTGGCTCACTTTGTAGAAGAGGCTGAGCTGAGTGTTTTTAAATACTATTTCAGGTACAAGGGAGGAGTTAAGATGGCGGAGGAGTAGGGGACCCCTTTTTCACAGGTCCCCTGAGTCGAGCTGGATAGGTACCAGACCAGCCTAAACAACCACGGAATCAGCCTGAGACTCAGGAAGATACATCTGGATCTCTACACATGAACATCTCCAGCGCTGAGTATTGAGGTACTAAGCGGGGAGCCGTGAAACCGGGCACAGATATCGGAAGATAAACGGAAGGGGGAGGGAGCCGCCGCGTTCGGGCGCCGGGAAGCGGCAGCCACCTGCACGGGGGGAGCGGGCGCACTCACAGAGGGCCCCCGCGAGAGAGCGGACTGAGACCGGTGAGCCGGGAGCGCGCGCCACCAGGCATCTCGCGGAACCCAGGAATCCCGTGTGCTCACGGGATCCAGACTGAGACCGGGAGCTCCCGGAGCGCATGCGGGGCAGCTGGCAGCTGGCAGGCCACCTGCACGGGGGAGCGGGCGGACTCGCGGTCGGCACCCGCGAAACAGCAGACTGAGACCCTGAACCGGGTGCGCGCGCCACCAGGCTTCTCACGGAATTCCTGAATCCCGGTGTGCTCACGGGATCCAGACTGAGACCAGGAGCTTCTGGAGCGCGCGCAGGGCGGCTGGAGGTTGGCGGGCCACCTGCACGGGGGAGCGGGCGGACTCGCAGTCGGCACCCACGAAACAGCAGACTGAGACCCTGAACCGGGTGCGCGCGCCACCAGGCTTCTCACGGAACTCCGGAATCCTGGTGTGCTCACGGGATCCAGACTGAGACCGGGAGATCTGGGAGCGCGCGGGGGCGGCTGGCGGCTGGCGGCATTAGAAACACAAAGGACAGAGATGCGCCTGCCCTGGAAGTGAGGGCAGGGACGCCGGGTGTGGGGCGCACATCCCGGGACGCTACAGGGTTGAGCAGCACCAACAGTAACGGAGTTAAAGTGGCCAGAACATCGGTGGAGAATGGGCCGCAATCCCTCTGTTCTGTGACAATTCAGCCTCTGCTGCTCTGACTCTCAGAAGAGGCACAGCAGACCGCCAGAGAAAGCCGCCAGGGAACAAAAGCCTGGAAATACCGGCTCACAGCGTGCCCACCCCCATCCCCCCTCGCAGGGGACACGGAAACTCTACCCAAACAGGGTTGCCTGAGTATGGGCCTGGCAAAATACAAACTCTTAACAATAGAGAACAAACGGATGGTTACCAGAGAGGAGGAGGTGGATAGAGGGATGAGTGAAATAGATGAAGCGGATTAAGAGGACACTTTTCTGGATGACCACTGAGTAATATATAGAATTACTGAATCACTCTCTTGTACACCTGAAACGAATGTAACACTGTATGTTAGCTCTACTGGAATTAAAATAAATTTTTTAAAAAGATTTTTCTTTCAGGAACCTCTTTGAAAAAGCTTTTCCTCTGCAATGTGCATAAGCCCTACTTGGGAGGATTCACTCTACAATAATTATTCATTCTATGCCTCGAATTCAGATTTCACTGAGTTCTTACTGTGGATCCCAGCCCACGGGAGCCATGGTCCTTTTCTGTCCAGGCTCAGCACCTATGCCTTCAAGATTGGAAGTAGAGACACATGTCACTTCACAGTCCAGAAAGCTATTATTGTTTCTGTTTCTGTTTCAGACTTTGGGACAGGTTTCAGAGCAGGTTTATTATGGATCCTGGATCTCTACTTCAATGTTCATTACCTGGATCCATTTGGCTAATAGGTTCCCTGTGGATGGACTTGCTTCCAAGCACATACATGGAAGATGCAAAGGTGAGTGGGCTTGGTGCGGGACAGGAAGAAGACCAAAATCAGACAAGGGTCCGACCCCTCCCCTGATCCAAGAACTGCTACAGGAGAGGGTATGGGAGGTAGAATCCATGCGAAACTCCAAGGTCACCAGCTGAACACAGGAGGCATAGGTCAAGGGATCTGGAGATGCAGGGGTTGAAGGCTGCTCTGAGCTACCTCTGGGAGGAAGGGAGGGAAGGAATGGGGAGACACTGCCTGCCCCTGGCCTATGCCAGCTGCCCACCGCTCCGACACGCATCAGTCTACACAGCTGACACACAGCCTGGGCTCAGGATGGGCTGGCTCGGGTCCCTCAATCCTCAGTGGGACAGCTGGCCCCAGGGCTCAGAGACAGGCTGAGGGAGATGAGAGGGAAAGCTGCCCCACCCAGGTCATCCCCTCCTTGAGCAGACAGCCCTTCGGAACTGCTAAAAAAAAAAAAAAAAAAAAAAAAAAAAAAAAAACCACTAACGGCGTTGAAAGACATGCCATGGATGAACTAAGGCATAGAGATATGTAAAATAACATTCACTTTTAAGTTCAGAGCTGTCATCTCAGGAAGTGGGGAGAGCTTCCCTGAAGAAGACTGAGGGGAGGGCAGGCCATGCTGAAAAGGGAGACATGGCTCTCCTGATTGGGGACCTGCAGCCCCCTTCCAGGGCAGGACATCATCCTCGCATCACACGAGATCCATGGAAGTGTTCCATCAGGGCCAGATGTTTGTCTCGAGAAGGCTACCCTGGCATCGGACTGCACAGGGCACCAGGGACGAGGGCCAGATGGAGGACGGACAATACCCCGGAGGCCATGGGGCAAGAGCAGAGGCACACGACCTTGAAGATGATGATGAAAAGCAGGAGGTGGCAGCATGGAGCCGGCCCAAAAGTGCCATGGGAGCAGTGCCCACAGCTACACTGACTGGGGGCCTTCTGTGCCAGGTGTGGCTGACTTCAGTGGGCTCCAGACTAGTCCTGACCACAAGTCTAGGAAGTGTGCACCACCCCCGGCCTCCTCTCCCCTTGCAGCTGCTAGGAATCACGGTCACAGACCCTGGTCAGCTTTCGTGGAAACCAAGCAGTGGCTCCCCCGCATGCTGCACCTCTGGTGGTGGTCCAGTGCGACCCTCGTGCCTGGCCAGACACTGATGTCTACCTGTCTCCACACAAATCCACAGACAGGAGGGTGTCCCTGAATTCCACAGCACCTGATGAAACAGATCCACGGAACCCAACACCCAGTGGGTCACTCGGGACCTCACCTATGAGGTCATGGAGCTCACCATACCCTATTTCCGTCACTTCCCACAGAAAGCCTGGTTCTGATCCCCCACAACACCATACATCCTGGTTGCTGACCTGGGGTCAGGCCATGAACCCACATGGCACCTTTCTTTTAGAGAAGCCTATGCCTACACCTCCTAGAAAATATTTCTAATGAAGTACAAGCCCATCAGGACTACGGTGTGAACGGTAGCACACAGCCTGCATGGTAGTAGTCAGTAATTCTAACAAGGGTTAACCCCACCCCCCGTCTCACAAAACCTTCCTCCGTCCCCACGGAACTCATGGTCTGCCCTCAGAAAACCCTCCAGGAAACAAACCTTTCATCTGAATGCTCTCTTCACCTTCTGCTACAAATCTTGTCCAACCACAATGATATGAAACTAGAAATCAGTCTCAAGAAAAAAATGGGACAGTCAAAAACAGGTGGAGATTGGGGGGCCTGGGTGGCTCAGTCATTAAGGATCTGCCTTCAGCTCAGGTCGTGATCCCAGGAGCCTGGGATCTAGCCCCGAATCAGGCTCCTTGCTCAGTGGGAAGCCCGCTTCTCCCTCTCCCACCCCCCTGCTTGCGTTCCCTCTCTCGCTGTCTCACTCTCTGCCAGATACTTAAATAATCTTAAAAAAATATGTGGAGATTTAACAACATGCTACTGAACAACCAACAGTCAAAGAAGAAATCAAAAAAAATTTAGAAGTACCTTGACACTGATGAAAAAGACAACCTACAAAAACTTATGGGATGCAGCAAAAGTAGCTCTACGGGGGGGACGTTCATAGAAATTCAAGTCTTCATCAATCCATGAGAATGCTCTCCAATAAACAACCTGATTTCTGTGGTAAAGAAGTAGAAAAAAAAACAGCAAACAAAGCCCCAAATTAGTAGAAATAAGGAAATAACAAAAAGGAATGCATAAATAAATCCAACAGAGACTAAAAAGACAAAAAAAAAAAAAAACACACACACAATGAAAATGAGAGCTGCCTTTTTTGGAAAGATAAACAAAACTGACAAACTTAGCTAGACTCACCAAGAAAGACAGAGGACTCGAATGCAATCAGGAAAGAAAGATAATGGATTCCTGTCTCATATCAAAATCAAAAGAACTCTTCCACCTTGGACACAACAACTTCTTGCAAGCCACGTCTCTAAAGGCAAAGGAAATAAAAGCAAAAATGAACTATTGGCACTTCATCAAGATAAAAAGTTTCTGCACGGCAAAGCAAACGATCAACAAAACAAAAGGGCAACCTATGGAATCGAAGAAGATATCTGCAAATGATATTACAGATAAAGGGCTGGTATCCAAGATCTATAAAGAACTCCTCAAACTCGACACCCAAAAAATGGGCAGAAGACACAAAGAGATACTTGTCCAGAGAAGACATACAAATGGCCAACAGACACATGAAAAAATGCTCCACATCACTTGCCATCAGGCAAATACAAATCAAAACTACAATGAGATACCACCTTACACCAGTTAGAATGGTTAAAATTAACAAGGCCGGGGGCACCTGGGTGGCACAGCGGTTAAGCGTCTGCCTTCGGCTCAGGGCGTGATCCCGGCATTATGGGATGGAGCCCCACATCAGGCTCCTCCGCTATGAGCCTGCTTCTTCCTCTCCCACTCCCCCTGCTTGTGTTCCCTCTCTCGCTGGCTGTCTCTATCTCTGTGGAATAAATAAATAAAATCTTGAGAAGAAATTAACAAGACAGGAAATAAAAAAAAAGTCAGAGAGGATGTGGAGAAAGGGGAGCCCTCTAACACTACTCGTGAGAATTCAAGCTGGTACAGCCACTTTTGAAAACAATATGGAGATTCCTCAAGACGTTGAACACAGAGCTATCCTACGACCCACCAATTGCACTACTGGGTATTTACCCCATAGACACAGAGTAATGAAAAGAAGGGGCACCTGTATCCCAATGTTCATAGCAGCAATGTCCCTAATAGCCAAACTGTGGAAGGAGCCAAGATGTCCTTCAGCAGATGAATGGACAAAGAAGATGTGGTTCATCTATACAATGGAATATTACTCAGTCATCAGAAAGGATGAATACCCGCCATTTGCACCAACGTGGATGGACCAGGAGGGGATTATGCTAAGTGAAATTAAGTCAAGCAGAGAAAGACAATTATCATATCGTTTCACTCCTATGTGGAATGGAAGGAATAGCATGGAGGACATTAGGAGAAGGAAGGGAAAAGTGAAGGTGGGGAATGAGAGGGGGAGATGAACCATGAGAGACTATTGACACTGGGAAACAAACTGAAGGTTGCAGAAAGGGAGGGGTAGGGGAATGGGTTATCCTGGTGATGGGTATTAAGGAGGGCACGTGTCATAATGAGCACTAGGTGTTATATGCAAACAATGAATCCTGGAACACTACATCAAAAACAAATGAAGTACTGTAGGGTGACTAACATAATTTTAAAAAAAGAGAAAGATATGAAATCCATACAGGAAAACGGTCACTATTTGCAAATGACATGAAATCCCAAAAGATTCCACACACACACACAAAAAAAACTGTTAGAATAAACAAATTCAAGAAAGCTGCAGGATATAAAGTCAATACACAGAGACCTGTTGTCTTTATTTTTTTTCAGATTTTATTTATTTATTTGACAGGAAGAGAAAAAGCACGAGCCGGGGGAGTGTCAGAAAGACGGAGAAGCAGACCCTCGCTAAGCGGGGAGCCCAACACGGGGCTCGATCCCAGAACTCTGACCTGAGCAGAAGGCAGACGCTTCACCTATGGAGCCACCCAGATGACCCAACTTCTTGCATTTCTGTATACTGATGACACACTTTCGCAAAGAGAAATTAAAAAAGCAATGCCATTTACAATTGCATCAAAAAAAAAATCTAGGAATAAAAGTAACCAACAATGAGAAAGACATAGTATACTCAACACATGGCAGAAAAGAAATGAAAAACATGTGTGTCGAGGGGGGGCAGAATGTATGGGTCAAAGATTTGGAAGGCAACACAAACAAATGGAAGCATACGCCATGCTCCTTAACTGGAAGAGTTAATTATGTGAACATGTCCATCGTACCCAAAGCAATCGACAGATGTGATGAAATCCCCATCTGAATTCCAGTGGCATTATTCGAGGAAATAGAAAACAGTCCTCAAACTTGCATGGAATCACAAAAGACCCCAAATACCCAAAGCAACCTGGAGAAAGAAAGGTGCAGTCAACACCACTCCTGGATTTCAAGCTAGATTACAAAGCTGTTGTCATCAAAACAGGATGGTACTGGCAGAAACACAGACACCAGGTCAGTGGAACAGAACAGAAAGCTCAGAAACTTACCCACACGTAGATGACCCTAACTTACGACACAGCAGCAGAAGATATGCCATGAGGGAAGGACTGTCTCTTCGGTGACCGGTAACAGGCCAACTGGACACTAAATGCAGAAGAATATAACTGGGTCACTTTCTTACACCACACACAAAATTTTTAATGGATGAATGATTTGAACATAAGACCCGAATCCATAAACCTCCAAGAAGACACAGGTACTAAGTCTCTCGACATTGGTTTTGGCAAAGAGTCTTCAGATCGGACACCAAATGCAAAGGCAACAAAAGCAAAAATAAACAAGTGGAACAACATCAAACTGAAATCTTCCACACGGCAAAAGAAACCATCAAAAACTTAAAAGGCCACTGACCCAATAAGAAAAAAATATCTGCGAATCATATGTGTGAGAAGAGGCTAATATCCAAAATGCACACAACACTCATACAAATCAAAACAAAAAAAAAACTGTATAAAAAATGGGGTGAATATGTGAATAGATACTGTCCAAAGATGGCACACAGGTGCCAACAGACAGAAAAAGTTGTTCGACATCACTAAGCATCGTCAGGGAAACATCAGTCAAACCCACAATCGGCTATCCCCTCACAACTGTTGGAACAGCAATTGTCCCAGAGACAGACACCAGGTGGGGTCAAGGGTGTGCAGACGAGGAGACACTGTGCGCTGTTGGTGGGAATGGAAATTGGTGCAGCCACTGTGACAAACGGTATGGAGGTTCCTGAAAAAATAAATACAACTACCACATGACCCAGTAATGGCTCTACTGAGTATTGATTTGGAGAACACAAAAATACTGCCTCAAAAAGACAGATGCACTCCCACGTTCACTGCAGCATTATTCACAATAACCAGACATGGAAACACAGACCTTGGGGGCCTTATGCCAAGTAACTCAGACACAGAAAGACAAATACCAGATGCTCTCATGTACATTCCACGTGGAATAAACAAATACTGAACACATAGATACTGAGAGCAGATTGGTAGGTGCCAGCTTCGGGGATGGGGTGGTAGAAACGGGTGAAGGTGGTCCAAGTCTCAATGTTTGAGTGAGAAAATCCGACAGTCATGAAATGTTCTGTCCAGCATGGAGACTAAAACTAACCCCGCAGCATGGGGTATAGGTTTCCCTGCTCTTTGAAAGTACAGGGCTTCTGAGAAACCTTGCACAGCAGAAATGGTGTAAAGAAGGAATGACCATTCATCTACACGGAAAAATTGGACAGTGTGCTCAGACTCCAAGATTCCTTCTCTTTGGCTTTTCTTAGGCCTCAGGACACAAGTTTCTAACGGAGGCCCAGCATAAATGAAGATAAAGCACAGCAGAGGCTCACAGACACAATTCAAAGTGCTGGTGGCTGGATGCGGAGAGCGGTTCCCAGCGGAAGGAGCTGGTTGGGGTGCACGCCGCCTCTGTCGTGCTTCTCCCCAAAACAGATGCTGAACGCGATTCTCACCGTTCACCTTTTTTCATAAGAGGGAAATCCTCTTTAGGTCTCTTCCTCTCACTGAAGCTGGGTAATAACGTAGTTCTTTCAAGAAAGCCAAGCGTCTTACTGTGAACGTTTAAAAGCCGGGGGATACTTGTACTTGAGCATTGCTGAGGGAGGAGATGTGAAAGGTTCTCCCAGACACAAACCTCAGCAGATCCACCGGGAAAGGCACCTTCCTCAGCATGCGGAACACGGACTACCTCCTTACCCCAGAAACCCTCTCCTTCCCCTCGATCAGGACAACCCACAACAGCTGGGAGTTACCCCAATTCCTCCGTTCTCCTGCTCCTAATAGCTAACTCATCAGCAAATCCTGTGAGCTCCATCTTCAAAATGGACCCAGAATAGGTCTAACCACTCCATCCAAGGCCACCTGTCTGGTCCACAGTGCCTGAGTTCCTGGAAAAGCTTCGTCATTGACCTGCCTTGCCATCTTCAACCCTCTGTCATCTGTTCTCAATGCTGTAGCCACGATGGCCTAGTGAAACAGGGTCTCATGGGGTTAGAGCCCTGGAATGGCTTTCTGTCGCCCTCTGTCACCTCCCTGAGGTCATGTCCTAAGCTGTCCCCTGTGGCCACAGGGCCTTCTTGCTGCTCCTGGACATATCTGGAATTCTCCTGCCCCAGAGCCTTTGCACATGCTTTCCCTTCTGTTTAGAATGCTCTTGATGTGTTCTCACTCGCCTTCTGAGAAGTCTGAATTGGAGTGACAGGGACAGAAGGTGAGGCTGTGTGTGTTGGGTGAGGCTGGTGGCCCAGAAAAAGGTTTTCTGCCAGCTCTCCACCTGTGCCTCACTTGTCCTCAGCCAGGAACTTGCACACAGCCCTCACCTGTCACAACTCTCACACAGGAGACCCACAGCCACCCCTGGAGCCCACCCTGCCCACACCCTGCTGCAGAATGCATTCAGCTCTCCTCTGGGACCCCTGTCAGCTTTACCCAGACCTGGAACTCCCCCGTCTCCTGCAAACCTCCCGGATTCCCCCTCTTCTTGCAAAATCACACTGGCGCAAGGCTTTCATGAGAAAGCTATAATGCTAACTAATGAAAGGTTCACACCTACTTTCCCCTTCTGTTGCCTTTCTCTCCTTCTGTCCTACCTGTGCAAACTGTAACATATCAGTGGAACATGAACATGCTCTGAGATCTGAATCTTTCATTGCAGCTTTCTGAGGACTCCTTATGTGATAAGAAACTAGTGTATCTTACAACAGGGTGTTTTACAACTATCATCTATAGAACAGTACAGCCCAAATCACTACAATTTTACCTCACTCTTCATGAAGCAGAACACTTTTTCCTTTCTTCTTTTACTTAAATTCCAGTTAGTTCACATGCCATGGAATATTCGCTTCAGGGGTAGGATTTAGTGATTCCTCACCTGCATACAGTACCCAGTGCTCATCACAAGCGCCCTCCTTAATACCCCTCACCCATTTAACTCTTCCCCCCACGCCCCTGTCCTGCAGCAACACTCAGTTTGTTCTCCAAGGTTGAGTCTATTTCCTTGTTTGCCTTTCTCATCACCCCTCAACTCTGTTCATCTGTTTTCTTTCTGAAATTCCACAAGCGTGAGAGCATAGGATATTTGTCTTTCCTCACTAATTTTGCTTAGCTTAATACACTCTAGATCCATCCACATCCTTGCAAATGGTAAGATTTCATTCTTTTTGAAGCTGAGTCATATTCCCATATATATATATATATATATATGGCAAGCAGTTGCAGAATTCACCCCAAGGCTCCTGACGCCAAGCCCCTTGAAGCCACCAGCATGCCACTATCCAAAAGAATTCCCAGACTCTCCTTCTGACTCCACCACCAAAGAAACTACAGACAGAATATGGCACCTCAAAATATCGAGATAATAGTAAAACTAGAAAGTCAAGCTCAACTTTTAAACAGGAACAGGCCCATTTGGATAATTTTGAATTTTCCCTCCACCCTAATTTTAACTCTTCTGATGAATAAACTAATCAATGATGAAACATCACCTTTGTCAAATGACATCATCCAAGTCTGTATCAG
Organism: Ursus arctos; assembly: GCF_023065955.2. NCBI lineage: Eukaryota > Metazoa > Chordata > Mammalia > Carnivora > Ursidae > Ursus > Ursus arctos. Next base: position 1,283,797 of record NW_026623054.1, on the reverse strand, counting down.
ATGAAAAAAAGCCATCTAACTCTAGATGCTGGCCACTCAACCATATCTTAGGCCCAATTGAATAAACATTGTTAGATGAAGGAACAAATTAGATGTTACAAACAGGCACAGAGTGAATCTCACCTTCCCTTTCTAATAAAAGAGGGTTCCTAGGAAACAGATAGTCAAAATACATTTGTAAGCAATAAATGGACAGAGAAATTGTGATCCCCTGCAAAGTTCTACCTGCAGGGAAACTAAGTAATTCTTGCACCAAACCCAGAATGCTGACAGCTACTTCAATTTTACTTTGTGGCTCAACTAGAGAAAAGAGAAAAGCCCAGGAGGTTTTGGGATAATGAGAGGTTTTACCTCCAGTCCTGACATAGATAGGACATTATGCCAAAATAGCTGTGTTTTCTCTGAACACTGGCGTCCTGTGACAAGCTGCCTCCCTGACTCAGATGCTGACGTTCAAAACCTCGAGTCTCAGGGAGCCAGAGCAGAGAAGTGCTGTCAGCTGGGGAGAAGAAGGCACCTCTGACCTAAAGCCTGCACACCTGCTTCGGTTTCTGGACGAAGGGGCAACACATACTTGTTGTTTAGCACTAATTATCTTCATTCTCAATAGACCAATGACCTTGCCTTTTCTGGAAAGCAGACTTACTCTTCTAAAGAAACCCTCAATTCGTCTATTCCCAATGCAACTAGAGTGGGGTCTGGTTTACGCCCGCCTCCAGGCCCCCACCTGGAGGATTTTCCTGCATGATTCTAACAGCCAATTACCACTAACTCGGGGGCACACGGGGCATAATGCTGAAGTTGGGGGATGGCTCTGGGGCTTGCTACTGCCACACCTGTGCCTGGGGGACCAGGGCACACCCTGCTGAACTCGGGGTACTGCTCAAGATGCATCACCTGCACTGTGTCAGAGAACCGGGGGACACCCCACTGAAGGTGGGGATTCTGTGAGGTCCTTACCCGCACTCTTCCCGGGGAACAGGGGAAACCCTGAAATTCTGCAACCCATCCCACAAAAGCTCAGGTGAGTGGGCGCCCTGGAGTTCACGGGTATGGGGAATAAGGCCAGTTGAGGACATGGGGCGGAAGAGACTTTAAAGGGAAAAAGAAAACTCACCTGAGTCCCCACAATGAACCCTCTCCACGTGCCCTTCCAGAACCCTGCCTCCCACCTGGGGCGCACCCTACCCCCCGACCCCCACCCCGGGGCATGCTGCTCACTCACCAGCCCGGACCTCCGCAGGGCAACTCTCTCTCTCCCAGTGCCCCTTCTTCTGCCCCAGGTCTGCAACCCGCTGCAACTCTGGGACCGCCCACAGAGACGTAGCTCCACCCCCAAGCGGTGATTGGTTGGGGAGGGTGGTGCCCTAGCCCCTTGGATGCCGGGCAACCCGCCCTCAAGCCCCTGGAACCCTGAAAGTGCAGGGGGTCCAAGAGGCGCCTCCTCTACTCAACACCCAGCACAGGCATGGGTGGGGTCGTGGGCCGGGCTCCCCCCACACACCTGGCCCCTTCCAGGGACCCCTCTAGCTGCAGACCACCCTCAGCGTCCTGCCCCTTCCCTTTCTGCACCAGCCCTCCCTGCTGGGGTGTGCCTGGTTCTGGGCAAGGTCAGTGGCTCTCAGACCCTCCAAGGCTTGGGCTTTAGGACATGCAATGATTTCATGCATTTTCAGTATGTACATGTCAGTATGACTTTAATCTTATGGGAGCCAAAGAGGTTCTTTATTTTTTCTTATCTTCATGTTGGCATTTTTGGTTATTGTTTTCTTCTCGAAACAGATGTACAACATGTGCTTGGGGCAGAAATAGGGCCCATGCTTTGAGGTTTTGCCCAGTCATTTTGAGCCGGGTAAAATGTTAAAGGATAGCTTCCCTGGGAGCCCAGGATCAGGGCCCACAGATGATATAAGATAAACATTACTTTTATCATTATAATTGCTCCTAAATGGAGGAATTTGAGACAAAAGCACCTTTCACAAGAGTACCAAGAAATCAAAATGATGCCCACAGAAGGCTACCTGCTCCATGGTCAGCACAGGTAACAGAAGTGTTCACAGTCTCTGGACTCCTGCCCTTCTCCTGCCCAAATCTCTGAAGCACACAGACCACTTAAAATCAGAATTGTAGAACTGCTAGACACCTTAGAGATGTCTGGCACCATTCCCTTGGACTACAGTATAAAACACAGTAGCTCATTGTCACAAACTAATTTCAACATGAAGTGCCCCCTGGATGCACTAAGTTCTTTCTCTGCAAATGTTGACTAATGTAAGTCACAGTCATACCAGTTAAACACTACGATGGCTGGGAAGTCATCGTCGGTAAGGGAATATTTTAGCCATGTTTATAAGCATTGGCTCACTTTGTAGAAGAGGCTGAGCTGAGTGTTTTTAAATACTATTTCAGGTACAAGGGAGGAGTTAAGATGGCGGAGGAGTAGGGGACCCCTTTTTCACAGGTCCCCTGAGTCGAGCTGGATAGGTACCAGACCAGCCTAAACAACCACGGAATCAGCCTGAGACTCAGGAAGATACATCTGGATCTCTACACATGAACATCTCCAGCGCTGAGTATTGAGGTACTAAGCGGGGAGCCGTGAAACCGGGCACAGATATCGGAAGATAAACGGAAGGGGGAGGGAGCCGCCGCGTTCGGGCGCCGGGAAGCGGCAGCCACCTGCACGGGGGGAGCGGGCGCACTCACAGAGGGCACCCGCGAGAGAGCGGACTGAGACCGGTGAGCCGGGAGCGCACGCCACCAGGCATCTCGCGGAACCCAGGAATCCCGTGTGCTCACGGGATCCAGACTGAGACCGGGAGCTCCCGGAGCGCATGCGGGGCAGCTGGCAGCTGGCAGGCCACCTGCACGGGGGAGCGGGCGGACTCGCGGTCGGCACCCGCGAAACAGCAGACTGAGACCCTGAACCGGGTGCGCGCGCCACCAGGCTTCTCACGGAATTCCTGAATCCCGGTGTGCTCACGGGATCCAGACTGAGACCAGGAGCTTCTGGAGCGCGCGCAGGGCGGCTGGAGGTTGGCGGGCCACCTGCACGGGGGAGCGGGCGGACTCGCAGTCGGCACCCACGAAACAGCAGACTGAGACCCTGAACCGGGTGCGCGCGCCACCAGGCTTCTCACGGAACTCCGGAATCCTGGTGTGCTCACGGGATCCAGACTGAGACCGGGAGATCCGGGAGCGCGCGGGGGCGGCTGGCGGCTGGCGGCATTAGAAACACAAAGGACAGAGATGCGCCTGCCCTGGAAGTGAGGGCAGGGACGCCGGGTGTGGGGCGCACATCCCGGGACGCTACAGGGTTGAGCAGCACCAACAGTAACGGAGTTAAAGTGGCCAGAACATCGGTGGAGAATGGGCCGCAATCCCTCTGTTCTGTGACAATTCAGCCTCTGCTGCTCTGACTCTCAGAAGAGGCACAGCAGACCGCCAGAGAAAGCCGCCAGGGAACAAAAGCCTGGAAATACCGGCTCACAGCGTGCCCACCCCCATCCCCCCTCGCAGGGGACACGGAAACTCTACCCAAACAGGGTTGCCTGAGTATGGGCCTGGCAAAATACAAACTCTTAACAATAGAGAACAAACGGATGGTTACCAGAGAGGAGGAGGTGGATAGAGGGATGAGTGAAATAGATGAAGCGGATTAAGAGGACACTTTTCTGGATGACCACTGAGTAATATATAGAATTACTGAATCACTCTCTTGTACACCTGAAACGAATGTAACACTGTATGTTAGCTCTACTGGAATTAAAATAAATTTTTTAAAAAGATTTTTCTTTCAGGAACCTCTTTGAAAAAGCTTTTCCTCTGCAATGTGCATAAGCCCTACTTGGGAGGATTCACTCTACAATAATTATTCATTCTATGCCTCGAATTCAGATTTCACTGAGTTCTTACTGTGGATCCCAGCCCACGGGAGCCATGGTCCTTTTCTGTCCAGGCTCAGCACCTATGCCTTCAAGATTGGAAGTAGAGACACATGTCACTTCACAGTCCAGAAAGCTATTATTGTTTCTGTTTCTGTTTCAGACTTTGGGACAGGTTTCAGAGCAGGTTTATTATGGATCCTGGATCTCTACTTCAATGTTCATTACCTGGATCCATTTGGCTAATAGGTTCCCTGTGGATGGACTTGCTTCCAAGCACATACATGGAAGATGCAAAGGTGAGTGGGCTTGGTGCGGGACAGGAAGAAGACCAAAATCAGACAAGGGTCCGACCCCTCCCCTGATCCAAGAACTGCTACAGGAGAGGGTATGGGAGGTAGAATCCATGCGAAACTCCAAGGTCACCAGCTGAACACAGGAGGCATAGGTCAAGGGATCTGGAGATGCAGGGGTTGAAGGCTGCTCTGAGCTACCTCTGGGAGGAAGGGAGGGAAGGAATGGGGAGACACTGCCTGCCCCTGGCCTATGCCAGCTGCCCACCGCTCCGACACGCATCAGTCTACACAGCTGACACACAGCCTGGGCTCAGGATGGGCTGGCTCGGGTCCCTCAATCCTCAGTGGGACAGCTGGCCCCAGGGCTCAGAGACAGGCTGAGGGAGATGAGAGGGAAAGCTGCCCCACCCAGGTCATCCCCTCCTTGAGCAGACAGCCCTTCAGAACTGCTAAAAAACCCACTAATGGTGTTGAAAGACCTGCCATGGATGAACTAAGGCATAGAGATATGTAAAATAACATTCACTTTTAAGTTCAGAGCTGTCATCTCAGGAAGTGGGGAGAGCTTCCCTGAAGAAGACTGAGGGGAGGGCAGGCCATGCTGAAAAGGGAGACATGGCTCTCCTGATTGGGGACCTGCAGCCCCCTTCCAGGGCAGGACATCATCCTCGCATCACACGAGATCCATGGAAGTGTTCCATCAGGGCCAGATGTTTGTCTCGAGAAGGCTACCCTGGCATCGGACTGCACAGGGCACCAGGGACGAGGGCCAGATGGAGGACGGACAATACCCCGGAGGCCATGGGGCAAGAGCAGAGGCACACGACCTTGAAGATGATGATGAAAAGCAGGAGGTGGCAGCATGGAGCCGGCCCAAAAGTGCCATGGGAGCAGTGCCCACAGCTACACTGACTGGGGGCCTTCTGTGCCAGGTGTGGCTGACTTCAGTGGGCTCCAGACTAGTCCTGACCACAAGTCTAGGAAGTGTGCACCACCCCCGGCCTCCTCTCCCCTTGCAGCTGCTAGGAATCACGGTCACAGACCCTGGTCAGCTTTCGTGGAAACCAAGCAGTGGCTCCCCCGCATGCTGCACCTCTGGTGGTGGTCCAGTGCGACCCTCGTGCCTGGCCAGACACTGATGTCTACCTGTCTCCACACAAATCCACAGACAGGAGGGTGTCCCTGAATTCCACAGCACCTGATGAAACAGATCCACGGAACCCAACACCCAGTGGGTCACTCGGGACCTCACCTATGAGGTCATGGAGCTCACCATACCCTATTTCCGTCACTTCCCACAGAAAGCCTGGTTCTGATCCCCCACAACACCATACATCCTGGTTGCTGACCTGGGGTCAGGCCATGAACCCACATGGCACCTTTCTTTTAGAGAAGCCTATGCCTACACCTCCTAGAAAATATTTCTAATGAAGTACAAGCCCATCAGGACTACGGTGTGAACGGTAGCACACAGCCTGCATGGTAGTAGTCAGTAATTCTAACAAGGGTTAACCCCACCCCCCGTCTCACAAAACCTTCCTCCGTCCCCACGGAACTCATGGTCTGCCCTCAGAAAACCCTCCAGGAAACAAACCTTTCATCTGAATGCTCTCTTCACCTTCTGCTACAAATCTTGTCCAACCACAATGATATGAAACTAGAAATCAGTCTCAAGAAAAAAATGGGACAGTCAAAAACAGGTGGAGATTGGGGGGCCTGGGTGGCTCAGTCATTAAGGATCTGCCTTCAGCTCAGGTCGTGATCCCAGGAGCCTGGGATCTAGCCCCGAATCAGGCTCCTTGCTCAGTGGGAAGCCCGCTTCTCCCTCTCCCACCCCCCTGCTTGCGTTCCCTCTCTCGCTGTCTCACTCTCTGCCAGATACTTAAATAATCTTAAAAAAATATGTGGAGATTTAACAACATGCTACTGAACAACCAACAGTCAAAGAAGAAATCAAAAAAAATTTAGAAGTACCTTGACACTGATGAAAAAGACAACCTACAAAAACTTATGGGATGCAGCAAAAGTAGCTCTACGGGGGGGACGTTCATAGAAATTCAAGTCTTCATCAATCCATGAGAATGCTCTCCAATAAACAACCTGATTTCTGTGGTAAAGAAGTAGAAAAAAAAACAGCAAACAAAGCCCCAAATTAGTAGAAATAAGGAAATAACAAAAAGGAATGCATAAATAAATCCAACAGAGACTAAAAAGACAAAAAAAAAAAAAAACACACACACAATGAAAATGAGAGCTGCCTTTTTTGGAAAGATAAACAAAACTGACAAACTTAGCTAGACTCACCAAGAAAGACAGAGGACTCGAATGCAATCAGGAAAGAAAGATAATGGATTCCTGTCTCATATCAAAATCAAAAGAACTCTTCCACCTTGGACACAACAACTTCTTGCAAGCCACGTCTCTAAAGGCAAAGGAAATAAAAGCAAAAATGAACTATTGGCACTTCATCAAGATAAAAAGTTTCTGCACGGCAAAGCAAACGATCAACAAAACAAAAGGGCAACCTATGGAATCGAAGAAGATATCTGCAAATGATATTACAGATAAAGGGCTGGTATCCAAGATCTATAAAGAACTCCTCAAACTCGACACCCAAAAAATGGGCAGAAGACACAAAGAGATACTTGTCCAGAGAAGACATACAAATGGCCAACAGACACATGAAAAAATGCTCCACATCACTTGCCATCAGGCAAATACAAATCAAAACTACAATGAGATACCACCTTACACCAGTTAGAATGGTTAAAATTAACAAGGCCGGGGGCACCTGGGTGGCACAGCGGTTAAGCGTCTGCCTTCGGCTCAGGGCGTGATCCCGGCATTATGGGATGGAGCCCCACATCAGGCTCCTCCGCTATGAGCCTGCTTCTTCCTCTCCCACTCCCCCTGCTTGTGTTCCCTCTCTCGCTGGCTGTCTCTATCTCTGTGGAATAAATAAATAAAATCTTGAGAAGAAATTAACAAGACAGGAAATAAAAAAAAAGTCAGAGAGGATGTGGAGAAAGGGGAGCCCTCTAACACTACTCGTGAGAATTCAAGCTGGTACAGCCACTTTTGAAAACAATATGGAGATTCCTCAAGACGTTGAACACAGAGCTATCCTACGACCCACCAATTGCACTACTGGGTATTTACCCCATAGACACAGAGTAATGAAAAGAAGGGGCACCTGTATCCCAATGTTCATAGCAGCAATGTCCCTAATAGCCAAACTGTGGAAGGAGCCAAGATGTCCTTCAGCAGATGAATGGACAAAGAAGATGTGGTTCATCTATACAATGGAATATTACTCAGTCATCAGAAAGGATGAATACCCGCCATTTGCACCAACGTGGATGGACCAGGAGGGGATTATGCTAAGTGAAATTAAGTCAAGCAGAGAAAGACAATTATCATATCGTTTCACTCCTATGTGGAATGGAAGGAATAGCATGGAGGACATTAGGAGAAGGAAGGGAAAAGTGAAGGTGGGGAATGAGAGGGGGAGATGAACCATGAGAGACTATTGACACTGGGAAACAAACTGAAGGTTGCAGAAAGGGAGGGGTAGGGGAATGGGTTATCCTGGTGATGGGTATTAAGGAGGGCACGTGTCATAATGAGCACTAGGTGTTATATGCAAACAATGAATCCTGGAACACTACATCAAAAACAAATGAAGTACTGTAGGGTGACTAACATAATTTTAAAAAAAGAGAAAGATATGAAATCCATACAGGAAAACGGTCACTATTTGCAAATGACATGAAATCCCAAAAGATTCCACACACACACAAAAAAAAAAACTGTTAGAATAAACAAATTCAAGAAAGCTGCAGGATATAAAGTCAATACACAGAGACCTGTTGTCTTTATTTTTTTTCAGATTTTATTTATTTATTTGACAGGAAGAGAAAAAGCACGAGCCGGGGGAGTGTCAGAAAGACGGAGAAGCAGACCCTCGCTAAGCGGGGAGCCCAACACGGGGCTCGATCCCAGAACTCTGACCTGAGCAGAAGGCAGACGCTTCACCTATGGAGCCACCCAGATGACCCAACTTCTTGCATTTCTGTATACTGATGACACACTTTCGCAAAGAGAAATTAAAAAAGCAATGCCATTTACAATTGCATCAAAAAAAAAATCTAGGAATAAAAGTAACCAACAATGAGAAAGACATAGTATACTCAACACATGGCAGAAAAGAAATGAAAAACATGTGTGTCGAGGGGGGGCAGAATGTATGGGTCAAAGATTTGGAAGGCAACACAAACAAATGGAAGCATACGCCATGCTCCTTAACTGGAAGAGTTAATTATGTGAACATGTCCATCGTACCCAAAGCAATCGACAGATGTGATGAAATCCCCATCTGAATTCCAGTGGCATTATTCGAGGAAATAGAAAACAGTCCTCAAACTTGCATGGAATCACAAAAGACCCCAAATACCCAAAGCAACCTGGAGAAAGAAAGGTGCAGTCAACACCACTCCTGGATTTCAAGCTAGATTACAAAGCTGTTGTCATCAAAACAGGATGGTACTGGCAGAAACACAGACACCAGGTCAGTGGAACAGAACAGAAAGCTCAGAAACTTACCCACACGTAGATGACCCTAACTTACGACACAGCAGCAGAAGATATGCCATGAGGGAAGGACTGTCTCTTCGGTGACCGGTAACAGGCCAACTGGACACTAAATGCAGAAGAATATAACTGGGTCACTTTCTTACACCACACACAAAATTTTTAATGGATGAATGATTTGAACATAAGACCCGAATCCATAAACCTCCAAGAAGACACAGGTACTAAGTCTCTCGACATTGGTTTTGGCAAAGAGTCTTCAGATCGGACACCAAATGCAAAGGCAACAAAAGCAAAAATAAACAAGTGGAACAACATCAAACTGAAATCTTCCACACGGCAAAAGAAACCATCAAAAACTTAAAAGGCCACTGACCCAATAAGAAAAAAATATCTGCGAATCATATGTGTGAGAAGAGGCTAATATCCAAAATGCACACAACACTCATACAAATCAAAACAAAAAAAAAACTGTATAAAAAATGGGGTGAATATGTGAATAGATACTGTCCAAAGATGGCACACAGGTGCCAACAGACAGAAAAAGTTGTTCGACATCACTAAGCATCGTCAGGGAAACATCAGTCAAACCCACAATCGGCTATCCCCTCACAACTGTTGGAACAGCAATTGTCCCAGAGACAGACACCAGGTGGGGTCAAGGGTGTGCAGACGAGGAGACACTGTGCGCTGTTGGTGGGAATGGAAATTGGTGCAGCCACTGTGACAAACGGTATGGAGGTTCCTGAAAAAATAAATACAACTACCACATGACCCAGTAATGGCTCTACTGAGTATTGATTTGGAGAACACAAAAATACTGCCTCAAAAAGACAGATGCACTCCCACGTTCACTGCAGCATTATTCACAATAACCAGACATGGAAACACAGACCTTGGGGGCCTTATGCCAAGTAACTCAGACACAGAAAGACAAATACCAGATGCTCTCATGTACATTCCACGTGGAATAAACAAATACTGAACACATAGATACTGAGAGCAGATTGGTAGGTGCCAGCTTCGGGGATGGGGTGGTAGAAACGGGTGAAGGTGGTCCAAGTCTCAATGTTTGAGTGAGAAAATCCGACAGTCATGAAATGTTCTGTCCAGCATGGAGACTAAAACTAACCCCGCAGCATGGGGTATAGGTTTCCCTGCTCTTTGAAAGTACAGGGCTTCTGAGAAACCTTGCACAGCAGAAATGGTGTAAAGAAGGAATGACCATTCATCTACACGGAAAAATTGGACAGTGTGCTCAGACTCCAAGATTCCTTCTCTTTGGCTTTTCTTAGGCCTCAGGACACAAGTTTCTAACGGAGGCCCAGCATAAATGAAGATAAAGCACAGCAGAGGCTCACAGACACAATTCAAAGTGCTGGTGGCTGGATGCGGAGAGCGGTTCCCAGCGGAAGGAGCTGGTTGGGGTGCACGCCGCCTCTGTCGTGCTTCTCCCCAAAACAGATGCTGAACGCGATTCTCACCGTTCACCTTTTTTCATAAGAGGGAAATCCTCTTTAGGTCTCTTCCTCTCACTGAAGCTGGGTAATAACGTAGTTCTTTCAAGAAAGCCAAGCGTCTTACTGTGAACGTTTAAAAGCCGGGGGATACTTGTACTTGAGCATTGCTGAGGGAGGAGATGTGAAAGGTTCTCCCAGACACAAACCTCAGCAGATCCACCGGGAAAGGCACCTTCCTCAGCATGCGGAACACGGACTACCTCCTTACCCCAGAAACCCTCTCCTTCCCCTCGATCAGGACAACCCACAACAGCTGGGAGTTACCCCAATTCCTCCGTTCTCCTGCTCCTAATAGCTAACTCATCAGCAAATCCTGTGAGCTCCATCTTCAAAATGGACCCAGAATAGGTCTAACCACTCCATCCAAGGCCACCTGTCTGGTCCACAGTGCCTGAGTTCCTGGAAAAGCTTCGTCATTGACCTGCCTTGCCATCTTCAACCCTCTGTCATCTGTTCTCAATGCTGTAGCCACGATGGCCTAGTGAAACAGGGTCTCATGGGGTTAGAGCCCTGGAATGGCTTTCTGTCGCCCTCTGTCACCTCCCTGAGGTCATGTCCTAAGCTGTCCCCTGTGGCCACAGGGCCTTCTTGCTGCTCCTGGACATATCTGGAATTCTCCTGCCCCAGAGCCTTTGCACATGCTTTCCCTTCTGTTTAGAATGCTCTTGATGTGTTCTCACTCGCCTTCTGAGAAGTCTGAATTGGAGTGACAGGGACAGAAGGTGAGGCTGTGTGTGTTGGGTGAGGCTGGTGGCCCAGAAAAAGGTTTTCTGCCAGCTCTCCACCTGTGCCTCACTTGTCCTCAGCCAGGAACTTGCACACAGCCCTCACCTGTCACAACTCTCACACAGGAGACCCACAGCCACCCCTGGAGCCCACCCTGCCCACACCCTGCTGCAGAATGCATTCAGCTCTCCTCTGGGACCCCTGTCAGCTTTACCCAGACCTGGAACTCCCCCGTCTCCTGCAAACCTCCCGGATTCCCCCTCTTCTTGCAAAATCACACTGGCGCAAGGCTTTCATGAGAAAGCTATAATGCTAACTAATGAAAGGTTCACACCTACTTTCCCCTTCTGTTGCCTTTCTCTCCTTCTGTCCTACCTGTGCAAACTGTAACATATCAGTGGAACATGAACATGCTCTGAGATCTGAATCTTTCATTGCAGCTTTCTGAGGACTCCTTATGTGATAAGAAACTAGTGTATCTTACAACAGGGTGTTTTACAACTATCATCTATAGAACAGTACAGCCCAAATCACTACAATTTTACCTCACTCTTCATGAAGCAGAACACTTTTTCCTTTCTTCTTTTACTTAAATTCCAGTTAGTTCACATGCCATGGAATATTCGCTTCAGGGGTAGGATTTAGTGATTCCTCACCTGCATACAGTACCCAGTGCTCATCACAAGCGCCCTCCTTAATACCCCTCACCCATTTAACTCTTCCCCCCACGCCCCTGTCCTGCAGCAACACTCAGTTTGTTCTCCAAGGTTGAGTCTATTTCCTTGTTTGCCTTTCTCATCACCCCTCAACTCTGTTCATCTGTTTTCTTTCTGAAATTCCACAAGCGTGAGAGCATAGGATATTTGTCTTTCCTCACTAATTTTGCTTAGCTTAATACACTCTAGATCCATCCACATCCTTGCAAATGGTAAGATTTCATTCTTTTTGAAGCTGAGTCATATTCCCATATATATATATATATATATATGGCAAGCAGTTAGAATTCACCCCAAGGCTCCTGACGCCAAGCCCCTTGAAGCCACCAGCATGCCACTATCCAAAAGAATTCCCAGACTCTCCTTCTGACTCCACCACCAAAGAAACTACAGACAGAATATGGCACCTCAAAATATCGAGATAATAGTAAAACTAGAAAGTCAAGCTCAACTTTTAAACAGGAACAGGCCCATTTGGATAATTTTGAATTTTCCCTCCACCCTAATTTTAACTCTTCTGATGAATAAACTAATCAATGATGAAACATCACCTTTGTCAAATGACATCATCCAAGTCTGTATCAGATGAAAAAAAGCCATCTAACTCTAGATGCTGGCCACTCAACCATATCTTAGGCCCAATTGAATAAACATTGTTAGATGAAGGAACAAATTAGATGTTACAAACAGGCACAGAGTGAATCTCACCTTCCCTTTCTAATAAAAGAGGGTTCCTAGGAAACAGATAGTCAAAATACATTTGTAAGCAATAAATGGACAGAGAAATTGTGATCCCCTGCAAAGTTCTACCTGCAGGGAAACTAAGTAATTCTTGCACCAAACCCAGAATGCTGACAGCTACTTCAATTTTACTTTGTGGCTCAACTAGAGAAAAGAGAAAAGCCCAGGAGGTTTTGGGATAATGAGAGGTTTTACCTCCAGTCCTGACATAGATAGGACATTATGCCAAAATAGCTGTGTTTTCTCTGAACACTGGCGTCCTGTGACAAGCTGCCTCCCTGACTCAGATGCTGACGTTCAAAACCTCGAGTCTCAGGGAGCCAGAGCAGAGAAGTGCTGTCAGCTGGGGAGAAGAAGGCACCTCTGACCTAAAGCCTGCACACCTGCTTCGGTTTCTGGACGAAGGGGCAACACATACTTGTTGTTTAGCACTAATTATCTTCATTCTCAATAGACCAATGACCTTGCCTTTTCTGGAAAGCAGACTTACTCTTCTAAAGAAACCCTCAATTCGTCTATTCCCAATGCAACTAGAGTGGGGTCTGGTTTACGCCCGCCTCCAGGCCCCCACCTGGAGGATTTTCCTGCATGATTCTAACAGCCAATTACCACTAACTCGGGGGCACACGGGGCATAATGCTGAAGTTGGGGGATGGCTCTGGGGCTTGCTACTGCCACACCTGTGCCTGGGGGACCAGGGCACACCCTGCTGAACTCGGGGTACTGCTCAAGATGCATCACCTGCACTGTGTCAGAGAACCGGGGGACACCCCACTGAAGGTGGGGATTCTGTGAGGTCCTTACCCGCACTCTTCCCGGGGAACAGGGGAAACCCTGAAATTCTGCAACCCATCCCACAAAAGCTCAGGTGAGTGGGCGCCCTGGAGTTCACGGGTATGGGGAATAAGGCCAGTTGAGGACATGGGGCGGAAGAGACTTTAAAGGGAAAAAGAAAACTCACCTGAGTCCCCACAATGAACCCTCTCCACGTGCCCTTCCAGAACCCTGCCTCCCACCTGGGGCGCACCCTACCCCCCGACCCCCACCCCGGGGCATGCTGCTCACTCACCAGCCCGGACCTCCGCAGGGCAACTCTCTCTCTCCCAGTGCCCCTTCTTCTGCCCCAGGTCTGCAACCCGCTGCAACTCTGGGACCGCCCACAGAGACGTAGCTCCACCCCCAAGCGGTGATTGGTTGGGGAGGGTGGTGCCCTAGCCCCTTGGATGCCGGGCAACCCGCCCTCAAGCCCCTGGAACCCTGAAAGTGCAGGGGGTCCAAGAGGCGCCTCCTCTACTCAACACCCAGCACAGGCATGGGTGGGGTCGTGGGCCGGGCTCCCCCCACACACCTGGCCCCTTCCAGGGACCCCTCTAGCTGCAGACCACCCTCAGCGTCCTGCCCCTTCCCTTTCTGCACCAGCCCTCCCTGCTGGGGTGTGCCTGGTTCTGGGCAAGGTCAGTGGCTCTCAGACCCTCCAAGGCTTGGGCTTTAGGACATGCAATGATTTCATGCATTTTCAGTATGTACATGTCAGTATGACTTTAATCTTATGGGAGCCAAAGAGGTTCTTTATTTTTTCTTATCTTCATGTTGGCATTTTTGGTTATTGTTTTCTTCTCGAAACAGATGTACAACATGTGCTTGGGGCAGAAATAGGGCCCATGCTTTGAGGTTTTGCCCAGTCATTTTGAGCCGGGTAAAATGTTAAAGGATAGCTTCCCTGGGAGCCCAGGATCAGGGCCCACAGATGATATAAGATAAACATTACTTTTATCATTATAATTGCTCCTAAATGGAGGAATTTGAGACAAAAGCACCTTTCACAAGAGTACCAAGAAATCAAAATGATGCCCACAGAAGGCTACCTGCTCCATGGTCAGCACAGGTAACAGAAGTGTTCACAGTCTCTGGACTCCTGCCCTTCTCCTGCCCAAATCTCTGAAGCACACAGACCACTTAAAATCAGAATTGTAGAACTGCTAGACACCTTAGAGATGTCTGGCACCATTCCCTTGGACTACAGTATAAAACACAGTAGCTCATTGTCACAAACTAATTTCAACATGAAGTGCCCCCTGGATGCACTAAGTTCTTTCTCTGCAAATGTTGACTAATGTAAGTCACAGTCATACCAGTTAAACACTACGATGGCTGGGAAGTCATCGTCGGTAAGGGAATATTTTAGCCATGTTTATAAGCATTGGCTCACTTTGTAGAAGAGGCTGAGCTGAGTGTTTTTAAATACTATTTCAGGTACAAGGGAGGAGTTAAGATGGCGGAGGAGTAGGGGACCCCTTTTTCACAGGTCCCCTGAGTCGAGCTGGATAGGTACCAGACCAGCCTAAACAACCACGGAATCAGCCTGAGACTCAGGAAGATACATCTGGATCTCTACACATGAACATCTCCAGCGCTGAGTATTGAGGTACTAAGCGGGGAGCCGTGAAACCGGGCACAGATATCGGAAGATAAACGGAAGGGGGAGGGAGCCGCCGCGTTCGGGCGCCGGGAAGCGGCAGCCACCTGCACGGGGGGAGCGGGCGCACTCACAGAGGGCACCCGCGAGAGAGCGGACTGAGACCGGTGAGCCGGGAGCGCACGCCACCAGGCATCTCGCGGAACCCAGGAATCCCGTGTGCTCACGGGATCCAGACTGAGACCGGGAGCTCCCGGAGCGCATGCGGGGCAGCTGGCAGCTGGCAGGCCACCTGCACGGGGGAGCGGGCGGACTCGCGGTCGGCACCCGCGAAACAGCAGACTGAGACCCTGAACCGGGTGCGCGCGCCACCAGGCTTCTCACGGAATTCCTGAATCCCGGTGTGCTCACGGGATCCAGACTGAGACCAGGAGCTTCTGGAGCGCGCGCAGGGCGGCTGGAGGTTGGCGGGCCACCTGCACGGGGGAGCGGGCGGACTCGCAGTCGGCACCCACGAAACAGCAGACTGAGACCCTGAACCGGGTGCGCGCGCCACCAGGCTTCTCACGGAACTCCGGAATCCTGGTGTGCTCACGGGATCCAGACTGAGACCGGGAGATCCGGGAGCGCGCGGGGGCGGCTGGCGGCTGGCGGCATTAGAAACACAAAGGACAGAGATGCGCCTGCCCTGGAAGTGAGGGCAGGGACGCCGGGTGTGGGGCGCACATCCCGGGACGCTACAGGGTTGAGCAGCACCAACAGTAACGGAGTTAAAGTGGCCAGAACATCGGTGGAGAATGGGCCGCAATCCCTCTGTTCTGTGACAATTCAGCCTCTGCTGCTCTGACTCTCAGAAGAGGCACAGCAGACCGCCAGAGAAAGCCGCCAGGGAACAAAAGCCTGGAAATACCGGCTCACAGCGTGCCCACCCCCATCCCCCCTCGCAGGGGACACGGAAACTCTACCCAAACAGGGTTGCCTGAGTATGGGCCTGGCAAAATACAAACTCTTAACAATAGAGAACAAACGGATGGTTACCAGAGAGGAGGAGGTGGATAGAGGGATGAGTGAAATAGATGAAGCGGATTAAGAGGACACTTTTCTGGATGACCACTGAGTAATATATAGAATTACTGAATCACTCTCTTGTACACCTGAAACGAATGTAACACTGTATGTTAGCTCTACTGGAATTAAAATAAATTTTTTAAAAAGATTTTTCTTTCAGGAACCTCTTTGAAAAAGCTTTTCCTCTGCAATGTGCATAAGCCCTACTTGGGAGGATTCACTCTACAATAATTATTCATTCTATGCCTCGAATTCAGATTTCACTGAGTTCTTACTGTGGATCCCAGCCCACGGGAGCCATGGTCCTTTTCTGTCCAGGCTCAGCACCTATGCCTTCAAGATTGGAAGTAGAGACACATGTCACTTCACAGTCCAGAAAGCTATTATTGTTTCTGTTTCTGTTTCAGACTTTGGGACAGGTTTCAGAGCAGGTTTATTATGGATCCTGGATCTCTACTTCAATGTTCATTACCTGGATCCATTTGGCTAATAGGTTCCCTGTGGATGGACTTGCTTCCAAGCACATACATGGAAGATGCAAAGGTGAGTGGGCTTGGTGCGGGACAGGAAGAAGACCAAAATCAGACAAGGGTCCGACCCCTCCCCTGATCCAAGAACTGCTACAGGAGAGGGTATGGGAGGTAGAATCCATGCGAAACTCCAAGGTCACCAGCTGAACACAGGAGGCATAGGTCAAGGGATCTGGAGATGCAGGGGTTGAAGGCTGCTCTGAGCTACCTCTGGGAGGAAGGGAGGGAAGGAATGGGGAGACACTGCCTGCCCCTGGCCTATGCCAGCTGCCCACCGCTCCGACACGCATCAGTCTACACAGCTGACACACAGCCTGGGCTCAGGATGGGCTGGCTCGGGTCCCTCAATCCTCAGTGGGACAGCTGGCCCCAGGGCTCAGAGACAGGCTGAGGGAGATGAGAGGGAAAGCTGCCCCACCCAGGTCATCCCCTCCTTGAGCAGACAGCCCTTCGGAACTGCTAAAAAAAAAAAAAAACAAAAAAAAAAAAAAAAAAACCCACTAACGGCGTTGAAAGACATGCCATGGATGAACTAAGGCATAGAGATATGTAAAATAACATTCACTTTTAAGTTCAGAGCTGTCATCTCAGGAAGTGGGGAGAGCTTCCCTGAAGAAGACTGAGGGGAGGGCAGGCCATGCTGAAAAGGGAGACATGGCTCTCCTGATTGGGGACCTGCAGCCCCCTTCCAGGGCAGGACATCATCCTCGCATCACACGAGATCCATGGAAGTGTTCCATCAGGGCCAGATGTTTGTCTCGAGAAGGCTACCCTGGCATCGGACTGCACAGGGCACCAGGGACGAGGGCCAGATGGAGGACGGACAATACCCCGGAGGCCATGGGGCAAGAGCAGAGGCACACGACCTTGAAGATGATGATGAAAAGCAGGAGGTGGCAGCATGGAGCCGGCCCAAAAGTGCCATGGGAGCAGTGCCCACAGCTACACTGACTGGGGGCCTTCTGTGCCAGGTGTGGCTGACTTCAGTGGGCTCCAGACTAGTCCTGACCACAAGTCTAGGAAGTGTGCACCACCCCCGGCCTCCTCTCCCCTTGCAGCTGCTAGGAATCACGGTCACAGACCCTGGTCAGCTTTCGTGGAAACCAAGCAGTGGCTCCCCCGCATGCTGCACCTCTGGTGGTGGTCCAGTGCGACCCTCGTGCCTGGCCAGACACTGATGTCTACCTGTCTCCACACAAATCCACAGACAGGAGGGTGTCCCTGAATTCCACAGCACCTGATGAAACAGATCCACGGAACCCAACACCCAGTGGGTCACTCGGGACCTCACCTATGAGGTCATGGAGCTCACCATACCCTATTTCCGTCACTTCCCACAGAAAGCCTGGTTCTGATCCCCCACAACACCATACATCCTGGTTGCTGACCTGGGGTCAGGCCATGAACCCACATGGCACCTTTCTTTTAGAGAAGCCTATGCCTACACCTCCTAGAAAATATTTCTAATGAAGTACAAGCCCATCAGGACTACGGTGTGAACGGTAGCACACAGCCTGCATGGTAGTAGTCAGTAATTCTAACAAGGGTTAACCCCACCCCCCGTCTCACAAAACCTTCCTCCGTCCCCACGGAACTCATGGTCTGCCCTCAGAAAACCCTCCAGGAAACAAACCTTTCATCTGAATGCTCTCTTCACCTTCTGCTACAAATCTTGTCCAACCACAATGATATGAAACTAGAAATCAGTCTCAAGAAAAAAATGGGACAGTCAAAAACAGGTGGAGATTGGGGGGCCTGGGTGGCTCAGTCATTAAGGATCTGCCTTCAGCTCAGGTCGTGATCCCAGGAGCCTGGGATCTAGCCCCGAATCAGGCTCCTTGCTCAGTGGGAAGCCCGCTTCTCCCTCTCCCACCCCCCTGCTTGCGTTCCCTCTCTCGCTGTCTCACTCTCTGCCAGATACTTAAATAATCTTAAAAAAATATGTGGAGATTTAACAACATGCTACTGAACAACCAACAGTCAAAGAAGAAATCAAAAAAAATTTAGAAGTACCTTGACACTGATGAAAAAGACAACCTACAAAAACTTATGGGATGCAGCAAAAGTAGCTCTACGGGGGGGACGTTCATAGAAATTCAAGTCTTCATCAATCCATGAGAATGCTCTCCAATAAACAACCTGATTTCTGTGGTAAAGAAGTAGAAAAAAAAACCAGCAAACAAAGCCCCAAATTAGTAGAAATAGGAAATAACAAAAAGGAATGCATAAATAAATCCAACAGAGACTAAAAAGACAAAAAAAAAAAAACAAAAACACACAATGAAAATGAGAGCTGCCTTTTTTGGAAAGATAAACAAAACTGACAAACTTAGCTAGACTCACCAAGAAAGACAGAGGACTCGAATGCAATCAGGAAAGAAAGATAATGGATTCCTGTCTCATATCAAAATCAAAAGAACTCTTCCACCTTGGACACAACAACTTCTTGCAAGCCACGTCTCTAAAGGCAAAGGAAATAAAAGCAAAAATGAACTATTGGCACTTCATCAAGATAAAAAGTTTCTGCACGGCAAAGCAAACGATCAACAAAACAAAAAGGCAACCTATGGAATCGAAGAAGATATCTGCAAATGATATTACAGATAAAGGGCTGGTATCCAAGATCTATAAAGAACTCCTCAAACTCGACACCCAAAAAATGGGCAGAAGACACAAAGAGATACTTGTCCAGAGAAGACATACAAATGGCCAACAGACACATGAAAAAATGCTCCACATCACTTGCCATCAGGCAAATACAAATCAAAACTACAATGAGATACCACCTTACACCAGTTAGAATGGTTAAAATTAACAAGGCCGGGGGCACCTGGGTGGCACAGCGGTTAAGCGTCTGCCTTCGGCTCAGGGCGTGATCCCGGCATTATGGGATGGAGCCCCACATCAGGCTCCTCCGCTATGAGCCTGCTTCTTCCTCTCCCACTCCCCCTGCTTGTGTTCCCTCTCTCGCTGGCTGTCTCTATCTCTGTGGAATAAATAAATAAAATCTTGAGAAGAAATTAACAAGACAGGAAATAAAAAAAAAGTCAGAGAGGATGTGGAGAAAGGGGAGCCCTCTAACACTACTCGTGAGAATTCAAGCTGGTACAGCCACTTTTGAAAACAATATGGAGATTCCTCAAGACGTTGAACACAGAGCTATCCTACGACCCACCAATTGCACTACTGGGTATTTACCCCATAGACACAGAGTAATGAAAAGAAGGGGCACCTGTATCCCAATGTTCATAGCAGCAATGTCCCTAATAGCCAAACTGTGGAAGGAGCCAAGATGTCCTTCAGCAGATGAATGGACAAAGAAGATGTGGTTCATCTATACAATGGAATATTACTCAGTCATCAGAAAGGATGAATACCCGCCATTTGCACCAACGTGGATGGACCAGGAGGGGATTATGCTAAGTGAAATTAAGTCAAGCAGAGAAAGACAATTATCATATCGTTTCACTCCTATGTGGAATGGAAGGAATAGCATGGAGGACATTAGGAGAAGGAAGGGAAAAGTGAAGGTGGGGAATGAGAGGGGGAGATGAACCATGAGAGACTATTGACACTGGGAAACAAACTGAAGGTTGCAGAAAGGGAGGGGTAGGGGAATGGGTTATCCTGGTGATGGGTATTAAGGAGGGCACGTGTCATAATGAGCACTAGGTGTTATATGCAAACAATGAATCCTGGAACACTACATCAAAAACAAATGAAGTACTGTAGGGTGACTAACATAATTTTAAAAAAAGAGAAAGATATGAAATCCATACAGGAAAACGGTCACTATTTGCAAATGACATGAAATCCCAAAAGATTCCACACACACACAAAAAAAAAAACTGTTAGAATAAACAAATTCAAGAAAGCTGCAGGATATAAAGTCAATATACAGAGACCTGTTGTCTTTATTTTTTTTCAGATTTTATTTATTTATTTGACAGGAAGAGAAAAAGCACGAGCCGGGGGAGTGTCAGAAAGACGGAGAAGCAGACCCTCGCTAAGCGGGGAGCCCAACACGGGGCTCGATCCCAGAACTCTGACCTGAGCAGAAGGCAGACGCTTCACCTATGGAGCCACCCAGATGACCCAACTTCTTGCATTTCTGTATACTGATGACACACTTTCGCAAAGAGAAATTAAAAAAGCAATGCCATTTACAATTGCATCAAAAAAAAAATCTAGGAATAAAAGTAACCAACAATGAGAAAGACATAGTATACTCAACACATGGCAGAAAAGAAATGAAAAACATGTGTGTCGAGGGGGGGCAGAATGTATGGGTCAAAGATTTGGAAGGCAACACAAACAAATGGAAGCATACGCCATGCTCCTTAACTGGAAGAGTTAATTATGTGAACATGTCCATCGTACCCAAAGCAATCGACAGATGTGATGAAATCCCCATCTGAATTCCAGTGGCATTATTCGAGGAAATAGAAAACAGTCCTCAAACTTGCATGGAATCACAAAAGACCCCAAATACCCAAAGCAACCTGGAGAAAGAAAGGTGCAGTCAACACCACTCCTGGATTTCAAGCTAGATTACAAAGCTGTTGTCATCAAAACAGGATGGTACTGGCAGAAACACAGACACCAGGTCAGTGGAACAGAACAGAAAGCTCAGAAACTTACCCACACGTAGATGACCCTAACTTACGACACAGCAGCAGAAGATATGCCATGAGGGAAGGACTGTCTCTTCGGTGACCGGTAACAGGCCAACTGGACACTAAATGCAGAAGAATATAACTGGGTTACTTTCTTACACCACACACAAAATTTTTAATGGATGAATGATTTGAACATAAGACCCGAATCCATAAACCTCCAAGAAGACACAGGTACTAAGTCTCTCGACATTGGTTTTGGCAAAGAGTCTTCAGATCGGACACCAAATGCAAAGGCAACAAAAGCAAAAATAAACAAGTGGAACAACATCAAACTGAAATCTTCCACACGGCAAAAGAAACCATCAAAAACTTAAAAGGCCACTGACCCAATAAGAAAAAAATATCTGCGAATCATATGTGTGAGAAGAGGCTAATATCCAAAATGCACACAACACTCATACAAATCAAAACAAAAAAAAAACTGTATAAAAAATGGGGTGAATATGTGAATAGATACTGTCCAAAGATGGCACACAGGTGCCAACAGACAGAAAAAGTTGTTCGACATCACTAAGCATCGTCAGGGAAACATCAGTCAAACCCACAATCGGCTATCCCCTCACAACTGTTGGAACAGCAATTGTCCCAGAGACAGACACCAGGTGGGGTCAAGGGTGTGCAGACGAGGAGACACTGTGCGCTGTTGGTGGGAATGGAAATTGGTGCAGCCACTGTGACAAACGGTATGGAGGTTCCTGAAAAAATAAATACAACTACCACATGACCCAGTAATGGCTCTACTGAGTATTGATTTGGAGAACACAAAAATACTGCCTCAAAAAGACAGATGCACTCCCACGTTCACTGCAGCATTATTCACAATAACCAGACATGGAAACACAGACCTTGGGGGCCTTATGCCAAGTAACTCAGACACAGAAAGACAAATACCAGATGCTCTCATGTACATTCCACGTGGAATAAACAAATACTGAACACATAGATACTGAGAGCAGATTGGTAGGTGCCAGCTTCGGGGATGGGGTGGTAGAAACGGGTGAAGGTGGTCCAAGTCTCAATGTTTGAGTGAGAAAATCCGACAGTCATGAAATGTTCTGTCCAGCATGGAGACTAAAACTAACCCCGCAGCATGGGGTATAGGTTTCCCTGCTCTTTGAAAGTACAGGGCTTCTGAGAAACCTTGCACAGCAGAAATGGTGTAAAGAAGGAATGACCATTCATCTACACGGAAAAATTGGACAGTGTGCTCAGACTCCAAGATTCCTTCTCTTTGGCTTTTCTTAGGCCTCAGGACACAAGTTTCTAACGGAGGCCCAGCATAAATGAAGATAAAGCACAGCAGAGGCTCACAGACACAATTCAAAGTGCTGGTGGCTGGATGCGGAGAGCGGTTCCCAGCGGAAGGAGCTGGTTGGGGTGCACGCCGCCTCTGTCGTGCTTCTCCCCAAAACAGATGCTGAACGCGATTCTCACCGTTCACCTTTTTTCATAAGAGGGAAATCCTCTTTAGGTCTCTTCCTCTCACTGAAGCTGGGTAATAACGTAGTTCTTTCAAGAAAGCCAAGCGTCTTACTGTGAACGTTTAAAAGCCGGGGGATACTTGTACTTGAGCATTGCTGAGGGAGGAGATGTGAAAGGTTCTCCCAGACACAAACCTCAGCAGATCCACCGGGAAAGGCACCTTCCTCAGCATGCGGAACACGGACTACCTCCTTACCCCAGAAACCCTCTCCTTCCCCTCGATCAGGACAACCCACAACAGCTGGGAGTTACCCCAATTCCTCCGTTCTCCTGCTCCTAATAGCTAACTCATCAGCAAATCCTGTGAGCTCCATCTTCAAAATGGACCCAGAATAGGTCTAACCACTCCATCCAAGGCCACCTGTCTGGTCCACAGTGCCTGAGTTCCTGGAAAAGCTTCGTCATTGACCTGCCTTGCCATCTTCAACCCTCTGTCATCTGTTCTCAATGCTGTAGCCACGATGGCCTAGTGAAACAGGGTCTCATGGGGTTAGAGCCCTGGAATGGCTTTCTGTCGCCCTCTGTCACCTCCCTGAGGTCATGTCCTAAGCTGTCCCCTGTGGCCACAGGGCCTTCTTGCTGCTCCTGGACATATCTGGAATTCTCCTGCCCCAGAGCCTTTGCACATGCTTTCCCTTCTGTTTAGAATGCTCTTGATGTGTTCTCACTCGCCTTCTGAGAAGTCTGAATTGGAGTGACAGGGACAGAAGGTGAGGCTGTGTGTGTTGGGTGAGGCTGGTGGCCCAGAAAAAGGTTTTCTGCCAGCTCTCCACCTGTGCCTCACTTGTCCTCAGCCAGGAACTTGCACACAGCCCTCACCTGTCACAACTCTCACACAGGAGACCCACAGCCACCCCTGGAGCCCACCCTGCCCACACCCTGCTGCAGAATGCATTCAGCTCTCCTCTGGGACCCCTGTCAGCTTTACCCAGACCTGGAACTCCCCCGTCTCCTGCAAACCTCCCGGATTCCCCCTCTTCTTGCAAAATCACACTGGCGCAAGGCTTTCATGAGAAAGCTATAATGCTAACTAATGAAAGGTTCACACCTACTTTCCCCTTCTGTTGCCTTTCTCTCCTTCTGTCCTACCTGTGCAAACTGTAACATATCAGTGGAACATGAACATGCTCTGAGATCTGAATCTTTCATTGCAGCTTTCTGAGGACTCCTTATGTGATAAGAAACTAGTGTATCTTACAACAGGGTGTTTTACAACTATCATCTATAGAACAGTACAGCCCAAATCACTACAATTTTACCTCACTCTTCATGAAGCAGAACACTTTTTCCTTTCTTCTTTTACTTAAATTCCAGTTAGTTCACATGCCATGGAATATTCGCTTCAGGGGTAGGATTTAGTGATTCCTCACCTGCATACAGTACCCAGTGCTCATCACAAGCGCCCTCCTTAATACCCCTCACCCATTTAACTCTTCCCCCCACGCCCCTGTCCTGCAGCAACACTCAGTTTGTTCTCCAAGGTTGAGTCTATTTCCTTGTTTGCCTTTCTCATCACCCCTCAACTCTGTTCATCTGTTTTCTTTCTGAAATTCCACAAGCGTGAGAGCATAGGATATTTGTCTTTCCTCACTAATTTTGCTTAGCTTAATACACTCTAGATCCATCCACATCCTTGCAAATGGTAAGATTTCATTCTTTTTGAAGCTGAGTCATATTCCCATATATATATATATATATATATATGGCAAGCAGTTGCAGAATTCACCCCAAGGCTCCTGACGCCAAGCCCCTTGAAGCCACCAGCATGCCACTATCCAAAAGAATTCCCAGACTCTCCTTCTGACTCCACCACCAAAGAAACTACAGACAGAATATGGCACCTCAAAATATCGAGATAATAGTAAAACTAGAAAGTCAAGCTCAACTTTTAAACAGGAACAGGCCCATTTGGATAATTTTGAATTTTCCCTCCACCCTAATTTTAACTCTTCTGATGAATAAACTAATCAATGATGAAACATCACCTTTGTCAAATGACATCATCCAAGTCTGTATCAGATGAAAAAAAGCCATCTAACTCTAGATGCTGGCCACTCAACCATATCTTAGGCCCAATTGAATAAACATCGTTAGATGAAGGAACAAATTAGATGTTACAAACAGGCACAGAGTGAATCTCACCTTCCCTTTCTAATAAAAGAGGGTTCCTAGGAAACAGATAGTCAAAATACATTTGTAAGCAATAAATGGACAGAGAAATTGTGATCCCCTGCAAAGTTCTACCTGCAGGGAAACTAAGTAATTCTTGCACCAAACCCAGAATGCTGACAGCTACTTCAATTTTACTTTGTGGCTCAACTAGAGAAAAGAGAAAAGCCCAGGAGGTTTTGGGATAATGAGAGGTTTTACCTCCAGTCCTGACATAGATAGGACATTATGCCAAAATAGCTGTGTTTTCTCTGAACACTGGCGTCCTGTGACAAGCTGCCTCCCTGACTCAGATGCTGACGTTCAAAACCTCGAGTCTCAGGGAGCCAGAGCAGAGAAGTGCTGTCAGCTGGGGAGAAGAAGGCACCTCTGACCTAAAGCCTGCACACCTGCTTCGGTTTCTGGACGAAGGGGCAACACATACTTGTTGTTTAGCACTAATTATCTTCATTCTCAATAGACCAATGACCTTGCCTTTTCTGGAAAGCAGACTTACTCTTCTAAAGAAACCCTCAATTCGTCTATTCCCAATGCAACTAGAGTGGGGTCTGGTTTACGCCCGCCTCCAGGCCCCCACCTGGAGGATTTTCCTGCATGATTCTAACAGCCAATTACCACTAACTCGGGGGCACACGGGGCATAATGCTGAAGTTGGGGGATGGCTCTGGGGCTTGCTACTGCCACACCTGTGCCTGGGGGACCAGGGCACACCCTGCTGAACTCGGGGTACTGCTCAAGATGCATCACCTGCACTGTGTCAGAGAACCGGGGGACACCCCACTGAAGGTGGGGATTCTGTGAGGTCCTTACCCGCACTCTTCCCGGGGAACAGGGGAAACCCTGAAATTCTGCAACCCATCCCACAAAAGCTCAGGTGAGTGGGCGCCCTGGAGTTCACGGGTATGGGGAATAAGGCCAGTTGAGGACATGGGGCGGAAGAGACTTTAAAGGGAAAAAGAAAACTCACCTGAGTCCCCACAATGAACCCTCTCCACGTGCCCTTCCAGAACCCTGCCTCCCACCTGGGGCGCACCCTACCCCCCGACCCCCACCCCGGGGCATGCTGCTCACTCACCAGCCCGGACCTCCGCAGGGCAACTCTCTCTCTCCCAGTGCCCCTTCTTCTGCCCCAGGTCTGCAACCCGCTGCAACTCTGGGACCGCCCACAGAGACGTAGCTCCACCCCCAAGCGGTGATTGGTTGGGGAGGGTGGTGCCCTAGCCCCTTGGATGCCGGGCAACCCGCCCTCAAGCCCCTGGAACCCTGAAAGTGCAGGGGGTCCAAGAGGCGCCTCCTCTACTCAACACCCAGCACAGGCATGGGTGGGGTCGTGGGCCGGGCTCCCCCCACACACCTGGCCCCTTCCAGGGACCCCTCTAGCTGCAGACCACCCTCAGCGTCCTGCCCCTTCCCTTTCTGCACCAGCCCTCCCTGCTGGGGTGTGCCTGGTTCTGGGCAAGGTCAGTGGCTCTCAGACCCTCCAAGGCTTGGGCTTTAGGACATGCAATGATTTCATGCATTTTCAGTATGTACATGTCAGTATGACTTTAATCTTATGGGAGCCAAAGAGGTTCTTTATTTTTTCTTATCTTCATGTTGGCATTTTTGGTTATTGTTTTCTTCTCGAAACAGATGTACAACATGTGCTTGGGGCAGAAATAGGGCCCATGCTTTGAGGTTTTGCCCAGTCATTTTGAGCCGGGTAAAATGTTAAAGGATAGCTTCCCTGGGAGCCCAGGATCAGGGCCCACAGATGATATAAGATAAACATTACTTTTATCATTATAATTGCTCCTAAATGGAGGAATTTGAGACAAAAGCACCTTTCACAAGAGTACCAAGAAATCAAAATGATGCCCACAGAAGGCTACCTGCTCCATGGTCAGCACAGGTAACAGAAGTGTTCACAGTCTCTGGACTCCTGCCCTTCTCCTGCCCAAATCTCTGAAGCACACAGACCACTTAAAATCAGAATTGTAGAACTGCTAGACACCTTAGAGATGTCTGGCACCATTCCCTTGGACTACAGTATAAAACACAGTAGCTCATTGTCACAAACTAATTTCAACATGAAGTGCCCCCTGGATGCACTAAGTTCTTTCTCTGCAAATGTTGACTAATGTAAGTCACAGTCATACCAGTTAAACACTACGATGGCTGGGAAGTCATCGTCGGTAAGGGAATATTTTAGCCATGTTTATAAGCATTGGCTCACTTTGTAGAAGAGGCTGAGCTGAGTGTTTTTAAATACTATTTCAGGTACAAGGGAGGAGTTAAGATGGCGGAGGAGTAGGGGACCCCTTTTTCACAGGTCCCCTGAGTCGAGCTGGATAGGTACCAGACCAGCCTAAACAACCACGGAATCAGCCTGAGACTCAGGAAGATACATCTGGATCTCTACACATGAACATCTCCAGCGCTGAGTATTGAGGTACTAAGCGGGGAGCCGTGAAACCGGGCACAGATATCGGAAGATAAACGGAAGGGGGAGGGAGCCGCCGCGTTCGGGCGCCGGGAAGCGGCAGCCACCTGCACGGGGGGAGCGGGCGCACTCACAGAGGGCACCCGCGAGAGAGCGGACTGAGACCGGTGAGCCGGGAGCGCACGCCACCAGGCATCTCGCGGAACCCAGGAATCCCGTGTGCTCACGGGATCCAGACTGAGACCGGGAGCTCCCGGAGCGCATGCGGGGCAGCTGGCAGCTGGCAGGCCACCTGCACGGGGGAGCGGGCGGACTCGCGGTCGGCACCCGCGAAACAGCAGACTGAGACCCTGAACCGGGTGCGCGCGCCACCAGGCTTCTCACGGAATTCCTGAATCCCGGTGTGCTCACGGGATCCAGACTGAGACCAGGAGCTTCTGGAGCGCGCGCAGGGCGGCTGGAGGTTGGCGGGCCACCTGCACGGGGGAGCGGGCGGACTCGCAGTCGGCACCCACGAAACAGCAGACTGAGACCCTGAACCGGGTGCGCGCGCCACCAGGCTTCTCACGGAACTCCGGAATCCTGGTGTGCTCACGGGATCCAGACTGAGACCGGGAGATCCGGGAGCGCGCGGGGGCGGCTGGCGGCTGGCGGCATTAGAAACACAAAGGACAGAGATGCGCCTGCCCTGGAAGTGAGGGCAGGGACGCCGGGTGTGGGGCGCACATCCCGGGACGCTACAGGGTTGAGCAGCACCAACAGTAACGGAGTTAAAGTGGCCAGAACATCGGTGGAGAATGGGCCGCAATCCCTCTGTTCTGTGACAATTCAGCCTCTGCTGCTCTGACTCTCAGAAGAGGCACAGCAGACCGCCAGAGAAAGCCGCCAGGGAACAAAAGCCTGGAAATACCGGCTCACAGCGTGCCCACCCCCATCCCCCCTCGCAGGGGACACGGAAACTCTACCCAAACAGGGTTGCCTGAGTATGGGCCTGGCAAAATACAAACTCTTAACAATAGAGAACAAACGGATGGTTACCAGAGAGGAGGAGGTGGATAGAGGGATGAGTGAAATAGATGAAGCGGATTAAGAGGACACTTTTCTGGATGACCACTGAGTAATATATAGAATTACTGAATCACTCTCTTGTACACCTGAAACGAATGTAACACTGTATGTTAGCTCTACTGGAATTAAAATAAATTTTTTAAAAAGATTTTTCTTTCAGGAACCTCTTTGAAAAAGCTTTTCCTCTGCAATGTGCATAAGCCCTACTTGGGAGGATTCACTCTACAATAATTATTCATTCTATGCCTCGAATTCAGATTTCACTGAGTTCTTACTGTGGATCCCAGCCCACGGGAGCCATGGTCCTTTTCTGTCCAGGCTCAGCACCTATGCCTTCAAGATTGGAAGTAGAGACACATGTCACTTCACAGTCCAGAAAGCTATTATTGTTTCTGTTTCTGTTTCAGACTTTGGGACAGGTTTCAGAGCAGGTTTATTATGGATCCTGGATCTCTACTTCAATGTTCATTACCTGGATCCATTTGGCTAATAGGTTCCCTGTGGATGGACTTGCTTCCAAGCACATACATGGAAGATGCAAAGGTGAGTGGGCTTGGTGCGGGACAGGAAGAAGACCAAAATCAGACAAGGGTCCGACCCCTCCCCTGATCCAAGAACTGCTACAGGAGAGGGTATGGGAGGTAGAATCCATGCGAAACTCCAAGGTCACCAGCTGAACACAGGAGGCATAGGTCAAGGGATCTGGAGATGCAGGGGTTGAAGGCTGCTCTGAGCTACCTCTGGGAGGAAGGGAGGGAAGGAATGGGGAGACACTGCCTGCCCCTGGCCTATGCCAGCTGCCCACCGCTCCGACACGCATCAGTCTACACAGCTGACACACAGCCTGGGCTCAGGATGGGCTGGCTCGGGTCCCTCAATCCTCAGTGGGACAGCTGGCCCCAGGGCTCAGAGACAGGCTGAGGGAGATGAGAGGGAAAGCTGCCCCACCCAGGTCATCCCCTCCTTGAGCAGACAGCCCTTCGGAACTGCTAAAAAAAAAAAAAAAAAAAAAAAAAACAAAAAAAAAACCCACTAACGGCGTTGAAAGACATGCCATGGATGAACTAAGGCATAGAGATATGTAAAATAACATTCACTTTTAAGTTCAGAGCTGTCATCTCAGGAAGTGGGGAGAGCTTCCCTGAAGAAGACTGAGGGGAGGGCAGGCCATGCTGAAAAGGGAGACATGGCTCTCCTGATTGGGGACCTGCAGCCCCCTTCCAGGGCAGGACATCATCCTCGCATCACACGAGATCCATGGAAGTGTTCCATCAGGGCCAGATGTTTGTCTCGAGAAGGCTACCCTGGCATCGGACTGCACAGGGCACCAGGGACGAGGGCCAGATGGAGGACGGACAATACCCCGGAGGCCATGGGGCAAGAGCAGAGGCACACGACCTTGAAGATGATGATGAAAAGCAGGAGGTGGCAGCATGGAGCCGGCCCAAAAGTGCCATGGGAGCAGTGCCCACAGCTACACTGACTGGGGGCCTTCTGTGCCAGGTGTGGCTGACTTCAGTGGGCTCCAGACTAGTCCTGACCACAAGTCTAGGAAGTGTGCACCACCCCCGGCCTCCTCTCCCCTTGCAGCTGCTAGGAATCACGGTCACAGACCCTGGTCAGCTTTCGTGGAAACCAAGCAGTGGCTCCCCCGCATGCTGCACCTCTGGTGGTGGTCCAGTGCGACCCTCGTGCCTGGCCAGACACTGATGTCTACCTGTCTCCACACAAATCCACAGACAGGAGGGTGTCCCTGAATTCCACAGCACCTGATGAAACAGATCCACGGAACCCAACACCCAGTGGGTCACTCGGGACCTCACCTATGAGGTCATGGAGCTCACCATACCCTATTTCCGTCACTTCCCACAGAAAGCCTGGTTCTGATCCCCCACAACACCATACATCCTGGTTGCTGACCTGGGGTCAGGCCATGAACCCACATGGCACCTTTCTTTTAGAGAAGCCTATGCCTACACCTCCTAGAAAATATTTCTAATGAAGTACAAGCCCATCAGGACTACGGTGTGAACGGTAGCACACAGCCTGCATGGTAGTAGTCAGTAATTCTAACAAGGGTTAACCCCACCCCCCGTCTCACAAAACCTTCCTCCGTCCCCACGGAACTCATGGTCTGCCCTCAGAAAACCCTCCAGGAAACAAACCTTTCATCTGAATGCTCTCTTCACCTTCTGCTACAAATCTTGTCCAACCACAATGATATGAAACTAGAAATCAGTCTCAAGAAAAAAATGGGACAGTCAAAAACAGGTGGAGATTGGGGGGCCTGGGTGGCTCAGTCATTAAGGATCTGCCTTCAGCTCAGGTCGTGATCCCAGGAGCCTGGGATCTAGCCCCGAATCAGGCTCCTTGCTCAGTGGGAAGCCCGCTTCTCCCTCTCCCACCCCCCTGCTTGCGTTCCCTCTCTCGCTGTCTCACTCTCTGCCAGATACTTAAATAATCTTAAAAAAATATGTGGAGATTTAACAACATGCTACTGAACAACCAACAGTCAAAGAAGAAATCAAAAAAAATTTAGAAGTACCTTGACACTGATGAAAAAGACAACCTACAAAAACTTATGGGATGCAGCAAAAGTAGCTCTACGGGGGGGACGTTCATAGAAATTCAAGTCTTCATCAATCCATGAGAATGCTCTCCAATAAACAACCTGATTTCTGTGGTAAAGAAGTAGAAAAAAAAACCAGCAAACAAAGCCCCAAATTAGTAGAAATAGGAAATAACAAAAAGGAATGCATAAATAAATCCAACAGAGACTAAAAAGACAAAAAAAAAAAAACAAAAACACACAATGAAAATGAGAGCTGCCTTTTTTGGAAAGATAAACAAAACTGACAAACTTAGCTAGACTCACCAAGAAAGACAGAGGACTCGAATGCAATCAGGAAAGAAAGATAATGGATTCCTGTCTCATATCAAAATCAAAAGAACTCTTCCACCTTGGACACAACAACTTCTTGCAAGCCACGTCTCTAAAGGCAAAGGAAATAAAAGCAAAAATGAACTATTGGCACTTCATCAAGATAAAAAGTTTCTGCACGGCAAAGCAAACGATCAACAAAACAAAAAGGCAACCTATGGAATCGAAGAAGATATCTGCAAATGATATTACAGATAAAGGGCTGGTATCCAAGATCTATAAAGAACTCCTCAAACTCGACACCCAAAAAATGGGCAGAAGACACAAAGAGATACTTGTCCAGAGAAGACATACAAATGGCCAACAGACACATGAAAAAATGCTCCACATCACTTGCCATCAGGCAAATACAAATCAAAACTACAATGAGATACCACCTTACACCAGTTAGAATGGTTAAAATTAACAAGGCCGGGGGCACCTGGGTGGCACAGCGGTTAAGCGTCTGCCTTCGGCTCAGGGCGTGATCCCGGCATTATGGGATGGAGCCCCACATCAGGCTCCTCCGCTATGAGCCTGCTTCTTCCTCTCCCACTCCCCCTGCTTGTGTTCCCTCTCTCGCTGGCTGTCTCTATCTCTGTGGAATAAATAAATAAAATCTTGAGAAGAAATTAACAAGACAGGAAATAAAAAAAAGTCAGAGAGGATGTGGAGAAAGGGGAGCCCTCTAACACTACTCGTGAGAATTCAAGCTGGTACAGCCACTTTTGAAAACAATATGGAGATTCCTCAAGACGTTGAACACAGAGCTATCCTACGACCCACCAATTGCACTACTGGGTATTTACCCCATAGACACAGAGTAATGAAAAGAAGGGGCACCTGTATCCCAATGTTCATAGCAGCAATGTCCCTAATAGCCAAACTGTGGAAGGAGCCAAGATGTCCTTCAGCAGATGAATGGACAAAGAAGATGTGGTTCATCTATACAATGGAATATTACTCAGTCATCAGAAAGGATGAATACCCGCCATTTGCACCAACGTGGATGGACCAGGAGGGGATTATGCTAAGTGAAATTAAGTCAAGCAGAGAAAGACAATTATCATATCGTTTCACTCCTATGTGGAATGGAAGGAATAGCATGGAGGACATTAGGAGAAGGAAGGGAAAAGTGAAGGTGGGGAATGAGAGGGGGAGATGAACCATGAGAGACTATTGACACTGGGAAACAAACTGAAGGTTGCAGAAAGGGAGGGGTAGGGGAATGGGTTATCCTGGTGATGGGTATTAAGGAGGGCACGTGTCATAATGAGCACTAGGTGTTATATGCAAACAATGAATCCTGGAACACTACATCAAAAACAAATGAAGTACTGTAGGGTGACTAACATAATTTTAAAAAAAGAGAAAGATATGAAATCCATACAGGAAAACTGTCACTATTTGCAAATGACATGAAATCCCAAAAGATTCCACACACACACACAAAAAAAAACTGTTAGAATAAACAAATTCAAGAAAGCTGCAGGATATAAAGTCAATACACAGAGACCTGTTGTCTTTATTTTTTTTCAGATTTTATTTATTTATTTGACAGGAAGAGAAAAAGCACGAGCCGGGGGAGTGTCAGAAAGACGGAGAAGCAGACCCTCGCTAAGCGGGGAGCCCAACACGGGGCTCGATCCCAGAACTCTGACCTGAGCAGAAGGCAGACGCTTCACCTATGGAGCCACCCAGATGACCCAACTTCTTGCATTTCTGTATACTGATGACACACTTTCGCAAAGAGAAATTAAAAAAGCAATGCCATTTACAATTGCATCAAAAAAAAAATCTAGGAATAAAAGTAACCAACAATGAGAAAGACATAGTATACTCAACACATGGCAGAAAAGAAATGAAAAACATGTGTGTCGAGGGGGGGCAGAATGTATGGGTCAAAGATTTGGAAGGCAACACAAACAAATGGAAGCATACGCCATGCTCCTTAACTGGAAGAGTTAATTATGTGAACATGTCCATCGTACCCAAAGCAATCGACAGATGTGATGAAATCCCCATCTGAATTCCAGTGGCATTATTCGAGGAAATAGAAAACAGTCCTCAAACTTGCATGGAATCACAAAAGACCCCAAATACCCAAAGCAACCTGGAGAAAGAAAGGTGCAGTCAACACCACTCCTGGATTTCAAGCTAGATTACAAAGCTGTTGTCATCAAAACAGGATGGTACTGGCAGAAACACAGACACCAGGTCAGTGGAACAGAACAGAAAGCTCAGAAACTTACCCACACGTAGATGACCCTAACTTACGACACAGCAGCAGAAGATATGCCATGAGGGAAGGACTGTCTCTTCGGTGACCGGTAACAGGCCAACTGGACACTAAATGCAGAAGAATATAACTGGGTCACTTTCTTACACCACACACAAAATTTTTAATGGATGAATGATTTGAACATAAGACCCGAATCCATAAACCTCCAAGAAGACACAGGTACTAAGTCTCTCGACATTGGTTTTGGCAAAGAGTCTTCAGATCGGACACCAAATGCAAAGGCAACAAAAGCAAAAATAAACAAGTGGAACAACATCAAACTGAAATCTTCCACACGGCAAAAGAAACCATCAAAAACTTAAAAGGCCACTGACCCAATAAGAAAAAAATATCTGCGAATCATATGTGTGAGAAGAGGCTAATATCCAAAATGCACACAACACTCATACAAATCAAAACAAAAAAAAAACTGTATAAAAAATGGGGTGAATATGTGAATAGATACTGTCCAAAGATGGCACACAGGTGCCAACAGACAGAAAAAGTTGTTCGACATCACTAAGCATCGTCAGGGAAACATCAGTCAAACCCACAATCGGCTATCCCCTCACAACTGTTGGAACAGCAATTGTCCCAGAGACAGACACCAGGTGGGGTCAAGGGTGTGCAGACGAGGAGACACTGTGCGCTGTTGGTGGGAATGGAAATTGGTGCAGCCACTGTGACAAACGGTATGGAGGTTCCTGAAAAAATAAATACAACTACCACATGACCCAGTAATGGCTCTACTGAGTATTGATTTGGAGAACACAAAAATACTGCCTCAAAAAGACAGATGCACTCCCACGTTCACTGCAGCATTATTCACAATAACCAGACATGGAAACACAGACCTTGGGGGCCTTATGCCAAGTAACTCAGACACAGAAAGACAAATACCAGATGCTCTCATGTACATTCCACGTGGAATAAACAAATACTGAACACATAGATACTGAGAGCAGATTGGTAGGTGCCAGCTTCGGGGATGGGGTGGTAGAAACGGGTGAAGGTGGTCCAAGTCTCAATGTTTGAGTGAGAAAATCCGACAGTCATGAAATGTTCTGTCCAGCATGGAGACTAAAACTAACCCCGCAGCATGGGGTATAGGTTTCCCTGCTCTTTGAAAGTACAGGGCTTCTGAGAAACCTTGCACAGCAGAAATGGTGTAAAGAAGGAATGACCATTCATCTACACGGAAAAATTGGACAGTGTGCTCAGACTCCAAGATTCCTTCTCTTTGGCTTTTCTTAGGCCTCAGGACACAAGTTTCTAACGGAGGCCCAGCATAAATGAAGATAAAGCACAGCAGAGGCTCACAGACACAATTCAAAGTGCTGGTGGCTGGATGCGGAGAGCGGTTCCCAGCGGAAGGAGCTGGTTGGGGTGCACGCCGCCTCTGTCGTGCTTCTCCCCAAAACAGATGCTGAACGCGATTCTCACCGTTCACCTTTTTTCATAAGAGGGAAATCCTCTTTAGGTCTCTTCCTCTCACTGAAGCTGGGTAATAACGTAGTTCTTTCAAGAAAGCCAAGCGTCTTACTGTGAACGTTTAAAAGCCGGGGGATACTTGTACTTGAGCATTGCTGAGGGAGGAGATGTGAAAGGTTCTCCCAGACACAAACCTCAGCAGATCCACCGGGAAAGGCACCTTCCTCAGCATGCGGAACACGGACTACCTCCTTACCCCAGAAACCCTCTCCTTCCCCTCGATCAGGACAACCCACAACAGCTGGGAGTTACCCCAATTCCTCCGTTCTCCTGCTCCTAATAGCTAACTCATCAGCAAATCCTGTGAGCTCCATCTTCAAAATGGACCCAGAATAGGTCTAACCACTCCATCCAAGGCCACCTGTCTGGTCCACAGTGCCTGAGTTCCTGGAAAAGCTTCGTCATTGACCTGCCTTGCCATCTTCAACCCTCTGTCATCTGTTCTCAATGCTGTAGCCACGATGGCCTAGTGAAACAGGGTCTCATGGGGTTAGAGCCCTGGAATGGCTTTCTGTCGCCCTCTGTCACCTCCCTGAGGTCATGTCCTAAGCTGTCCCCTGTGGCCACAGGGCCTTCTTGCTGCTCCTGGACATATCTGGAATTCTCCTGCCCCAGAGCCTTTGCACATGCTTTCCCTTCTGTTTAGAATGCTCTTGATGTGTTCTCACTCGCCTTCTGAGAAGTCTGAATTGGAGTGACAGGGACAGAAGGTGAGGCTGTGTGTGTTGGGTGAGGCTGGTGGCCCAGAAAAAGGTTTTCTGCCAGCTCTCCACCTGTGCCTCACTTGTCCTCAGCCAGGAACTTGCACACAGCCCTCACCTGTCACAACTCTCACACAGGAGACCCACAGCCACCCCTGGAGCCCACCCTGCCCACACCCTGCTGCAGAATGCATTCAGCTCTCCTCTGGGACCCCTGTCAGCTTTACCCAGACCTGGAACTCCCCCGTCTCCTGCAAACCTCCCGGATTCCCCCTCTTCTTGCAAAATCACACTGGCGCAAGGCTTTCATGAGAAAGCTATAATGCTAACTAATGAAAGGTTCACACCTACTTTCCCCTTCTGTTGCCTTTCTCTCCTTCTGTCCTACCTGTGCAAACTGTAACATATCAGTGGAACATGAACATGCTCTGAGATCTGAATCTTTCATTGCAGCTTTCTGAGGACTCCTTATGTGATAAGAAACTAGTGTATCTTACAACAGGGTGTTTTACAACTATCATCTATAGAACAGTACAGCCCAAATCACTACAATTTTACCTCACTCTTCATGAAGCAGAACACTTTTTCCTTTCTTCTTTTACTTAAATTCCAGTTAGTTCACATGCCATGGAATATTCGCTTCAGGGGTAGGATTTAGTGATTCCTCACCTGCATACAGTACCCAGTGCTCATCACAAGCGCCCTCCTTAATACCCCTCATCCATTTAACTCTTCCCCCCACGCCCCTGTCCTGCAGCAACACTCAGTTTGTTCTCCAAGGTTGAGTCTATTTCCTTGTTTGCCTTTCTCATCACCCCTCAACTCTGTTCATCTGTTTTCTTTCTGAAATTCCACAAGCGTGAGAGCATAGGATATTTGTCTTTCCTCACTAATTTTGCTTAGCTTAATACACTCTAGATCCATCCACATCCTTGCAAATGGTAAGATTTCATTCTTTTTGAAGCTGAGTCATATTCCCATATATATATATATATATATATATATATATATATATATGGCAAGCAGTTGCAGAATTCACCCCAAGGCTCCTGACGCCAAGCCCCTTGAAGCCACCAGCATGCCACTATCCAAAAGAATTCCCAGACTCTCCTTCTGACTCCACCACCAAAGAAACTACAGACAGAATATGGCACCTCAAAATATCGAGATAATAGTAAAACTAGAAAGTCAAGCTCAACTTTTAAACAGGAACAGGCCCATTTGGATAATTTTGAATTTTCCCTCCACCCTAATTTTAACTCTTCTGATGAATAAACTAATCAATGATGAAACATCACCTTTGTCAAATGACATCATCCAAGTCTGTATCAGATGAAAAAAAGCCATCTAACTCTAGATGCTGGCCACTCAACCATATCTTAGGCCCAATTGAATAAACATTGTTAGATGAAGGAACAAATTAGATGTTACAAACAGGCACAGAGTGAATCTCACCTTCCCTTTCTAATAAAAGAGGGTTCCTAGGAAACAGATAGTCAAAATACATTTGTAAGCAATAAATGGACAGAGAAATTGTGATCCCCTGCAAAGTTCTACCTGCAGGGAAACTAAGTAATTCTTGCACCAAACCCAGAATGCTGACAGCTACTTCAATTTTACTTTGTGGCTCAACTAGAGAAAAGAGAAAAGCCCAGGAGGTTTTGGGATAATGAGAGGTTTTACCTCCAGTCCTGACATAGATAGGACATTATGCCAAAATAGCTGTGTTTTCTCTGAACACTGGCGTCCTGTGACAAGCTGCCTCCCTGACTCAGATGCTGACGTTCAAAACCTCGAGTCTCAGGGAGCCAGAGCAGAGAAGTGCTGTCAGCTGGGGAGAAGAAGGCACCTCTGACCTAAAGCCTGCACACCTGCTTCGGTTTCTGGACGAAGGGGCAACACATACTTGTTGTTTAGCACTAATTATCTTCATTCTCAATAGACCAATGACCTTGCCTTTTCTGGAAAGCAGACTTACTCTTCTAAAGAAACCCTCAATTCGTCTATTCCCAATGCAACTAGAGTGGGGTCTGGTTTACGCCCGCCTCCAGGCCCCCACCTGGAGGATTTTCCTGCATGATTCTAACAGCCAATTACCACTAACTCGGGGGCACACGGGGCATAATGCTGAAGTTGGGGGATGGCTCTGGGGCTTGCTACTGCCACACCTGTGCCTGGGGGACCAGGGCACACCCTGCTGAACTCGGGGTACTGCTCAAGATGCATCACCTGCACTGTGTCAGAGAACCGGGGGACACCCCACTGAAGGTGGGGATTCTGTGAGGTCCTTACCCGCACTCTTCCCGGGGAACAGGGGAAACCCTGAAATTCTGCAACCCATCCCACAAAAGCTCAGGTGAGTGGGCGCCCTGGAGTTCACGGGTATGGGGAATAAGGCCAGTTGAGGACATGGGGCGGAAGAGACTTTAAAGGGAAAAAGAAAACTCACCTGAGTCCCCACAATGAACCCTCTCCACGTGCCCTTCCAGAACCCTGCCTCCCACCTGGGGCGCACCCTACCCCCCGACCCCCACCCCGGGGCATGCTGCTCACTCACCAGCCCGGACCTCCGCAGGGCAACTCTCTCTCTCCCAGTGCCCCTTCTTCTGCCCCAGGTCTGCAACCCGCTGCAACTCTGGGACCGCCCACAGAGACGTAGCTCCACCCCCAAGCGGTGATTGGTTGGGGAGGGTGGTGCCCTAGCCCCTTGGATGCCGGGCAACCCGCCCTCAAGCCCCTGGAACCCTGAAAGTGCAGGGGGTCCAAGAGGCGCCTCCTCTACTCAACACCCAGCACAGGCATGGGTGGGGTCGTGGGCCGGGCTCCCCCCACACACCTGGCCCCTTCCAGGGACCCCTCTAGCTGCAGACCACCCTCAGCGTCCTGCCCCTTCCCTTTCTGCACCAGCCCTCCCTGCTGGGGTGTGCCTGGTTCTGGGCAAGGTCAGTGGCTCTCAGACCCTCCAAGGCTTGGGCTTTAGGACATGCAATGATTTCATGCATTTTCAGTATGTACATGTCAGTATGACTTTAATCTTATGGGAGCCAAAGAGGTTCTTTATTTTTTCTTATCTTCATGTTGGCATTTTTGGTTATTGTTTTCTTCTCGAAACAGATGTACAACATGTGCTTGGGGCAGAAATAGGGCCCATGCTTTGAGGTTTTGCCCAGTCATTTTGAGCCGGGTAAAATGTTAAAGGATAGCTTCCCTGGGAGCCCAGGATCAGGGCCCACAGATGATATAAGATAAACATTACTTTTATCATTATAATTGCTCCTAAATGGAGGAATTTGAGACAAAAGCACCTTTCACAAGAGTACCAAGAAATCAAAATGATGCCCACAGAAGGCTACCTGCTCCATGGTCAGCACAGGTAACAGAAGTGTTCACAGTCTCTGGACTCCTGCCCTTCTCCTGCCCAAATCTCTGAAGCACACAGACCACTTAAAATCAGAATTGTAGAACTGCTAGACACCTTAGAGATGTCTGGCACCATTCCCTTGGACTACAGTATAAAACACAGTAGCTCATTGTCACAAACTAATTTCAACATGAAGTGCCCCCTGGATGCACTAAGTTCTTTCTCTGCAAATGTTGACTAATGTAAGTCACAGTCATACCAGTTAAACACTACGATGGCTGGGAAGTCATCGTCGGTAAGGGAATATTTTAGCCATGTTTATAAGCATTGGCTCACTTTGTAGAAGAGGCTGAGCTGAGTGTTTTTAAATACTATTTCAGGTACAAGGGAGGAGTTAAGATGGCGGAGGAGTAGGGGACCCCTTTTTCACAGGTCCCCTGAGTCGAGCTGGATAGGTACCAGACCAGCCTAAACAACCACGGAATCAGCCTGAGACTCAGGAAGATACATCTGGATCTCTACACATGAACATCTCCAGCGCTGAGTATTGAGGTACTAAGCGGGGAGCCGTGAAACCGGGCACAGATATCGGAAGATAAACGGAAGGGGGAGGGAGCCGCCGCGTTCGGGCGCCGGGAAGCGGCAGCCACCTGCACGGGGGGAGCGGGCGCACTCACAGAGGGCACCCGCGAGAGAGCGGACTGAGACCGGTGAGCCGGGAGCGCACGCCACCAGGCATCTCGCGGAACCCAGGAATCCCGTGTGCTCACGGGATCCAGACTGAGACCGGGAGCTCCCGGAGCGCATGCGGGGCAGCTGGCAGCTGGCAGGCCACCTGCACGGGGGAGCGGGCGGACTCGCGGTCGGCACCCGCGAAACAGCAGACTGAGACCCTGAACCGGGTGCGCGCGCCACCAGGCTTCTCACGGAATTCCTGAATCCCGGTGTGCTCACGGGATCCAGACTGAGACCAGGAGCTTCTGGAGCGCGCGCAGGGCGGCTGGAGGTTGGCGGGCCACCTGCACGGGGGAGCGGGCGGACTCGCAGTCGGCACCCACGAAACAGCAGACTGAGACCCTGAACCGGGTGCGCGCGCCACCAGGCTTCTCACGGAACTCCGGAATCCTGGTGTGCTCACGGGATCCAGACTGAGACCGGGAGATCCGGGAGCGCGCGGGGGCGGCTGGCGGCTGGCGGCATTAGAAACACAAAGGACAGAGATGCGCCTGCCCTGGAAGTGAGGGCAGGGACGCCGGGTGTGGGGCGCACATCCCGGGACGCTACAGGGTTGAGCAGCACCAACAGTAACGGAGTTAAAGTGGCCAGAACATCGGTGGAGAATGGGCCGCAATCCCTCTGTTCTGTGACAATTCAGCCTCTGCTGCTCTGACTCTCAGAAGAGGCACAGCAGACCGCCAGAGAAAGCCGCCAGGGAACAAAAGCCTGGAAATACCGGCTCACAGCGTGCCCACCCCCATCCCCCCTCGCAGGGGACACGGAAACTCTACCCAAACAGGGTTGCCTGAGTATGGGCCTGGCAAAATACAAACTCTTAACAATAGAGAACAAACGGATGGTTACCAGAGAGGAGGAGGTGGATAGAGGGATGAGTGAAATAGATGAAGCGGATTAAGAGGACACTTTTCTGGATGACCACTGAGTAATATATAGAATTACTGAATCACTCTCTTGTACACCTGAAACGAATGTAACACTGTATGTTAGCTCTACTGGAATTAAAATAAATTTTTTAAAAAGATTTTTCTTTCAGGAACCTCTTTGAAAAAGCTTTTCCTCTGCAATGTGCATAAGCCCTACTTGGGAGGATTCACTCTACAATAATTATTCATTCTATGCCTCGAATTCAGATTTCACTGAGTTCTTACTGTGGATCCCAGCCCACGGGAGCCATGGTCCTTTTCTGTCCAGGCTCAGCACCTATGCCTTCAAGATTGGAAGTAGAGACACATGTCACTTCACAGTCCAGAAAGCTATTATTGTTTCTGTTTCTGTTTCAGACTTTGGGACAGGTTTCAGAGCAGGTTTATTATGGATCCTGGATCTCTACTTCAATGTTCATTACCTGGATCCATTTGGCTAATAGGTTCCCTGTGGATGGACTTGCTTCCAAGCACATACATGGAAGATGCAAAGGTGAGTGGGCTTGGTGCGGGACAGGAAGAAGACCAAAATCAGACAAGGGTCCGACCCCTCCCCTGATCCAAGAACTGCTACAGGAGAGGGTATGGGAGGTAGAATCCATGCGAAACTCCAAGGTCACCAGCTGAACACAGGAGGCATAGGTCAAGGGATCTGGAGATGCAGGGGTTGAAGGCTGCTCTGAGCTACCTCTGGGAGGAAGGGAGGGAAGGAATGGGGAGACACTGCCTGCCCCTGGCCTATGCCAGCTGCCCACCGCTCCGACACGCATCAGTCTACACAGCTGACACACAGCCTGGGCTCAGGATGGGCTGGCTCGGGTCCCTCAATCCTCAGTGGGACAGCTGGCCCCAGGGCTCAGAGACAGGCTGAGGGAGATGAGAGGGAAAGCTGCCCCACCCAGGTCATCCCCTCCTTGAGCAGACAGCCCTTCAGAACTGCTAAAAAACCCACTAATGGTGTTGAAAGACCTGCCATGGATGAACTAAGGCATAGAGATATGTAAAATAACATTCACTTTTAAGTTCAGAGCTGTCATCTCAGGAAGTGGGGAGAGCTTCCCTGAAGAAGACTGAGGGGAGGGCAGGCCATGCTGAAAAGGGAGACATGGCTCTCCTGATTGGGGACCTGCAGCCCCCTTCCAGGGCAGGACATCATCCTCGCATCACACGAGATCCATGGAAGTGTTCCATCAGGGCCAGATGTTTGTCTCGAGAAGGCTACCCTGGCATCGGACTGCACAGGGCACCAGGGACGAGGGCCAGATGGAGGACGGACAATACCCCGGAGGCCATGGGGCAAGAGCAGAGGCACACGACCTTGAAGATGATGATGAAAAGCAGGAGGTGGCAGCATGGAGCCGGCCCAAAAGTGCCATGGGAGCAGTGCCCACAGCTACACTGACTGGGGGCCTTCTGTGCCAGGTGTGGCTGACTTCAGTGGGCTCCAGACTAGTCCTGACCACAAGTCTAGGAAGTGTGCACCACCCCCGGCCTCCTCTCCCCTTGCAGCTGCTAGGAATCACGGTCACAGACCCTGGTCAGCTTTCGTGGAAACCAAGCAGTGGCTCCCCCGCATGCTGCACCTCTGGTGGTGGTCCAGTGCGACCCTCGTGCCTGGCCAGACACTGATGTCTACCTGTCTCCACACAAATCCACAGACAGGAGGGTGTCCCTGAATTCCACAGCACCTGATGAAACAGATCCACGGAACCCAACACCCAGTGGGTCACTCGGGACCTCACCTATGAGGTCATGGAGCTCACCATACCCTATTTCCGTCACTTCCCACAGAAAGCCTGGTTCTGATCCCCCACAACACCATACATCCTGGTTGCTGACCTGGGGTCAGGCCATGAACCCACATGGCACCTTTCTTTTAGAGAAGCCTATGCCTACACCTCCTAGAAAATATTTCTAATGAAGTACAAGCCCATCAGGACTACGGTGTGAACGGTAGCACACAGCCTGCATGGTAGTAGTCAGTAATTCTAACAAGGGTTAACCCCACCCCCCGTCTCACAAAACCTTCCTCCGTCCCCACGGAACTCATGGTCTGCCCTCAGAAAACCCTCCAGGAAACAAACCTTTCATCTGAATGCTCTCTTCACCTTCTGCTACAAATCTTGTCCAACCACAATGATATGAAACTAGAAATCAGTCTCAAGAAAAAAATGGGACAGTCAAAAACAGGTGGAGATTGGGGGGCCTGGGTGGCTCAGTCATTAAGGATCTGCCTTCAGCTCAGGTCGTGATCCCAGGAGCCTGGGATCTAGCCCCGAATCAGGCTCCTTGCTCAGTGGGAAGCCCGCTTCTCCCTCTCCCACCCCCCTGCTTGCGTTCCCTCTCTCGCTGTCTCACTCTCTGCCAGATACTTAAATAATCTTAAAAAAATATGTGGAGATTTAACAACATGCTACTGAACAACCAACAGTCAAAGAAGAAATCAAAAAAAATTTAGAAGTACCTTGACACTGATGAAAAAGACAACCTACAAAAACTTATGGGATGCAGCAAAAGTAGCTCTACGGGGGGGACGTTCATAGAAATTCAAGTCTTCATCAATCCATGAGAATGCTCTCCAATAAACAACCTGATTTCTGTGGTAAAGAAGTAGAAAAAAAAACAGCAAACAAAGCCCCAAATTAGTAGAAATAAGGAAATAACAAAAAGGAATGCATAAATAAATCCAACAGAGACTAAAAAGACAAAAAAAAAAAAACACACACACAATGAAAATGAGAGCTGCCTTTTTTGGAAAGATAAACAAAACTGACAAACTTAGCTAGACTCACCAAGAAAGACAGAGGACTCGAATGCAATCAGGAAAGAAAGATAATGGATTCCTGTCTCATATCAAAATCAAAAGAACTCTTCCACCTTGGACACAACAACTTCTTGCAAGCCACGTCTCTAAAGGCAAAGGAAATAAAAGCAAAAATGAACTATTGGCACTTCATCAAGATAAAAAGTTTCTGCACGGCAAAGCAAACGATCAACAAAACAAAAGGGCAACCTATGGAATCGAAGAAGATATCTGCAAATGATATTACAGATAAAGGGCTGGTATCCAAGATCTATAAAGAACTCCTCAAACTCGACACCCAAAAAATGGGCAGAAGACACAAAGAGATACTTGTCCAGAGAAGACATACAAATGGCCAACAGACACATGAAAAAATGCTCCACATCACTTGCCATCAGGCAAATACAAATCAAAACTACAATGAGATACCACCTTACACCAGTTAGAATGGTTAAAATTAACAAGGCCGGGGGCACCTGGGTGGCACAGCGGTTAAGCGTCTGCCTTCGGCTCAGGGCGTGATCCCGGCATTATGGGATGGAGCCCCACATCAGGCTCCTCCGCTATGAGCCTGCTTCTTCCTCTCCCACTCCCCCTGCTTGTGTTCCCTCTCTCGCTGGCTGTCTCTATCTCTGTGGAATAAATAAATAAAATCTTGAGAAGAAATTAACAAGACAGGAAATAAAAAAAAGTCAGAGAGGATGTGGAGAAAGGGGAGCCCTCTAACACTACTCGTGAGAATTCAAGCTGGTACAGCCACTTTTGAAAACAATATGGAGATTCCTCAAGACGTTGAACACAGAGCTATCCTACGACCCACCAATTGCACTACTGGGTATTTACCCCATAGACACAGAGTAATGAAAAGAAGGGGCACCTGTATCCCAATGTTCATAGCAGCAATGTCCCTAATAGCCAAACTGTGGAAGGAGCCAAGATGTCCTTCAGCAGATGAATGGACAAAGAAGATGTGGTTCATCTATACAATGGAATATTACTCAGTCATCAGAAAGGATGAATACCCGCCATTTGCACCAACGTGGATGGACCAGGAGGGGATTATGCTAAGTGAAATTAAGTCAAGCAGAGAAGGACAATTATCATATCGTTTCACTCCTATGTGGAATGGAAGGAATAGCATGGAGGACATTAGGAGAAGGAAGGGAAAAGTGAAGGTGGGGAATGAGAGGGGGAGATGAACCATGAGAGACTATTGACACTGGGAAACAAACTGAAGGTTGCAGAAAGGGAGGGGTAGGGGAATGGGTTATCCTGGTGATGGGTATTAAGGAGGGCACGTGTCATAATGAGCACTAGGTGTTATATGCAAACAATGAATCCTGGAACACTACATCAAAAACAAATGA
The DNA here is from genome assembly GCF_023065955.2 of Ursus arctos. Taxonomy (NCBI): domain Eukaryota; kingdom Metazoa; phylum Chordata; class Mammalia; order Carnivora; family Ursidae; genus Ursus; species Ursus arctos. The sequence continues at coordinate 1,238,905 of NW_026623054.1, read as the reverse complement.
AGTACTGTAGGGTGACTAACATAATTTAAAAAAAAGAGAAAGATATGAAATCCATACAGGAAAACTGTCACTATTTGCAAATGACATGAAATCCCAAAGGATTCCACAAAAACAAAAAACAAAAAAAAAAACCTGTTAGAATAAACAAATTCAAGAAAGCTGCAGGATATAAAGTCAATATACAGAGACCTGTTGTCTTTATTTTTTTTCAGATTTTATTTATTTATTTGACAGGAAGAGAAAAAGCACGAGCCGGGGGAGTGTCAGAAAGACGGAGAAGCAGGCCCTCGCTAAGTGGGGAGCCCAACACGGGGCTCGATCCCAGAACTCTGGGATCATGACCTGAGCTGAAGGCAGACGCTTCACCTATGGAGCCACCCAGATGACCCAACTTCTTGCATTTCTGTATACTGATGACACACTTTCGCAAAGAGAAATTAAAAAAGCAATGCCATTTACAATTGCATCAAAAAAAAAATCTAGGAATAAAAGTAACTAACAATGAGAAAGACATAGTACACTCAACACATGGCAGAAAAGAAATGAAAAACATGTGTGTCGAGGGGGGCAGAATGTATGGGTCAAAGATTTGGAAGGCAACACAAACAAATGGAAGCATACGCCATGCTCCTTAACTGGAAGAATTAATTATGTGAACATGTCCATCGTACCCAAAGCAATCGACAGATGTGATGAAATCCCCATCTGAATTCCAGTGGCATTATTCGAGGAAATAGAAAACAGTCCTCAAACTTGTATGGAATCACAAAAGACCCCAAATACCCAAAGCAACCTGGAGAAAGAAAGGTGCAGTCAACACCACTCCTGGATTTCAAGGTAGATTACAAAGCTGTTGTCATCAAAACAGGATGGTACTGGCAGAAACACAGACACCAGGTCAGTGGAACAGAACAGAAAGCTCAGAAACTTACCCACACGTAGATGACCCTAACTTACGACACAGCAGGAGAAGATATGCCATGAGGGAAGGACTGTCTCTTCAGTGAGCGGTAACAGGCAAACTGGACACTAAATGCAGAAGAATATAACTGGGTCACTTTCTTACACCACACACAAAATTTTTAATGGATGAATGATTTGAACATAAGACCCGAATCCATAAACCTCCAAGAAGACACAGGTACTAAGTCTCTCGACATTGGTTTTGGCAAAGAGTCTTCAGATCGGACACCAAATGCAAAGGCAACAAAAGCAAAAATAAACAAGTGGAACAACATCAAACTGAAATCTTCCACACGGCAAAAGAAACCATCAAAAACTTAAAAGAGGCCTTCTCTTTCTGGGACCTGTAAGGAAGCTGGAAATGTTCTTTGACCCCTTCCTGATTCGTGCTCTGCATATCTGACCCAGATGACCTCACTGGAAACTCTCACTGATAATGGCATTACTATTTCCATTTAATGGAAGAATACCAGCATTCAATCCCAGGAATCTGGAGTCAGCATCCTGCTTCCTCAGCAAACCTCCCGTGGCATTGGGAACACCTGGGTCACATGCCTACCTCCACTAATCAATGGGATGATGATTAGTTTTGGTCACACGGATGTGCCAGATCCCAGAGCAGACGAGTCTGGGCAAAGCTTGAAAATTGGAAAAGAAAAGACACCGAATAACAAAGGACCATTAAGTTGGAAGGAAATGAACCTCCAAGAAGGCTTCTAGGATATATTAAAAATCTGAACCTATATTCTCATCCACTCTGAGGAATTGCAGAACAAAAGTGGCAGTTCTAATTTATACCTAGCAAGACCGAACACAAAAGGGAACAGCTCATCCAAACTCAGGTTTTAGAAGTTCTAATTGAGAGGTCAAAGATGGCGGAGGAGTAGGAGACACCTTTTTCAGCCGGTCCCCAAGTCGAGCTGGATAGGTACCAGACCAGCCTAAACAACCACGGAACCAGCCTGAGACGCAGGAAGATACATCTTGATCTCTACAAATGAACATCTCCGGCGCTGAGTATTGATGTACGAAGCGGGGAGCCGTGAAACCGTGCACAGATATCAGAAGATAAACGGAAGGGGGAGGGAGACGCCGCGTTCGGGCGCCGGGCGGACGGCACCCGCAAAACAGCAGACTGAGACCATGAGCCGGGTGCGGGCGCCACCAGGCATCTCACGGAACACCGGAATCCCCGTGTGCTCGCTGGAACCAGACTGAGACCAGGAGCTTCCGGAGCATGCGTGGGGCGGCTGGCGGCTTGAGGCGTTAGAAACACAAAGGACAGAGACACGCCGGCCCTGGAAGTGAGAGCTGGGACGCCGGGTGTGGGGCGCACATCCCGGGACACTGCAGGGTTGAGCAGCACCAACAGTAAGATAATTAAAGTGGCCAGAACATTAGTAGAGAATGGGCCGTAATCCCTCTGTTCTGTGACAGAGGCTGAAATTCGGCCGGCTGCTCTGACTCTGAGAATAGGCATACCAAACCGCCAGGGAAAGCCGCCAGAGAACAAAAGCCTAGAAATACCGGCTCAGAGAGTGCCCATCCCCATCCCCCCTCGCAGAGGACACGGAGACTCTACCCAAACAGGGTTGCCTGAGTCTCGGTGCGGCAGGCCCCTGCCCCAGAACACAGAAGGCAGGCTGAAAAATCAAGAAGCCCACAACCCGGGCGCCTGGGTGGTGCAATCATTCAGCGCCTGTCTTTGGCTTAGGGCGTGATCCCAGCGTTCCGGAAAGGAGTCCCTCATCGGGCTCCTCCGCTGAGAGCCTGCTTCTTCCTCTCCCACTCCCCTGCTTCTGTTCCCTCTTTTGCTGGTTGGCTGCCACATAAATAAATAGATAAAATCTTTAAAGAAGAAGCCCACATCCCTAAGATCCCTATAAAACAAGGGGCACGGCCTGGGACCCAGTCAATAATTTGGGCTCTGGACAACCCCACAACCTCTCCTCATCAGAATGACAAGAAGGAGAAGCCCCCCCCCAGCAAAGAAAAGACAGTGAGTCTGTGGCCTCTGCCACAGAAATAATGGATATGGATGTAACCAAAGTATCAGAAATGGAATTCAGAATAAGGATGGTCAAAATGATGATAGAATTGAAAAAACTATTAACGAAAAGGTTACTGAGAATATAGAATCCCTAAGGACAGAAATGAGAGCAAATCTGGCAGAAATTAAAAATTCCATGAGCCAAATGCAGGCAAAACTAGAGGCTCTGACGGCCAGGGTCACCGAAGCAGAGGAAAGGGTTAGTGAATTGGAGGATGGGTTAATAGAGGAAAAAAACAAAATAGAAGCTACTCTTAAAAAAATCTAAGCCCACGAATGTAGGTTATGGGAGATTACTGACTCAATGAAACGATCCAATGTTAGAATCATCGGCATCCCCGAGGGGGTGGAGAAAAACAGAGGTCTAGAAGAGATATTTGAACAAATTGTAGCTGAAAACTTCCCTAATCTAGCGAGGGAAACAAACATTCGTGTCCAAGAGGCATAGAGGACCCCTCCCAAGCTCAACCACGACAAACCTACGCGACGTCACGTCATAGTGCATTTCGCAAATATTAGATGCAAGGATACAGTATTGAAAGCGGCCAGGGCAAAGAAATTTCTCACGTACCAAGGCAAAGGCATCAGAATTACGTCAGACCTGTCTACACAGACCTGGAATGAGAGAAAAGGTTGGGGGAGCATATTTAAACTCTTTCAGAGAAAAACATGCAGCCAAGGATCCTTTATCCAGCAAGGCTGTCATTCAGAATTGATGGAGAAATAAAGACATTTCAGAATCGCCAGTCACTAACCAATTTTATAACCATGAAACCAGCCCTACAGGAGATATTACGGGGGGTTCTATAAAAGTAAAAAGGCCCCAAGAGTGATACAGAACAGAAAGTCACAGCCAATACAAACAAAGACTTTACTGACAACATGGCATCATTAAAAGCATATCTCTCAGTACTCAGTCTTAATATTAATGGCTTAAATTCTCCCTTACAACACCACAGGGTTGCAGATTGGATAAAAAGAAATGACCCATCCATTTGCTGTCTACAAGAGACTCATTTTGAACCCAAAGATGCATTCAGACTGAGAGTAAGGGGATGGAGTACCATCTTTCACGCAAATGGACCTCAAAAGAAAGCTGGGGTGGCAATTCTCATATCAGATAAATTGGATTTTAAACTACAGACTATAGTTAGAGACGCAGAAGGGCACTATATTATTCTTAAAGGAAGTATTCAACAAGTGGATATGACAATTATAAATATATATGCCCCCAACAGGGGAGCAGCAAGATACACAAGCCAACTCTTAACCAGAATAAAGAGACATATAAATAAAAATACATTGATAGTAGGGGACCTCAACACTCCACTCTCAGAAATAGACAGAACACCCTGGCAAAAACTAAGCAAAGAATCAAAGGCTTTGAATGCCATACTTGACGAGTTGGACCTCATAGATATATAGAGAACACTACACCCCAGAACCAAAGAATACTCATTCTATTCTAATGCCCATGGAACATTCTCAAGAATAGACCATGTTCTGGGACACAAAACAGGCCTCAACTGATACCAAAAGATTTAAATTATCCCCTGCATATTCTCAGACCACAACACTCTGAAATTGGAACTCAACCACAAGGAAAAATTTGGGAGAAACTCAAACACTTGGAGACTAAGAACCATCCTGCTCAGGAATGACTCGATAAACCAGGAAATCAAAAATCAAATTAAACAATTTATGGAGACCAATGAGAATGAAAATACAACAGTCCAAAACCTATGGGATACTGCAAAGGCAGTCCTAATGGGGAAATACATAGCCATCCAAGCCTCACTCAAAAGAATAGAAAAATCTAAAATGCAGTTTTTATATTCTCACCTCAAGAAGCTGGAACAGCAACAAAGGGACAGGCCTAATCCACGCACGAGGAAGCAGTTGACCAAACTTAGAGCTGAAATCAATCAAGCAGAAACCAGAAGTACAGTAGAGCAGATCAACAGGACTAGAAGCTGGTTCTTGGAGAGAATCAATAAAATTGACAGACCACTGGCAAGACTTATACAAAAGAAAAGAGAAAGGACCCAGATTATTAAAATTATGAATGAAAAAGGAGAGGTCACGACGAACACCATTGAAATTGGAAGGATTATTAGAAATTTTTATCAACAGCTATATGCCAATAAACTAAGCAATCTGGAAGAGATGGAATCCTTCCTGGAAACCTATAAACTACCAAGATTGAAACAGGAAGAAATTGATTTCTTAAACAGGCCAATTAATGATGAAGAAATTGAGTCAGTGATAAACAACCTTCCAAATAACAGAACTCCAGGCCCGGACGGTTTTCCTGGGGAATTCTACCAAACTTTCAAAGAAGAAATAATACCTATTCTCCTAAAGCTATTTCAAAAAATAGAAACAGAAGGAGAGCTACCAAACTCATTCTATGAGGCCAATATTACCTTGATCCGCAAACCAGGCAAAGACCCCCTCAAAAAGGAGAATTACAGACTGATTTCCCTAATGAATATGGACACCAAAATCCTCAACAAGATACTTGCTAATAGAATCCAACAGTTCATTAAAAGCATTATCCATCACGATCAAGTGGGATTCATACCTGGGATGCAAGCGTTGTTCAATATTCGCAAATCCATCAGCGTGATACATCATATCAACAAGAAAAGACTCAGGAACCATATGATCCTCTCAATCGATGCCGAAAAAGCATTTGACAAAATACAGCATCCTTTCCTGATTAAAACCCTTCAGAGTGTAGGAATAGAGGGTACATTTCTCAATCTCATTAAAGCCATCTATGAAAAGCCTACTGCAAATATTATTCTCAATGGGGAAAAGCTGGAAGCCTTTCCCTTAAGATCAGGAACACGACAAGGATGCCCACTCTCGCCACTATTATTCAACATAGTACTAGAAGTCCTTGCAACAGCAATCAGACGACAAAAAGGGATCAAAGGTATTCAAATCGGTAAAGAAGAAGTCAAAATGTCTCTCTTCACAGATGACATGTTACTCTATGTGGAAAACCCCAAAGTAGCCGCTCCCAAACCATTAGAAGTTATAGAGTAATTCAGAAACGTGGCGGGATACAAAATCAATGCTCAGAAATCAGTTGCATTTCTGTACACGAATAGCGAGACCGAAGAAAGAGAAATTAGGGAATCCATCCCATTTACAATAGCACCAAAAACCATACATTACCTTGGAATTAACCAGAGACGTAAAGGACCTATATTCTAGAAACTATAAATCACTCTTGAAAGACACTGAGGAAGACATAAAAAGATGGAAAGATATTCCATGCTCATGGATCGGAAGAATTAACATAGTTAAAATGTCCATGCTACCCAGAGCAATCTACACTTTCAATGCTATCCCGATCAAAATACCGAGGACATTTTTCAAAGAACTGGAACAAATAGTCCTTAAATTTGTATGGAACCAGAAAAGACCCCGAATCTCCAAGGAACTGTTGAAAAGGAAAAACAAAGCTGGGGGCATCACAATGCCGGATTTTGAGCTGTACTACAAAGCTGTGATCACAAAGACAGCATGGTACTGGCACAAAAACAGACACATAGACCAATGGAACAGAATAGAGAGCCCAGAAATGGACCCTCGGCTCTTTGGGTAACTAATCTTTGATAAAGCAGGAAAAAACATCCGGTGGCAAAAAGACAGTCTCTTCAATAAATGGTGCTGGGAAAATTGGACAGCTACATGCAAAAGAATGAAACTTGACCACTCTCTCACACCATACACAAAAATAAACTCCAAATGGATGAAAGACCTCGATGTGAGACAGGAATCCATCACAATTCTAGAGGAGAACATAGGCAGCAACCTCTACGACATCGGCCAAAGCAACCTTTTTCATGATACATCCCCAAGGCAAGAGAAACAAAAGATAAAATGAATTCATGGGACTTCATCAAGATTAAAAGTTTCTGCACAGCCAAGGAAACAGTCAGAAAAACTAAGAGGCAGCCCACGGAATGGGAGAATATATTTGCAAATGACACTACAGATAAAGGACTTGTATCCAAGATCTACAAAGAACTTCTCAAACTCAATACACGAGAAACAAATAAACAAATAAAAAAATGGGCAGAAGATATGAACAGATACTTTTCCAATGAAGACATACAAATGGCTAACAGACACGTGAAAAAATGTTCAAAATCATTAGCCATCAAGGAAATTCAAATCAAAACCACACTGAGATACCACCTTACGCCAGTTAGAATGGCAAAAATAGACAAGGCAAGAAACAACAATTGTTGGAGAGGATGTGGAGAAAGGGGATCCCTCCTACATTGTTGGTGGGAATGCAAGTTGGTACAGCCACTCTGGAAAACAGTGTGGAGGTCCCTTAAAATGTTAAAAATTGAGCTTCCCTATGATCCAAACATTGCACTACTGGGTGTTTACCCCAAAGATACAGACGTGGTGAAGAGAAGGGCCATATGCACCCCAATGTTCACAGCAGCAATGTCCACAATAGCTAAATCGTGGAAGGAGCCGAGATGCCCTTCAACAGATGACTGGATTAAGAAGTTGTGGTCCATATATACAATGGAATATTACTCAGCTACCAGAAAGAACGAGTTCTCAACATTTGCTACAACATGGACGGCACTGGAGGAGATAATGCTAAGTGAAATAAGTCAAGCAGAGAAAGACAACTCTCATATGATTTCTCTCATCTATGGAACATAAAAACTAGGAAGATCGGTAGGAGAAGAAAGGGATAAAGAAAGGGGGGGTAACCAGAAGGGGGAATGAAACATGAGAGACTATGGACTATGAGAAACAAACTGAGGGCTACAGAGGGGAGGGGGGTGGGGGAATGGGATAGACCGGTGATGGGTAGTAAGGAGGGCACGTATTGCATGGTGCACTGGGTGTTATACGCAACTAATGAATCATCGAGCCTTACATCGGAAACCGGGGATGTACTGTATGGTGACTAACATAATATAATAAAAAATCATTAAAAAAAAATTCTCTGATAGCTTTTCAACATTTTTCAACAGTCATTTTAAAATTTTGAACAAATCTGCCTCTTGTTATTACTCTTGGAAGAGATGATCCTATAGGACTTTTCTTCCTTTGATATGAAGAATATTTCATAATATTATAAACTATTATCAAATCTAAAAATTAAATTTTTTATAAGTACATGTATACTTGTGTTTAAGATGGAAATAGGAAAGTATAGCCATCATTAGTTATGTAAATAACTCCTGTCTATACATATAGATGTATGGAGATAAAGATATCTTACAATTTTTAAAATAAGGTATCATGGACTTGCTTTGTTATTTTTATGATTGTTGAATACATGCCTCACTGTACCCTCACAAGTCAGTTATTTATATGCGCACACTGAAACTGACTCACCCAAGATCACACAGCTAGATTACTTACTAAACTGGGTTGCAATAAAGCAACATTTAGGCCATGTGATAGATCATTTTTTTGTATGTAAATTTACCCCTTAGGCATGATCTTTTGTTTTGTGATTAAATTTCCAAAGGGCATTTTTGACATTCACATTACCTTATTTCAAGTGGAAATTAATTTCCCCTTGACAAGTGTTGTGAGTTTCAAAATATCCCTGTGCACATGTTTGCTGAGAAGGTTATTTATATTACAAATGTTTGCGTCAAAGATATCTAAGCTTTTATTATGCACACATATCTTTATATACATAGTACTCATTATAAGTTTATGAGATTAGTGTTCTGTAGTGACTTTTGGAAACTAGTCTACCGCTTTATGATTATGCTGTGTGTTTCACATCCTATTTAAATGTTATTTTGGCCTTTAATTTTTAACCTTGTAAGTTTCATTACCGTGTTTTACAATTTCATCTGAATAACCACGCCAAAAAAAAAAAAAATTAGAGCTCTTCAGCTCTAAATTCATGTGACTGAAAGTAGCTCTCCTCGTCTTTGTTATTATGATCAGCACATTGAAACTTGAGGCAAAGTTGTTGATGGGCAGAGATCCTGAGGGCGGGAACTGCAGGCAGCTCTGTGGCTGGAGGAAAGCATCTGAATGCAGGCCCTGGCACTTCTGCAGAGCAAGTTTCTTCATTCCAAATCTGTGGAATAGACCAAAAACCCGAAGCATCTGGCAGGATATGTAGCAGCTGGAAAATCCCCTAACCACATATTTTAAAGCCCATAAGATGCTTGTGGTTTAACACGTATATGTTGTTATTCTAACATTCACTAAAATAAAATGCAATTACACATTACTGAATACTATTGATTTTCTCTTATATCAGGATAATTTCGGCTGTCTTAATTCCCTCAGATAATATCTTAGAACTCACTTGTGTGCTAAATGGTAACCCAGAGATTAATTTACATTTTTCTTTTTAGTGAAGATATAAATGAATTAAAACTTTAGAAAAAATAACCCAAGGCCCTCAAGAACTGATTATCCCCCTTGCTTTAACCTGAATTCTCCTTTTATTAAGAAAGATTCACTATTCAAGGAACATTTTATCTTCATTCATAAAATGGAGTCTTTCATTTCTGGGGACTCATGACAAATGAACAAATGAAGGGACAGATGAAGACTCATTAAGGGACTTGTTTGAATTTAAATGGGGAAAAGATTTCCAATAGGTAAATTAAATATGCAGATATATGTGCATATATGTATATGCATATACTTGCCTGTGGTTTTCTTCAGTAAGTTAATTTATAGCTTTTTTTTTTTTTTTACTTTAAGGAATAGGAAATGGGTGTTTATATGAATGGGGCTTAATCTTTGCAGCAGTTCCAGGATGTCTCCATTGCTTTTCACTTAAGAAAACATATCCAGCCTTTGCCTGCCTAAATCAGGATATTTCCATTAGAAGAAGGAGGAGGAGGGGAAGAAGAAGGAGGAGAACCACCTCGCCAGGTCCAGTGTGATGCCTTGTTTTACATTAAGTGTTATAGAAATCTTTACAAATGTGTGCAGCTGTTTCCCTTCAGTCAATGATAGTATTTATTCGGAGACCTCCTGCAATTTCATGGCTGATGACTCCTGTTGCCATAAACCATTCAGAGGGAAAGGAAAACCCAATGAGTAATCACTGTGCACTGAAAATGTCATTGTAAAAGTAAGGTGGCAGAGACAAGGCCTCTAGAGTTGAACTCTGAAGACCCAAACCAACTCTAATCAATCTGTTAGATTTTGTTACTCAAACTTGGGAGCATTTTTATGCCACTTGAGCCATTTAATATTATTTTAAATTGAATGCCTTTACTTTAACATGAAATACTAATTAACCATTGTTAACTCCATAAGATATTTTTTTTATCCCCTTTCCCTTCCATTGGCTATATAACAGTGATTATAGTCAGTTCTGTAAAATGCCTTGTTTTCTTCATTTTTATTAGAAAAACTAAATTAATAAACTTGAAACTTTTCATTAAAAGAAGTTCTTAAAAATTTAGTATCTTAATGTTCAAAATAAGTAACTAAAGGGTAGCATAAGAAAATTTTTAAAAAAGGGATAATCCTTGATATATAATGTGTGTGCATACAATACACAAAGATGATAGATAGATAGATGATAGATAGTCATAACATTATTAAAGCAACATTTTCTACCCTGGGATATATTTTCAAAAGAAAATAGAAACATATGCACCTAATTTTATTTATATGGTAATTTTTCACTTTTTTATATTAGGTGAAAAGGTAATAGGTTTTTTTTTGTAGAGTTTTTTCAAAAGAAATAGTTAAGGGGCACCTGGGTGGCTCAGTTGGTTAAGCATCTGCTTTAAGCTCAGGTCATGATCCTGGAGTCCCAGGATCGAGCCCTGCATCAGTCTCTCTGCTCATCAGGGAGTCTGCTTCACCCTCTCCCACTCCCGCTGCTCATGTTCTCTCTTTCTCTCTCTCTCACTCTCTCTCAAATAAATAAAATCTTTAAAAAAAATAAAAATAAAGTAAAAAAAAATAGATGGGGCGCCTGGGTGGCACAGTGGTTAAGCATCTGCCTTCAGCTCAGGGCGTGATCCCGGCGATCTGGGATCGAGTCTCACATCAGGCTCCTCCGCTGGGAGCCTGCTTCTTCCTCTCCCACTCCCCCTGCTTGTGTTCCCTCTCTCGCTGGCTGTCTCTGTCAAATAAATAAAATCTTTAAAAAAAAAAAAAATAAAGTAAAAAAAATAGTTAAAACCCATGTTAAGAAATCCCCTTTCTTTTAATATGAAAGTGACTTTTTATTTTATTCTATTTTAATTCAATATAGTTAACATACAGTGTTATATTAGTTTCAGGTGTACAATATAGTGATTCAACAATTCCATACATTACTCAGTGCTCATTGTGATAAATGTACTCTTAATCCTTGTCACCTATTTCACCCATCCCCCCACCCAACTCCCTTCTGATAACCATCAGTTTGTTCCCTGTAGTTAAGAGTCTGTTTTTGGTTAGTTACTTTTTTCCTTTGTTTTGTTTCTTAAATTCCACATATGGGTGAAATCATATGGTATTTGTCTTTCTCTGTCTGACTTATTGCACTTAGCATTATACTCTCTAGATCCATTCATGTTGCAAATGGCAAGATTTCATTCTTTTCTATGGCTGAGTAATATTCCATTGTATATATATCCCACTTCTTTATCTATTCATCTAGTGTTGGACACTTTAGGATATTTGGCTATTGTAAATAATGCTGCAATAAACATAGGGGTACATATATCTAGCTGAATTGGTGGTTTTGTATTACTGCATCATATGGTAGTTCTATTTTTAATTTTTTGAGTAACCTCCCATGTCTTCTGCCCATTTTTAATTGGATTATTTGTTTTTTTGGTGTTGAGTTGTATCAGTTCTTTATATATTTTGGATACTAGCCCTTTGTTGATTATGTCATTTGTAAATACCTTCTCCCAGTCATTAGATTGTCTTTTAGTTTTGTTGGTCATTTCCTTTGCATTTCATTTTGATGTAGTTCCAATAGTTTATTTTTGCTTTTATTTCCCTTGCCTTAGGAGAAATATCTAGAAAATGTTGCTATGGCCAGTGTTAGAGAAATCACTGCTTGTGCTTTCTTCTAGAATTTTTATGTTTCAGGTTTCACATTTAGGTCTTTAACCCATTTTGAGTTTAGTTTTGTGTACCAAGTAAAAAAGTGGTCCAGTTTCATTCTTTTGCATAGAGATTTCCCAACATCATTTGTTGAAGAGACTCTCTTTTACCCTCTGCATATTCTTGCCTCCTTTGTCAAAGATTAATTGACCATATAATTACAGGTTTATTTCTGGGCTCTCTATTCTGTTCCATTGATCTATGTGTTTATTTTTATGCTGATACCATACTGTTTTGACTACTACAATTTTGTAGTATAACTTGAAATCTGGGATTGTGATACTTCCTCTTTGTTTTTCTTTTTCATGATTGCTTTGGCTATTCAGGGTCTTTTGTGGTTCCATACAAATTTTAGGTTGGTTTGTTCTACTTCTGTAAAAAATGCTGTTGGTATTTTTATAGGGTTTGCATTTAATGTGTAGATTTCTTTGGGTAGTATGGACATTTAAACAATATTTGTCCTTCCAATTCATGAACATGGAATATCTTTCCGTTTGTGTTGTCTTTGATATCTTTTATCAATGTTTTCTAGTTTTCAGAGTATAGACTTTCATCACTTTGGTTAAGTTTATTCCTAGATATATTTTTTAAAGATTTACTTATTTATTTGCCAGAGAGAGAGCACAAACAAGGGGGAGGAGCAGAAGTAGAGGGAGAAGCAGGCTCCTCACTGAGCAAGAAGCCCGATGTGGGCCTCCATCCCAGGACCCTGGGATCATGACCTGAGCCAAAGACAGACGCTTAACTGACTGAGCCACCCAGGGGTCGCTAGTTCTAGATATTTTATTATTTTTGGTGCAATTGTAAATGGGATTATTTTCTCAATCTCTCTTTCTGCTGCTTTATTGTGTATAGAAATGTAATGGATTTTTGTATATTGATTTTTATATCCTGTGATCTTACTGAATTCCTTTATTAGTCCAATAGATTTTTGGTAGTCTTTTGGGTTTTCTGTATGTGGTATCATAAGACATTCCTTTCTTCTGAGAGGAACTGAAATAATCATCATACTTGTGTTTTCTATAGCTAAATCATTCCTTAGTTCTATTTTCTCTCACACAAAGCATTGGGTTATTTTCCTTAGAGAAGATAGGTTTTTTGTTTTGTCTTAGTTTCGTTATTAAGCAATTGAGAGAATCACTTGTATTCTCTGTATCTCAGTCATCAGATGGATCTTCTCAGAAGATGATTATTCCCCAAAGGTGGTGCATGGTTACAGAGATGTTAAGGAGTGAAGGGACCATACCTTCTATTTTTTGTAACTCCCAGAATTTCCAGTTCAGATTCCTGTATCTAAAGAGAGTGCAATTTCAAAGCATCCCAATGATATTGTGCTAACTAGCTTTTTGTGCTGTTTTAACTTCAACTAGTGCTTATTAGGTCTGTAGGAAGCTCTATTTTTAAAAACGACCTTTTGCCATTCCAGTATGAACTTCCCCAGATGGAGTTCTTCATCCCCTCTCAAAAATAATCATACTTACTTCTCTATTGTTGTTGATAGTTCCATTTGTCTCTCCTTCTCTGCAACATCATTTCATTTATTTATCAATAACCTAATATTTCAGGTCCAGTTTGCAGTTTTGAAAACACAAAGATGAATGGGCCATATTCTCTGGCTTTAAAGAATTCATGGAATAGTCAGAACCAAAACACATGGTCAAAATCCAATACTGTAAGGATGATGGCATGTGTAGATCAAGGGGTATGATGGGAACAAGGATGCAGAATACAAACTAAGATTTGAATAATCAGGAATTGCTAAGTAAAATCACCAGTTGTGTTTTAAAGAATGAAGAGTAATTATTCAAGTAAGACAGAAGGAGGAGATAGGGCATTCTAAACTAAGGATAAAGCTTTTCTTTCTCTTTTTTTTAAATGAACATGAAGTACAGAGCTTGTATCGAGTATAAAAAATTGCACATATAACTAGTGTATCAAATCCATCCTCCTTGGAATGAAAGTATACATGACCCTGATCCTCCTCTTATTATTCTTTATATTCATTTGATGAGGCTAATCATTTCTCTTTTCTCCAGCTGAAACTCAGATGGGGTTTCCCTCATGATTTTTCCAGTCAGTTCCTTCAGTCAATTATTAAAATGCCCAGTCCCATAAAATAGTCAAGATTCCTAGTTGATTTAAAGTTAAAATTTCCCTTTCCCATCTTTTTCTTCCAGTTGAAGAAGGGGATGTGGAAGTATCTTCTCTTTTGCACATAATATAGGAAGATTGGAGTTAATTCAAAGGATATGTAGAGTCATTGAAAATACCTGATCATAACCGTAGTATAGTTATATTTCTTTTCTTTTTTTTTTCAATATTTTATTTATTTATTCGACAGAGATAGTGACAGCCAGCGAGAGAGGGAACACAAGCAGGGGGAGTGGGAGAGGAAGAAGCAGGCTCATAGCAGAGGAGCCTGACGTGGGGCTCGATCCCATAACTCCGGGATCACGCCCTGAGCCGAAGGCAGACGCTTAACGACTGCGCCACCCAGGCGCCCCTAGTTATATTTCAGTTTGTAACTATGCTTTGTTTAGAGAATGGATTTAAAGAAATAAGACCAGAGGCAGAAGAGAACAAAGGAGATTTTCCCCCCAATTACCCATGATAGATCTAGTAGTGATGCAGAAGAAAGAAAAGGGAAACTAAGAAAGTAAAATCTGTGTTCACTGGGTGATTGTTTAGATGTGAGTGGAGAAGAAAAATGTGAGTTCAAAGGTAAATCTCAGTTTCCATATTGGATGGGATGGGTGGAATCTGTTGTTTCTGTGGAGGTATACAGAAGGTGGAGTTTTAGACAAGATGTTAAGCTCAGTTTTAAATGTGTTGACTTCAAGGTGCATATGAGACAAAGTGAAGATGGCCATTGGACCCTTGTATCTATTACAGAAGTCTCAAGTAGAGAATGATTATGGTTGAAAACTTTACTATAGATAGTTATAAATGTAGATATAAGTACATGGAGTATACATATACATAAGATCTATGTATCTATACTTTTTTCTAGAATTTCCATTTGGTTCTTCAATGAACATTTCAGTTTATCTGCTAAGATTTATGTGTTTAATCATTATGTGTGTATTTTAATTTACATACTGAGCCTAGTTATTATAAATGCTTTTAAAATCTTGTCTGCTAATTACATATGGATCATCTCAGAAACCCCAGTGATTGCTTGTTATTGCTGAAATAGTTTGAGAAATTACTCATATGATAGAATTTATCATTTAAAGTCTATAATTTAGTGGTTTTTAGTATATTTATAGAGTTGTTCATTGATTGCCTTTTATTCTGAGTATTAGTTACATTTTAAGGTTTCTTTGTATAGCTAATAATATGGGATTATATCCAACATTGTGAATGATACCTTACAGAGACACTGGATTCTGATATATTCTATATCTGTATGTATAGACACACACACACACACACACACACACACACACACACACACATGGCTAAAGTGATAGTTAAATCCACAGAATGGGAAAAACAAGTAGTCAAGGGAAGAAGACACACCTGGGCAATGCCAATGTGTATAATGAGTGGTCTACACAAAGAAGACAGAATTACAAATATCATATACGTTTGCTAAAACTTATTGTAAGTGCATTCATCCTTCCAGAAATTAAAAGAAAATGCAATATAAATAAATTAAAAACAAAAAACAAAAAAAACTTCCTTTTAAAAAAATGTCCATGACTGCCTGATAAATCTGGATTACTCCTTTTTTTGGTGGGGGGGGGGGCAGTGAAGGGAGTGTTGGTAACTAAGTTGTGATCAACATCTTTTCATTCTCTGCTCCCTGCTTAGCCATTTAGGATGCAGGGTTTCTGCCAGAGTTATAATGCAGGTGTTCTCTAGTACATTATCATTCCATGATTATGTATACAGACCTTCGATTTACCTCTGTTTCTGGAACTCTCTGTCATTAGGAATATAAGTTTATCGCTTTGACCTTTATCTGTGATGGAGTTTTGTTGAAATCCCCACCATAAATCATACTGGTGTTAACTATTTGTTTTAAAGTCTTTAGGGCCATTATTTTATAAATGGAAATTGAAAGCATCTTTATCTCAATTAAATGAGGTACACATTTTTGTATGTGAGAAGAGATATTTAAAGTCACCTAACAGAAATCTTTGAGTAAGATTGGGATAAGTCAACTACTTTTCTGGTTGAGTAAGTATTGTCAGCTTTATTGTTACTACTAAGAATTTTATCAGCTTAGAACTTGAATTTTGATTTTAACCATGTTTTCAGAAGAAATTTATATCTTTTCTCCTATAATTTTTTGAATGAATTATTGTAAAATGAAGTATTTACTGAGTGAGCTATAATAATGGCATCTACTATTTATATAGCACTTACTATAATTTTGTTCAAGTATTTAAGGAATAAAATACCAAATTTAACAATAAATACAGAAATATTGAAGTTCACTTGTATCCATATCAGGTATAGAAGATCTGGGATGGATGGATAGATAGATAGATGATAGATAGATAGACAGATAGGCATAAATGAAACAATGAGAGAACCAGTCTATTTCTCAAACTGGTAAGTAGTATTTCCAGACCACAGTGTTATAACTGACTGAAAACTGGTACTAAGGAGAAGACTAAGACCTTATTATTGTATTTTTTCCAACTGTATTGAGATATAATTGACATATAACATTGTATAAGGTTAAGATGTACAAGGTGATTATTTGAACACATATTTTGTGAAATGACTACTATAATAAAGTTAGTTAACACCTCCATTATCTCACATAATTACCATTTTGTTTTTGTGGTGAGAACACTTAAGATCTACTCTCTTAGCAACTTTGAAGTGTATAACACAGTATTGCTAACTGTAATCATCATTAGATGCCCAGAATTTATTAATCTTATAACTAGAAGTCTGTACTCCTTGACCAACTCTGCCCATTTCCCATCCTGTGGCAACCACCATTCTATTCTCTGATTCTGAATTTGGCTTTTTCAGATTACACATATGAGTATTTGTTTTTCCCTGTCTGATTTATTTTACTTAGCATAATGTCCTCAAAGTCCATATAGGTTGTCATACATGGCCAGATTTCTTTCCTTTTTATGTTTGCATAATATTCCACATTGATCAATTTATATGGAATATATATATTCCATATATATGTGTGTATATATATATATATATTCCATATATATGTATATTTGCTATTTTTCTATCCATTCATCTATTTATATGGAATATATATGGAATATATAAATATATATGTATATTTGCTATTTTTCTATCCATTCAACTCTCATTGCTCTAGGCTGTTTCTATATCTTGGTTATTGTAAATAAGGATGCTATGAGCACAGGAGTGCAAATATCTCTTTAAGATAGAGATTTCATTTCCTTTGGCTGCATGCCAGAAGTGGAATTGCTGGATCATATGGTAGTTCTATTTCTAGTTTTTTGAGGAAACTCTAAACTGTTTCCCATAGTGTTTGAACCGATTTACATTCCTGCCAACAGTGTATGGGGGGCTTCCCTTTCCTCCACATCCTCACCAACACTTGTTACCTCTTTTCTTTTTGATGACAGCCATTCTAACAGATGTGAAGTAATATCTCATTGTGGTTTTGATTTGCATTTCCCTGATGATTAGTGATTTTTTTCCACGTAACTCTTGGCCATTTCCTCAATTATATGTTAACCCAATAGATAGACAAAGCTAATGTATGAAATGAAAGACAATTTCTGTTAAACTCTGTGGAAACAACTATAAGAACAACAGAAGACTAGACTTCATTTTTACTGAAAATCTAATTGCTGAGAGCTTTCACATGCATTCTCTTATTTAATCTTCACAAGAATGCTCTGTGGCGACATTATTAAGGCCATTTTGTAGGTGAGAAACTAAGAAACCTGTGCTAATTCACAAACATGACTCAAATCCAGATTTATCTCATTCAAAAGGCTGTGATCTTTCCATTATTCCAGGGAAGTAGTGGTGAAGGACGCAGACTATAGTTTCTTTGCTCTGTTTTTCACATGAAAGTAGATTCTGCATGCTAATTCTGTTTTGTATCAGTTGAGCTCCTTTAGGTGGCATTATTTTACATTTGTAAAGGTTAAAGTAATCCGGTTTTTCCGGGGGGGGGGGAGGAAACTTTTCTCTTTCCAAGGATGGGTGATAACACTCTCAATTTAACCCAGAAGTAGTAGACCAGGAAGGTTTTACATAACACAACTTCCCAGCTTTGCCAACCATGGATATCTTTAGGAAAGTTAAGTCAAGATTTAGACCTCAAATATATAATCCCACTATGAAGTTTCAGACTTCTAATATGAGGTTTCAGAATTTCTAATACATGTTCAAGCAAATGCAGATATCTCTATTTTTTCCTTGCAGAAAACAAAATTGTGATGGTCATAAAAACAGACTGTGTTATGCACTTTTTATACCACTCATAGAATCTAATAATATGCTAAGAGAGTAAAAGTTATGGTAGTTGCTAAATAAGTCTGGAGGCAAGAGCCTCACCACTATCTAACCAAATAAGTATTTTACATTAAAGATCTTCAAGCCAGGCAGGAACTGTAGACAATCATGAAATGCTATTGGTGAGAAACGTAGGCCTGTCTCATATGTCTAAACTTGGAGTTATCTTTCTCACCCAAATATATGTAGTTATTTTCCATATTTTTCTTTTCAAACTATTGTTACCATCAAAACATACTGAATATATACAGAGCTTGGTAGCCTCACCAGAAGTGCTGCAAACGATGAAGAGTTCAAAGTTTCAAGAGGTGGTTTATACCATTGAAAGGTGTTAATAATTTTTAGAGCAAACTAGGCCTGAAGACATCTCAGATCACACTACATGGTAACTTCAGTATCCCCTAAAAATAGTGATGGAGCCAATCTCAGGGGACATTCAAGATTTGCCTCATTTGTAAATACTATCTGGACTATGTGTTTAGAGTGAATAAGAGATTGATGTTTACAGACTTCTGTTAGATTCCTCTCCAACTAGATTATACTGCTTATTATCATCACCCTTAAGATGTTTTTAAGTCAACTTTTAGAGAAAAACTGATCCATTTGTTCAACACATATATATTTTTTAAATTTTTATTGAAATTCCAGTTAACATACGGTGTAATATTAGTTTCAGGTGTACAATTTAGTGAGTCAACACTTACATACAACACCTGGTGCTTATCCCCAGTGCATGTCTTAATCCCCATCACCTGTGTAATGCATTCCTGCACCCTCAACACATATTTTTGAGCACTATGAAATAAACCTTAATCTCAGTGCAAGAGATACCACAGAGAACAAGATACACAAAGTTCACAGTCTCATAGGGTTTATGTTCTCATGTAATACCCATGTCTGCATCGTGTCTTCACTGAAAGTCAGTATTTATTTTTATTGACTGATATTATAAATATCTTTAACAAAATATATCAAGTGAATTATAATGAAAGAAAATTAACTTTTGTCACCTCATTGGTATATGATATTGATCAATGAATAAGTGAATTAATTATTTTCATCAAATATGACTGTTATTAACATAGTTCTACTTTCATTTTAGGTTTGGAGTACGAGTCAAAATTTACATCCATGCTGGATTTTACTAAAACTATAACCTCATTTGTGGCAATTAGTTTCATGTAACATCCAGGTTCTACTAAAGGACATTCTGGAAGGTATTCTGACAAAGAGTGGAGCATTACTTGTTTTCATCTGACCGCTAATAATCAAATTCCAGCCAGTCTACAAACTTTGGTCAAAAGTAAGTGTCACTTAATTGTCTAATAAATTATTTTCTATGGTGTTTCTTCCCCTTATAGTTGTTTTTTTTTCCTCACTATGAACTTTCCCCGCTTTTCAGTTTTTCCTTATCTTAGTAGTCAAGTTAGTGTTATAGGAAGGGTGTATTTCTTAACTGCAACCCAAAAGACTAAAACTAAGACTGACAGTGGAATTCTTAATATAAATTTTTTTAAAAAATGGCAATTATCATTTTAAACAAAATAATTTAAAATATATAATTCTATGCCCACTGAGAATATCCTTCAAAGTAAAGGTGAAATAAAGACATGTCCACAAAATTATAGTGAAGAGAATTCACTAGTAGTAGATAGATACTAAAAGGAAGTCTTCAAGAAGGAAAATACTCCTAGAAATAAATACAGAAAAGAGTAAAAGTGCTAAAAAAACTAAAGAATGGAAAAACATGTTATTTCAGCAGTATCCAAAAGAAGTCTTATGTAGTTATGCCAATGTCAAATAGGGAATATTTTAAGGCAAGAAGTATCACTAGAAATAAAGAGAGAGCAAAAAAATAAATAGAAGAAAAACATTTCATAATGAAAAAGGTCAATCTGCCAAGAAGATTTAATAATTCTAAAATTGTGTGCATCCAACAATATAAGTTCCAAATATATACAGAACAAAGTGGCAAAAGTAAAAGGTGGAGTGCAAAAATCCACAATGAAGAAGATTTTAACACACATTTCTCATAACTAAGTCCAAGCAGGAAAAAAATTCAATAAGCACATAGAAGATCTATAGAAGTTATTAAGATATTTACCTAATTGATATATATGAAGTGCTGCAGAACAAAATAGATGAATGCACAGATTCTCTTGACATTCACATGAACATTTATCAAAGAGTATTGTAAAAAAATTTTATATAGACTGGAGTAAAAAGAAAATCTCAACAAATGTTAAAGTACTAGATAATTCAGAAAGTCCTTTGATCACAATGTAGTTAAACTGGAATTCAGTCATAAAAGATGACTAGAATATGTCCTTATATTTGAAAATAAAGCTATATATTACTAAATAATCCACAGATTAAGCGTTATACAGTAAAGCTGTATATTACTAAATAATCCACAGACAATATTTTGAACTGAATTACAATTTTTTAAAAATCTAGTATTGCCTGCAGAGGCAGGCAAAATTGTTTAGACAGAAGGTATTACATTAAATGTATATATACAAAAAAAGGCTAAAAATGATTATTCTAAAGGAGTTAGATAATATCAATTCTAAGAAAATGGAAGAAAAACATAAAGAGCAGAAATTAAAATTTAAAATCTATGGAACACTAAATAGTCAATAAAAGTATTAAACAGCCAAAAGTTGATTTCTCTATAAATTATAGACTAATAGATTTGATACACTCCTAATAAGATCTACTAAGAGGGGCATCTGTGTGGCTCGGTCAGTTAAGCGTCCTACTCTTAATCTGGGCTCAGGTCATGACCTGAAGCTTGTGAGATCAAGCTCTGTGACAGGTCTGTGCTCAGCATGGAGTCCGCTTGAGATTCTCGGTCTCCTTCTTCCTATGCCCCTCCCCCACCCTTAAAACTATAATCTGTGTGACTATACAGATAAAGGAAGAAATGTTTTCTCTAAACAAAACTTCGTTCAAGCTAAAAGACATCACAGACCAGCTACAAAAAAAACAAAAAACAAAAACAAAAAAAAACCCAAAACCAAAAAAACCCGAAAATAGTTTAAATTATGTTCTGTTTCAAGAAAACAAAGTAAGAGATTCATCTAGCATTCAGCAGTTAGAGATTAGGAATATAATAATAAAATTATTTATGGAAATCTGTATCAAAAACTGATTTTCAACCTTTCCAATTTCATGGCGGTCTCATAAATAGCTACCGTATTTTCATCCTTGCAGATGCGAGAATGCTCGATGCCTATCAAAAAGGAATGATGAGGCAGAACAGACAGATGAATTAGGGAAGACTTTTGAAAAAACAAATCAATACGAAAGACTTTCTTTAATAGTAGAGTGTAAATCCAACCAGGAAGGCAGTTGTGCCAGAGCCGCCTTGGAATTCCCCCAGGAAAGACAAGGCAAGAAGGAGTCAACACTTTAGGCTCAGCTGGTTCGAATTACTCTGGTGCGTCTGGGGCCACAGAGGTGGTCTCTAGTTGCCTGAAACCCATTCAGGGCAGAGAAAGCACCGGACTCCGCATCTTCAGCTCCGCACTTGCACCTGCATCAGGGAGCAGCTGTGGCTCCGCCTCCTTCCGGTCGGAGCGTAAATAGCCGGTTGCCGAAGCTGCTTCACACGGCGCGCCCGTCTCGTTCGTCCCACTTCCTGTCCTGCTGTGGATGTTTCGTAGCACGTCACAGAGACAAGGGTGAGTGCGTTGTAATAAGGGATTTGGGGAGAGGGGGACCACATTCGTTCATGAGCTTTTGTGAACGTATATTGCTATAATGATGCTATTTTATTACTGGGTACTGCTGTGTCTCTTCCAGTGCCTCCTGTAGGCATTAAGCTTTGTCAGAGGGGCTTAGGCATAGGAAAGGGCATCATGTCCACGGGGTTCGGTACTCTCCACGGTTTCCGGCACCGCTGCGGTCCTGGCACGTGTGCTCCCCAGCAAGGGGACACGACCGTACGGGCGTGGGAGGGAGAGCTGGGTAAGACATAGTTGGGGCACGGACAGTGCACTGCTTGGTGTGTACGTGAAAACGTGCTTGTGGGAAGGTTGTCATTATCTTCAGATACCCTCTAGCTCTGGGAAGGGCAGTCTCTTCCCGGGTCTGAAGGCTCCCAAGAGAGGTCAGAACGTCATAATATACAGAAAATAACCAAGAACAATTAATACACATACCGAGTGTTGACAAGGGTGTGGAGGAACTGGAATTCTCATACATTTGGGAAGACAGTTTGGTAGTTGCTTTACAATGTAAACATTTACCTGCTTTGTGACCCAGTGATTCCACAGTTAGGGGTCTCTCTACCCAAGGGAAGTGAAAGTGTAACTCCATACAGATATTTGTACACTCGGATGATGTATATAGCTGGTGTATTTTGGATAGCCAGGATTTTGTAAACCATCTAAATGTATGTCAGCAGGTGAGTGAATGAACTGATGGTGGTAAAGTCATGTAATGGAATACTGTTTGTTAACACAAAGGAGCAACAAGTGAATGTGCACGTGAATGAACAACACCATGAATGAGTCTCAGAATAATTACGCTGAAAGAATCCAGTGCATGCCATATGTCTATATTTCATATAATTCTAGAATTCTTATAAATTTATGTAAAATATATGTAAAATTGTAGAAAATGCAATCTAGGATGACAAAAATGTTCAGTGGTTTCATGGGGATGGGGTGAGTGTTAGGGAAATGTCAATGGCAAGGGGATCATGTAACTCTTTGAGGTGATGCATTTGTTTGCTATTTTTGTTGTCAGTTTCCTGATTGCAAATTTTATTAGTTTCCTAGGGCAACTATAATAAATTACCACAAACTGGTTGGCTTGAAGTAACAGAATTTTATGACGTCAGTTCTGGAGACTAGGAGTTCAAACTCAATGTGTTCCAGGGTCATGCTTCCTCTGAGGTCTCTACGGGAGGATCCTTCCTTGCTTCTTCCAGTCTGTAATAGTCCTGGGTGTTTCTGGCTTTGGGGCAATATCCCTGCAGTCTCTGCCTCCATCTTCATATGGCCATCTTTCCTGCATCTGTGTCTTTTTCCAAAGTTCCCACTTCTTAAAGGAAGGGGAAAATGAAGGGGGGGGGGCATCAGAGGGGAGACGAACAATGAGAGACTATGAATTCCGGGAAACAATCTGAGGGTTTCAGAAGGGAGGGGGGTGGGGGATGGGTTAGCCCGGTCATGGGTATTAAGGAGGGCAGGTATTGCATGGAGCACCGGGTGTTATACACAATGAATCATGGAACAGTACATCAAAAACTAATGGTGTACTGTATGGTGACTAACATAAAAAAAAAAAAAAAAAAAACACTAGTCATATTGGAATTCCAATACGACCTCATATTAACTAATTACATCTGCAGTTACCCTATTTCCAAATAAGTTCACATCCTGAAGAAACAAATATTTCAACATATCTTTTTAGAATTTGACCAATATATGTTTATTTACATTCTCAGAACTTATCAAATTGTATCCTTCAACATGTGTGGTTAATTGTATGTCAATTAAACCTCAATAATCTGTTCAAAGTTGCTGAAAAGAGAGTCCTATAAGCAATACACTACAGTAGGCCAAATTCTAGATGAGAATTTTTACAAAAAAAAAAAAAAAAGCATAATAAGAATAGGCTGTGTATCATATGAAGGAAATTGAAAGAAACATTCAAGACACCGGAGTCATCCCATTAGAAGTTCCCTCAGGAGAGAAGAGAATGCTGTCAGGAAGATGAAGCATCATGATTTTATCCACAGGGTGTCCATTACATGGGTGAAGTGTGGCAGGCTTACTGCTTAGAAGACATTCAGTTAAAAAGGGTCATAGGCAACACCAAGTTTTGAAAGTACAAAATAATAGCTATGTTTTCAAAGTTTAAAGGGTCCTTTAAATTTACAGAAATGTGTTTCAAATACCCACCCAGAGGAAGGAAATAGGAACATTGGCATATTTAAGTATCTTTACAAATTAACATATTCAAATGTTAATTAAAATTCAAATAAATAGATTTAATAAGAAAATGTATATTTTAAAATAAGAGATTTAAGCACGGTGGCCATTGAAATAATTTTCATATAAATTTCTGAATACATTTTAGAAATTGGCAGAGTGAAATTTAAAATAGCTTTTATTTGATTCAAAAATTGTATTTCTTTTAGTAGGGTACATTCGAAGACTAAAATATATTGTTGAATATGACTTAATTAGACAGTACCTGCAGTGATTTAGTACAATTTTTTTCTTACACTGGACATAGAAAAATAAGAAAAATCAAATATAATTATGTTTTCTGGTATACAAACCTATTCAAAACTGCATCTAGATTCATTTTCTAGAAATACTTGAAATTGGGGAAAGATTTCTTCTGAAAATTGCTGAATTTTTAAAATCATTAGCATTTCTGCCCATTAATAATTACCAAACCCTTTTTTTCCCTTCAAGATCTCCTCTGTTCTAATTTTATGATGTTACTCCTAAAATCTTTGTGTATCTACTAACCTAGTTCTTGGTCTGGTAGTGAATTTATTTTCTAATTACAGGTGGCCTGGTTTAGGTCAGACAGTGATGGGTCTCCACCTATATTCTGAGTCAGGAATGAAGTCTTATCATCCTGGTGTGCTAGCATGGAGTACAGTGAGCTATCCAAAGATACACTTTTTTTCCTAAATGAATTGAAGCCAAGGGGATGAGTGTCTAGCTCTCATTTGGTTGGAGGTCTAGTGTGGAACCATGCTGAGCTGATCACTGAATGAGTCTTTGTGGAACATCCTTCCATGTGCCACTTTCACTGGACAAAAATCCCTTGGGGGTTACATGAGAATAAATGAAAAAAAGTATTTTACCTTTATTAGTCTTATGAGACTAAATTTTCGATTCAGCATTATTTTCTTTTCCTAGTTCTTCTAAACTTTAGTGATCATGAAAGTCAATTTGTTCCACTTCTCATTCATTTACCAATGGAAAACAATCCTTAGGGGCCCTTTTAAGATTACATTAAATGTAGTTATCTGGTTTCAAGTGAGTAAGACCCTAATTACTTTTGAAAGAAGGTGCCTGAATGATATACCTTCAACCTACATCCAATTTGTTTTACTCAGACAACCATCAAGGAAAACATTCAGTGACAGAAATACAATGTGTAGTCTAATTTGGTATGGAATGAATATTTTCTGCAAGGCTAATTACAACCTCCTGGAAAAAGAGACTAATCTCTTGTCACTGACACAGTAGGTCAATAACTATATTTACATTCCCCATTGGCACCTGCTATGTTTTCTGGTAATCAACTCACCAGTAGATAGGACATACTTACCATGCAAAATGTAGTTTTAAATGTACTATTACATTTTATTTTTTTATTAAAACATTTTTAATTTAAATTCAATTAATTAACATGTAATGTATTATTTGTTTCAGGGATACAGTCTGTGATTCATCAGTCTTATATAATACCCAGTGCTCATTACAACACATACCCTCCCCAGTGTCCATCACCCATGTACTATTACCTTTTATTTATATCTATTTTTCAAAGCAAGCACATAAGCTAAACTATTTATTTTCATTCCTTAATTAAATTTAGGTACAGAGAACTCATGAATTCATCTAAACAAAACATAAATTACAACTAGCGCTAAGACTAAGCAAGTTTTATTGCAGCAAATACTGCTATAAAATCTGCAGTTTAGTGTGAAACTGTGATTAATGCCCATGTTTGCCAGGTAATACCTAGGGAAGTTGTTTGGTGGGGTTGTTTGTTTGTTTTTATTGACACTGGATTTCTAGTCCTTGTCTATGAGAAATTGAAAGATTTTTATATTTCTTTTATTTTTGCTTGTTTATATTCTTTTTACTTTTTCTGGTTTAGTCTCACAGACTGATTTGGTCTTACAGCCAGCAATCATGTGTGAATGTACGTCTGCATGATAGCAAAGGAGTGACTTTTCCTTCCTTTGAGTATTAACCTTAATGTGTCTTATTTTAGTTTTCGTTTTCCCTTGGGCAATGTTCTGAGTGCATACTTGACGTCTACAAATTCTCTTGCAAAACTACATGTGGCTCCTTTCAAATTGAGTCTTCCCCTCCCCAACCTCCCAAAGATAATTTCAAAAATTTGATCAGAAGTCATAAACTGGCAGCCTGTAAGCCAAATTCATTCAGCAGATGTATTTCTATTGCAATGACTGTTGTGAGTGGTATTGTTTTGTTTTTACCTCTGTAGTATTTTTAAATTGAATAACTTTTAAAAATCGGGAAATTTCATGTAACCTGGCTTTTGAAAATTGTGGGATTTGCCAACATGGAGTTCACTTTCTACAGGGAAGAAATCTTCTGGAGTCGAGTCCTTTTAGCCATGGCAAGTACACATCAGTTTACCATAGATTTCAACAATTATGATTTTTCTTATCTTGGCTCGTTTCATTCATGTATTTCTTGCTTGGTCCAAGTAGCCATTTGAGAGTGTAATATGTGATTAATATGCATTCAAAGAGCATATATATTGGAGTACCATGCTTGTGCTTATGGCTACAGTTTGGCTTAGTTTCCACTAAATGACGTAGCTGCTTGACAGACAAAAGCAGTGCTCTGAGAAAGCGTCCTTTATATGGTCATAGTTTACTAAAATTCAAAGTGTTTTACCTATATAAAAATAGCTGTTTATTAAATATAAAGGCAAATATGGATAAAACATATATACATTTCCATTACAAGACAAAATGACGTTAAAGCAAAATGTGAGGGGCGCCTCACCCCGCAGCTGGTTAAGCATCTGACTGGCTCCGGGCACAATCTCTGAGTCCTGGGATCGAGCCCCCACATCAGGCTGCATGCTCGGTGGGGAGTCTGCTTCTCCCCCTCTCCCGTTGCCCCTCCTGCTCACTCTCTCTCTGTCTCTCAAATAGTCTTTTAAAAATAAAAGAAAGCAAGATGTGAAAATAAAAAGATATAAGTCTAGTTTTAACTTGCCCACTATGAGTGAAGTTTGTTTTTTCTTACTGGTTTATGAAGACAGATTTACTTTCAAGTACACCTTGGCTATATACAGCCCTGGGGCAAGTCTTGTCTCTCTCCCCTATGCAGTAGTTCTTCTGCTGTTAGCCAAGTGCCAGAACCCACCCACAGAGAGCACAGCAGTACCGGTTTTACCTCTGAATCTCAGAACTGAGACCAAGTCCTCACTGAATCTGTAGGGACTGAGCTGTGTCTCATTCTTCTCCTGTCGTCTGACTCAGAAGCTGCCCTTCAGGGTGGTAGCCGAGCCCACTAAGGTTGGCATGTCATACCAAGTCCGCCATCTTCTTGCTCTCTCTCTCTCCAGCTTCTCTTTGTGCCTTATCCCAGTGCTCCGCTCTCTTTACCCTGAATGCTCACATGAAATCTAAACCCTTCCAACCCTACATCTTCCATTGTTACATTTCTAAGTAGCAAAGCATCAAAACACAGCTGTTTCTCGAGAAGTTTTTAATGATACTCTCTTGTATGCTTTAAACAGGATTAAACAGTGTTAAACAATTTTTTAAAATTCGGTGTAATTTTTTTTTAAAGCATTTCCTACTTCATCTTTCCCATAGTGCTAAGGGATGTAGGGACACAGCTGCAGTCTTCATTTGCTCCAGCTCTACCTTTGTTGTTATTGTTGGGTTTCCCCAGATGCCTCCTCCTGTCTACAGTGGCTCTCCCTACTACTTTTCATAATGAGTTTGGTTTTAGTATTCTCTGTAGGTGTCACCGATGTCCTAAGTGGCCTTGAGAAGAACTCCATGAAAGGAGAGGATGTCTGAAGTGGAGGAGAAAGGGACGCCATTGAAGTTAATCACACGTGATGGCGATTCAACCTTCCTGTAATTAGTATTAGTTGCTAGAATGAAGCTGAGAGTAGAGAGGAAGACAAATAGTGATCCTTTCGTAAAATCACAATATAGGTAAAAATGCAACTTTATTTCTATCAGGACAAGGTGTACGTAGAAACATCACATAATCCCTGATACTTCGTGTAGCTGATGAAGTGAAATATGCCTGATTTCCAATCACCACTTCAGCACATGTTTTCAATATGTGTTTTCATCTAGAACTTTTATTTCTTGAAATCGAGATGTCAGGGAGTGGCCAAGCAGGATGATTAGCTCAGATCATTTAAGGAGTAGACCTTGGGCAACCTTGTTAACATTTTGAAGATAATTTTTTTTTAAATATAGCTTTATAATAATGTGGATTGAAATAATAGAAGCACTTCATTTTAAAAATCGAACATATCTGTACTTTAATGATTTTTCTTCAGTATTGCAAATTAAATTTTTATTTGTAGAATTTAGTAAAAGCAGAGTGGGCATAGTACTTAAGCCTACAGTCTTATTCAAATTAAAATACCCAGATCTTTTAATTGATTATATCACTTAGAAAGGGTGTGATCTAATTAGTAACGTTGCTGTGCCTGGTTTTCTGATTTGAGAGATGGAAATGATAATAGTCATATATTAATACTAACTTAATGAAAAAAGAGGCCTTGCAGATGGGAAATACTCCTATCCATTTGACTAATGCCCTGATTTAGTTAATTCTAGGTCCTTCTTGCAATTAACAGATATTTACCAGCACGTAGGTGTTCTGGTGCCTGCTATGGAACGTGTACTGGGTAGACCTCCCATCTCTCCTCATGTGACTGCCTGGTAGGTGGCAGGGTAGAGGAGCCCCTTATTACTGGGCTGCAAAGAGGAGTTCATGGGGAATTTGGCGTTGACAAAGCAGTTACTAAGAATTTCTTATCTTCCAATCCCATGTCAGTTCCCACGGTTTATTGTCTCCGGTCAATATTATTTGCTGTGGATTAGGTACACGTGGCTTTTATTATTTTGCTAGTAATGTGGACATTTTCCTTCTTTACACATTGGCAAATGTACATCATGTTCTGTTTCCTGATGGCCTCAAATGTCTCCACTAATTCCTTAATGTAAAAGTCAGCAGTGGGAACAAGGCTGACCACAGTACTATGTCAGGAGGAATCCTAAAATTCCTAAGAAAGATGACATAAAGGTATTGTAGCTTATTCAAGAAGAGCATGGGGATTGGAATTGTAGCCCAGTTTGAACACAGAAGCTTCCATTGGGTGACTAGCTGGGCTTCTTTAAACAAATCAGTCAAACTTATCTATGACTGATTTTTCTTCTTAGAATAAAGCAAATCTGGACAGATTGAGAGTGATGTTGGATAGGCGAGGAAAGTTAATATATGAAAAGCACATAGCAAAACACCTGGCATACAGCACTCATCCAAGGAATGATAACAAACCTTATCATCATCAAAATCATCTTGGGGATAAAGATCAACATTACAATGACTTGCAATTTTATGCCTTTTAAGGCCTGGCTTTTCAGAGATCCTGTTGCCCTGTTTCAAGTCTTTTATTTACAATATTAAAACAAGTGGTGTTTTGGGTTTTCTCTGTACGAACCAGCTTTAAAAAGTGGTAACGAGATTGGTAGATCATAGGATGTGAAAGGGTGAGCCATCATTCTAAATGGTGTATCCACATTTCATCAAAAGAAATTGAGATGTAATGTTTTTCCTGCTTTAATCAATATAAATATCAAAGTCAATATTTGCATTCTTGAAATAGAAGCAGACAAAGGACCCTAACACTTCCCTGGTAAGGTGGCCATTAAGTTCCAGTTAGCCTGGAATAGGCCCAGATTATGTTTGTTTTCCTGGTATCCTTATTATGGGTGTCCCTTTTACTCTTAAAAGTTCAGTTTGGAAAATAGTATATAACTTACATGGTTGCAACATAAAATGGTAGACTTGTTAGGCTGTGGCAAATTTATGTAGCAAACTGAGAAAGGCACCTGACTGTCCAAATGTGATTTTTGAAATTCTGCTACCTACCTGTCTGACATGAGGACCTCCATAGTTCTCCTGGATCTAGTTGAAAAACTTTGTTATTCTGAGAACCTCCAACATAGGAGGAAGAACTGTAAACCTAAAAGGTGATGTCGTGATTGAGATCTAGTGGTTTTAGTGATTGACTAGGATTTAATGCTTTGATGGAGATCAGATTCCCATATGAAATAGTTATTTTGTAAACCACAGTAAAGTGCTCCATGCATATCCCACTTAAAACATATGAACTTGACTCAAAAAGAAATCAAGGTTATTTTATGAACTAATAATTGCTAAAATACTTCCCATTCTGATAGCCCTACTGCTGCATTTAATTGCCAAAGTACATGTTCTTGGGAACGCATGGACAGATTTTGATTTTTTTTTTTAATAAAAGATAATTATCCCAAAGTCACACAGAAAAGCATCTCTTTTATTTTAGACAGAGTCACAGTTTTAAAAAAATGAGTAGTTACATTCACATTCAATGTGTATTAACTTTTTAGAGACTCTTAATATGTTTGTATTTTCTTTCTATTCCTTCCAGGCAAACTCTTACCTTCACTACCTATCCACCTGTTCTCTAGCTAGTATTTTTATTTATTACTTACAGCTCACTTACTTGATCCCAAAGAAAGACCAGATTTAATTGGGAAATTGAGCAGAAGAAATGCACTGGCTTAGAAGCAAGCAATGGATATTAGCCAACTTTAGGGAGTTAGGCGGCCTTTCGCTTACAAAAGTTGTGGCCAAGAGGCAGGTAAACTACTCCGTAGTCATCGTCTAAGGAAGTACTGCCTAATAGGGTTCTTCTGTACTTGCAATTAACCATCTTGCTGTGGATCGAAGGTAGAGTCACTTTATGTCAAAGCTACACTCTGCTATGGAATGTTAAAGTGAAGTTCCATCACACTTACAGTATTAAATCCTGCACAGGATATGTCTGGGAGTTGTAGGTGCCAATCACCCACCCACTCTACCCCACACTCCCACCCACAGGGCTGCTCTCCTGCTTTTCCCACCTGGGTTGAAAGAGCTACCAAATCATACTCATGGATAAACAATGCCATATACAATTACTCCTCAAAACTTTCTATTTTTCTTAAATATTTGATTTTATTCCTTCTGTTGTTTAAAATCTTATCTCTGTATGTAATAATAAAAATAGAAGTAAAAGACAAGATTTTCCTTCATCTCCATTTATATGTCACTAACACTGGAAATTTGGTTCATTCAAAGCAATTCATTGTATAAAAAGGTATTTATTTGAAGTCTCTTATTTAGAGTCTTCCATATTGCTCCATGTGGGATAAATGTTCGAATTTTCCATTTTACTTTCCACGTTATTATAGGGACATCAATGAAATTGAAATCTTGGTTAAAAGTACATCATTTAAGTAAATTATAGGGACAAATGAACTTTTGGGTAGAATTACACATTTTAAGTTAGTGAATACAATTTACAATTGGTACGGGTGGACTGTTTAGATAACTA
Source organism: Ursus arctos (assembly GCF_023065955.2). Classification (NCBI taxonomy): domain Eukaryota; kingdom Metazoa; phylum Chordata; class Mammalia; order Carnivora; family Ursidae; genus Ursus; species Ursus arctos. The sequence goes on along the minus strand of NW_026623054.1, from coordinate 1,206,951 downwards.
CATTGGAATTTTAAAATCTGATTATCTTATTCATGTACAAACCCAACTCCTCTCTTTTATGTTGAGAATTCTTGGTATGCTTTGACTTGCTCTGGAGATTCACATGAAGTCCTTGGACTTTAAATAATTACTTCACTTATACTAACTCACGTATACTAACTGCAAGTCTATGTTGTAGTTTCTCCTGAAAGAGTTCTCTAAACCTTACAAAACGTTCTTTCTCTGATTTAACTACACAGAATTGCCTTACTGAGAAATGTGAGTATAGTTTTCTTTTTTAAAAAGGGAAAATCTTTTCTCACAAAAGAACAAAGCCATGAATCTATAGAATATCCCTTCAAAATATTACTGTTATCCAACAGTATACTTGTATACTTTTTGGACTAAATGTATATATCAATATAAAAAGAGCAATAGGTTTATGTGTAGATACTCCCATTTAAGTCACTCAAAAAATAGTTTCATGTCATGAAGAACATACGTAAGGCGTTTTCAACATATATGATTAATTACGAGGCTTTGAGTCCACAGATAGAAATATCACCAGAAAACTGTAAAATCTCAGTAAAGATACAAAACCACAAATGCTTTTACACCATCTACTTCATGAGAAGTAGCTTCTAGTTTCAGCTAGAATAAACATAAGAAAAATATTTTGACAAATACAATTCTAATTCTGGTCAAAGGGATGTAAACTACATCTCCTACATCTTAATTATAGTTGGATCCTTTAGGGTAACTACTAGATGACTTGGAGGCTGTCAGTTTCTACTGGAAATGAGAACAAAGTATCTTTGTTTGTGTCAAAGATGTGGTTTTATCATTTAGAACCAGAAATAGCTTTAGAAACAATTAGGCCTGTTTTCCAATGCCTGTGCATTTGAATATTAACCATGCAAAAAGCAAAATGTTGACTATCTCAAACTCCAAAATTTAAATAGGAGATATTTTTTTCCAATAGGATAATTCCTTCATCTGCATGATACATTTTATATAAAACATACCACTAGTTAACTTATCAAGGCAAAGCTCAACTCAAATGCTATGGTGTTGGATTGGAGAAAGCTTTTTTAAAATGACAAAAAGCTCAAAAATATATAAATAGCTGTGTTTAATTACATTAAAGTAAAACTGCATATAAACTTCTACAAACAAAAGATAAAGGAATTATAATTTTTTCCAGTTTTAACAGTTAAGTAATTCATATTCTTAACATGTCCAGCATCCATGTGAATCAGTTGGGAAAAGACCAATGTCCAATGAAGGATTGGGAAGATGACATGCATGTGGGGAAAAATCTCATCCTCACTATACAAATTGAAACTCAGCTATGTAACATACCTATCCTATTCCTTTTTTTTTTTTAAAGATTTTATTTATTTATTCGACAGAGATAGAGACAGCCAGCGAGAGAGGGAACACAAGCAGGGGGAGTGGGAGAGGAAGAAGCAGGCTCATAGCCGAGGAGCCTGATGTGGGGCTCGATCCCAGAACGCCGGGATCATGCCCTGAGCCGAAGGCAGACGCTTAACCGCTGTGCCACCCAGGCGCCCCATCCTATCCTATTCCTATAGTTTAAAAAAAAAAAATTACTGACACAATGTGTCAATGGGGTGTCAGGAAAGCATGCATTCTCATGCGTTGCTGGTGGAAATATAGATTAATACAATACAACAGGCAGTTTGGCAATATTTCTCAAAATTGAAATGTATAATTCATTTTGCTTAATAATTCCCCTTCTAGGAATTTATCCAGTGACATACATGCTATCTAAATGACATCTGTGCAAGATTTATTTGGAAATAACTTAAATGTCCAACTGGTCAAATAAATTATAACACCTTTCTATAGCCATTAAAATAAGGAAGATCCTGTGCTGATACGGAACGAAGAGTGTGTGCGTCCCCAGGTGTGTGTGTGTGCGTGCAAGCACACTTGTCCATGGAGCTAAGTGATAAAAGTTGAAACTAATTTGTAGGACAGAATCATTGTGTTAAAAATAAAGGGCAGGGAAGCAAAAAGAAATCATGCTTCAATATCTTCGCTTGGGAGATATAATTGTTTGGCTGGGATACTTCTGGCAGCAAGAGACAGAAGGGAGATAGACTTTAAATTCTTGTGCTGTGTATCTTGAAATTTGTGCTGTGTGCGTATGTGTGTGGGTGCGTGTGTGTGTTAACTTTGATAGTATTTTGATTTTTAAAAATATTTACTCAATGTTGTCTTTAGGAATTTTAATTATTCTTACTCTTCTAAATTTATTTTGTTGTGCACTAAAGAAAATCTGATGCATGCCCATACTAACAAATCTTATAAATCAAAGGGTGTCAAAATGTTCTTTATAGGCTCATAAAGCAGGGTTTTTTTCCCCTAAGACAATAACATGATGCCTAAAAAACTTAGTGAAACACAAGACATAGGGTATATGACCCTGCTCTTCAACTTATTACATATATACCTATGGGAGGTCACTTAAGTTCCATTTCCTCATTGTTAAATAGCCAAAACTTGCTCTAACATACAATACTGTAAAAGTCCAAAGACATAACTTATGTAAAATTGTTTTGTAATCAAACAAGGAATACAAGTGTAAATTATAGGAAAAGTAAATTTTTTCAGAAGGAAACCAAAATAAAGCATGTATTTAGGATACATCATCAGCAAAATCGGTACATTTTCCTATTTCCTTACTTTTGCCTCTAGGCACAGATATCCTCATCCCAGCCTGTATCAGATGAAAGTTTAACTGTACCTGCTTCTCTTTCTGTATCTATCAAGAACTGTTAATAATTTAATTGTGCCTTTGTGTTTCCTTCAAATCTCTCCAGACTGCCTCCTTTTGTATTAAAAAAAGCATAGTATTAAGGAGGCCACGTATTGCATGGAGCACTGGGCATTACACGCAAACAATGAATCATGGAACACTACGTCAAAAACTAATGATGTATGGTGACTAACATATAATAAAAAAATTTAAAAAAAAAGAAATTAGGTGAGAGTAAGGAGATAAGGTATGTGTTTAACTAGAAACATCAGAGGTCTTTGCAAACATGCAAAAGTCTCCTGTTGAATTTCAGTTTTTAGCATTTAACTTCTTAATGTGTATTCTTAGAGAAGAAAACTAATGAGTGAGGAGGAGGAAGAAAAGGAACAGGAGGAAATGTGTGTTTATTAGCTCCCCTGAATCCCAGATTAGGGGTATTAATGTACAAGGGGTATCAATGTATAAAATTTAAAAATAAATAAAGCATAGTAGGTTAATTTCTATACCCAAGTGAAATACATATCTACATGTTAATGATTGCGAGGTTAAATCCCTTAATAAGACATTTTATGGCTCTTTTCTGTAACTATGTCAGATTTCCAGGGGAGCTGTTTCAGGACAGGTTGGCCTTAAAGAATAAAGGAAGATGTGTGAGTACCTTAGTGGGCTGAAGAGGAACTCGACTCTTATGTAAAAGTAGTTAAGTCTGGAAATTGAAGCAACTGTAGGCATTTCATTTTTCTTAGATACAGAATGTTCTAGATGAATGTCAAATTTCTGAACGAAAATGACCTCGCCTGATGAAAGATTGAAACAATATCACCATTTAAGTGCAACATGATTTTTAATGTCTTTCATGAAAATCTCATTTTACTGGAAATGGCACTAGAGCTGTGAGAAAGCTACATACAGTATTTAAAATAAAATATCTAAGTGATCTTGCAATGTATTAGGACAAGTTTTAACATAAATTACACTATTAAAAAAACCTTTAGAATGTATTATCAGGCCTTCACTACCCCACTACAACTTCTGCTATTTTCAAGCAATTTCTCAGAATAATAAAACTTTTTGAGAAGAAGCAAGTTTATCATTGAAATAACTACAATAGAACTTTCTTTGGGTAGACAGAACAAATAATAGACCTGAGAACCAATTAAATATGATTGTTCAGGCACATTAATATTGGGGAATACTTACAAGTTTTCAATTTTCCCTTTCCGTGATTGGTAGCATTTATCTATTGAGTGGAGTTTTGGTTTGGGCAGAATGATTCCTGGGGAGGAGACCGATAATAGTCAAACGCAGGAGGACTTATAGGGCATTGAGATCCATCCAAACCGGCTTCCAAGAATGGAAAAGCAGGAACACTGAGATAAATACTCCCCCCCCCCCCTTTCAGGTACTGTTATGACGTAAGTTGGGTCCTAATTACGGCCACTGATTTCATTCAGTCTTACAGTGGAAACCTAACTACTTTTACAGTACCACATCAGAAAGTTTAGAGAGCAGATGTATTTAATGCAACTTCATTTTAGCAATGGGGCGATAAAATTATTGTTTCCCTTGAAGGGAACTGGAAATTAGGAGAAGGGAGATTTAGTTATTATTTTTTTCATTGATAACATATGACGCTATATCAGAAATAGAGCCCGAACTGGAGGAAATCACTTGGTTGCTGTAATAGTAGCTGATCACTGCACTTTTGATTATCAGTTTCTGAATCACAGATAGCTTGCTTACTTTGTTACTGTTGTCTTACTTGGTGTCTCCAGTCAGTGTCTAATCAATCTCTGACAATCCATTTTCTAGGTGATCCCTAGAACCACCAGCCATCTCAGCTTTATGAGTATTTCCCTTGTAAACATGGTTTGAAAGGAAAGAGTTGGCTTGGTGTTCAACAGAAACAAAATTGTTATGTTTATTTTTGTCATAGAGCAAGTTCTTGCTATTCATGAACGGTATGTCTTGAATTCATAAATACCGTTATTTTAGAGAGAGTTGCTGAGTCAGTGGAATACTAGCATGACTGACCAACATAATGAGTCCCTCCCACAGACCAGCCTTGCGGTTCGCATATCCGTAGGGTACTTACATACATTACCTCAAGAAACCCCTATAACAATCCTATATTGTAAATATTATTATCAATGTATTTTGTATCATAGACCTCGGTGTTACTGTGAGAAGTACAAAAAGCATTTTAAATCCTAAAATCAAAATATATATAATAGATTCAGTAATCCTTTTTTATTAACTCTAAAAACGTTGTTCATCTTCTGAGTCATGAACTGTTTGAGAATCTGATGAACTAACATCATCAGATGATCAAGCATCCAGTGCCCATTACCTATAAATTATAAAGATCGATAAATATTCCCAAAGCTTTAAGATTGATATTTACATACATTTCATGGTTTCTAAGGTGACCCTAAGTCTTTGTTCTTCCACTAAATATTGGTGACATAAATGGCAGCAAATCACCCATAGTTTGTATCTGGATTTTTGAAATTATCACTCCCTATCTGTTTCTGCCCCATTTTTTTCTAAATGCACTATCCTCCTACAGACAGCCATGCAGAGCACTCAGTGTCTGCCTATTTGAAGATGTAACACACTTTTCTCTGGTGTACATGCTGGCAAATGGAATCTTGCATCACAAAGTATATGCATATTTAATTTCCCTAATTAATTTTCCTTCCAAACAGGTTGTATACCAATTTGCATTTTCATCCCCAGTTTAGGAATGTCCATTTCTTTATACTCTCACTTACACTTAAAATTATCCAACAATAAATAATATTTAGTTGATTTTTTAAAAAAAATCCCATTGCTGTTTTATGGTACAATCCTGATTATTAATGGGACTGCACATGTTTTCATAAGGATTTTTTCATAATTTTGTGTCCCATTGTATAGGTTTTTCTGTGAATTTGCTATTTGTATCTTTATCCATTTAACCTTATTTACTGTTTTGTCATTTCCTTATTAATTTGCTTGTCTTTGATTTCCTTTATGGTATCTTTTGTCATGCAGAAGACTGTAAAGAATGTTGAAAAGGCAGTTAACTTGTAGCATGAGCATACAAGTTAAGCATAATTCTTGATAGAAATACAACATGAGAAATCCAAGAGCCTGTCAAAACATTTCTTTATCTTCAATATTGGTGATAGTCAAAGGTTTCAGAAGATAACTCCTAAAAGAATACATGCATATATTCCTCCTTTTAAGTTCTAATCTTTACAACTATCTTAGGTATAACATCAATCCTGTGTGAATGAGAATAAAAAATAAAGAAATGTGGCTTGAAGAATGTTGAGTAATCTCTCATTTTAAAAATCTTACCTTCTGTCTTAAATCAAGTCTCTGATTCTAACATGTTTCACTAAATTGTCATTATTACATTATTTTCAATTTAAATAATCCTGACTGTGGTTGAATGGATTTTGATTGAAACACCAATTTCAAGGATCAGTGTTAAGGGGGATTTAAGTCTGGGGATGAGTATAATAGGAGGACAGAACGTACATGAGAGCCTGTGGTCACAGTTGGTAACCATAAGAAAGTCCAAGGCAATGCAGAGTGACTTTGGTGTGTCTTTGATGGTGTCTAAGGCATAAGCAAGGATATTGTCAACAGTGGGAAGTTTGGATTAGAGGGCGGCGATGAACTTCATGTAAATTGACAAGTGGGCCAGATGAGAAGTGATGAGAGCTTGAACTCATATCGAAAGAGTAGATCGAGGGAGGAGACAATAGTTTTAGTACACACTTAATAGAGGAATCCTCCTTCTACTTCCCCAGTGAGCCTGGCAGGGAAATGGGTCTTGGATAAGATAAAAAGTCCGAACAGGTCAGGTGGAGGAAGTTTCCTCCAGGGTTCTTTGTAACTGGGATAGGGTAACTTTTAGAGATATGTTCCTGGCTCAGCAGTAGACTCCTTTCTTAGTCTCACTTTGTGTGTTGGGGTGTGTGTGTAGGGGAGGCAGCATGATTTGAAAGTGTCTGATTGAAGAAGGGGAAGAAACAATGCTCTAGAATCCAGAAGTACTAACTCGGGTGTTGAGAAATAACGGCCAGTGATCAAGCAGTTAGGCAGATGTTTCCCTATCTTCTTATTTGTTTAGACTGAGGGTCACGCTCACTGCTCATTGACTAAATCCTTCTCACGGAAATTTTTTGTTTGGTCTGCACAAGACTTAACTATTTTAAGTCAACATATAAGAAATTGTACATGAGGATTCCTGGCTTCTGTGTAAGAACTGGAAGCTCTGGAAACCTGGTCCTCGTTCCCATGTGGCGGCAGGCAGTGGAGCTGAAGAGTCGTTTCTTGATGGAATTTTAGTGCTCACTTCTTCATTCTCACCACATAGCTTGCTTCTTACGCATGGCCTGTTCCACTGAGATTTGTGGTGTTCTTTCTCTCCTCTCCTCTCCTCTTTCTCTTCTCTCCCTTTCCACTCTCTCCTGTCCTCTCTTTCCCCTCCCCTCCCCTTCTCATCTCTTCTCATCTCATCTGCCTGATTTCAGTAAGCAGTTTGGAGACTTCAGGATAAGATAAGGCTCAGCGTTAATCTTTGGGACATAGAGGAGTGTGTGTGTGTGTGTGTGTGTGTGTGTGTGTAAATATATATATGCATGTACATCTGATTCAACCGTTACCAATAAATAAAAGATAAAGGTCTGTAACTTACCCTTATACTCAAAGAGAAGCCTTTCATGCCTTAGATGCTTCTGTGAAATTAGCAGTGTCAAACCCATCGCCTCATGGCTAATATTATTTGGAGGTACGCGAAGGACCAGAGATAACCACAAAATGACCCACTAGGAGCCTGCACCACAACTGCCACCAGAGGGTCCTTCTAGACTGATAATGCAGACCTAGTGTTACATCCTAAAGACAAGAGGGATTTGTGTCAGGGAAGGTCTAACCTCACTAGTAAGGAGGAGATTGTGCTAATGGTGGCTGGAGATTCTAAGGCAGAAGTTAGAAGTAAGCACTCTCAAAGGCAGGGGACTTGAGGATAGGAATTTTCAGGATTTACTGAAAGACTCTCTGGAAGGTGTTAACTCTTCACGTGTGTTACCCTTGAACTTTGGCAAAAGTTCTGTACTGTGTACAGTTCTGTGTGTTTTAATTTAATAAATTAGTTTTGGTATTTTTATGTGCTTATTGTACAGGCATGGCAGCATTGTTGGCACACATATTTTAGTTAAGCCCCCTCAAGGATGTTTTCGTCCTTGTTTGTATTCCATGGTGTGCTATGGATGTGCTATAATTTAAGTAACCCATGTTTTCTCGCCTTTTCTTAAACAGTGTGGGAATGGAGAACAAAAACATCTTTTGTTGGTACTATGCCACTCCCGGAAAATGGACATTTTTGTAAGACAGCCTACTGTAAAAGGACATGCTTCTTATAGTGTGTGTGACAGTGATCCAGTGGCTCACGCTATTCGAGCCCCTTCCTGGTTACTCTCAGAGCTACCTTATCTATGGCACAGAGATTGGAAAATGCTGCATCTGTGTATAATTTTCTTTTCCTAACATGACCCTTTCAAAAATTGTTATATCCTTGATAGTCTGCAAGGTTGTGTTGTGAGAGACAAAATACCCAGCTAGGAAAAGACACGTGTTCCACTCTGACAGCCATATCTGTTTTTGTGTTACGTTGACTTACCTTCCTGGTGGAGAGTCCATGCTCATCTGATTCTCTGAGTACATTCTGTTATCCATATTGATAGAACTACATAACTGGACCAATGTGGAAGCAAAGGAGAAAAGTGTTCTGGAACCACCCTGAGGTTCCAGGCTGTGAAGATGTGCACATTCGATGTGCCACTCCAGCTTTTCTCCTGAGTGGAGCAGATTTCAGGATTCACCCAGTTGTTTAGGCCACGAGCCAGGCAAGATCATGGCATCGCACAAGGGGAGCACTGATCTTAGTTACACATTGGACATGTTCCTACACTTTCTCCACATAGAATATTTTGGAACTGCTCTGGGCAAAGTTTAAGACATGAGAGTTGTTATTATAATTGTTCTTATTGTTGTTGTTATTTATTTATTTATTTATTTATTTATTTATTTATTTATTTATTTTATTCCTCTGCCCATTTCTGTGTTTATTTATGTCCTGGTATCACCTTTTTCATTCTCCCCTGACTTCTATGTTTCATGTTTCCTGTTGGCTACTAAAATTTACCAGGCCTCTCTTCTCTGAAAAATATCCCAGTGCTCCAAATTCATTTCTGCTTTCCACCAAAAATTACCTCTTTTTTTTTTTTTTTGATCAATCACAGCAAAGAGGGAGACTTTCTGGAAGTTGGAATGGCTACCGTAGCTTGCTTAAGCTTCCTGGAAATACTTGAGCTTAACCACATAAGCGAATGTCATTTTGGGTGAAATCTCAGGCAGAATGACAGAGCAAGGGGTGTTAGCCACTGGGGCGAGATATTTGCCAGCCTCGGGGAAGCCTTCCCACACTCTTTACTGGACCCCAGCTGAAGATCTGTTTCTGGCTCGGCCGACTCCTACTTCCATCAGTGTCTTGACCTAGCAGTGAAGAGAGAAAACCAATACTGCTGTTACACGTTACAAACTGAGCGAACTAATATGTTTTCAAGGGCACATTTTCCAATTTCTAAATTATGCTGGCACTTCATTTATCACTCTTAGTTCTCACTGAGTTCTTAGCATTCTGCTTTCAATTGGTGTCTTGACAAGAGAGTAGGAATTAAAGCACAACACTGTAAACATTGTCTCTGACAGCAACTCAGGGAAACATTCGGTAGCAGGAGGGTAAAAAATCTGTATCTTCTGATTATTTGCACATTTAGACTATACACGTTATTCAAGTTTTCACTTTGGATAAGTAATTGAGAATTATTTACATTTGATCCTTTTAATATTAAATATAATCTTTTGTGGCCTAAATGTCTCAAGATGTGTATGAAGTGTTAAAGCAATGATATAATAAGTTGAAATGATTTGTATATTCAAAAAAGCTAGAATTACTAGTGAAAATTACAGTGTAATTAGAAAAATGTGTTATCAATGTGTGAGGCCAAATTTTATCAACAGACCTAGAAAATAGTTCTAATAACAATGTAAATGAATTGTAGTGAAAACATTGACCTTGTCTGAAAAATAGGGAGCATGTGTGAAGCATATGTGTATGAGAAATGTGTAAGAAATAGTAAGGAAGTTATTTTGACTACAAAACTTGAAAATATCTAACATTATGGATTCCTATATTTTTGTAGCATTTTCAGAGGAATAGATATAGTATTCATGTAAAATTGGTTCTTTCCGTAATCTTAAAAACCTGCCAGTTAGTAAATACTACTTTTCCTATTAAGTTTGAATGAATTTTGTTACCCCTATCTTTCTGACTCCTTCAGAAATGTCACTCCCTACAGTGAATCATTACCGAACCCCTTGCACATGTTTTCCAAAACCACTTTCAAAACTACCATCTCCTTTTTATACATTTACACAAGAGATACATAGTAGGGTATGTTTTGTCATTTTACAGATAAGGACATTGATGCCCAAAGAGGTTATGTGTCTTGCCTGAAACCCGGAAATTGGTATCTGAACTTCATTTTCTCTTTTCTAATTGACTAAAATGTCTGTGTTCAATTGCTTTCTAGAATAACAGTCTCATCATATACATATAGTGTTACAGCGATGAGATCATAAGTTTACATATATCTGTGTATGTATATAAATGTGTATGTGTGTGTATCTACATATATAGCCTTCGTCGTGATGCTGAGACATACCACTGAAGGAGAGCGGTATCACATTTCAGTTTCGGAAGATCATAAATCCATAATATGATTCAAATGATGGTGTTTTTATGAGTAGGCACTAGTTAAAATAGTTTAGATTTGTATGCAATCACGTCTCTCTCCTTTTGCATTTTTCATGCATGCCTCTTAGATCTATATTTCCCTCAGACAATTCACTTTTCAGATAACATGTCTGTTTCCACAATACACACTTTACATTTTCTTAGCCTCCGTTTACCTCTCTTTTCATGTTATCATTTCTTCAAATCAGTAAGATCAAATATCTAAGCCTTTGTTTTCATGTATCTTTCAGCACAAAAATGTAAATGTGTTCACAGGTATGGAATACTATGGGACTTTTCAGATAGTGTTTAGTCACATTTGGATGATTGAAGATAAATGTTTTAATAAAACAATCTGGGAACTTGAGATGATGTGTAGAGAATCTGTGCTTAAGAGATAAATACAGGGGCACCTGGGTGGCTCAGTCGTTGAGCGCCTGCCTTCAGCTCAGGGCATGATCCTGGGGTCCTGGGATCAAGCCCCACATCAGGCTCCTCCGCTGGGAGCCTGCTTCTTCCTCTCCTACTCCCCCTGCTTGTGTTCCCTCTCTCGCTGGCTGTCTCTCTCTCTGTCAAATAAATAAAAATTAAAAACCTTTAAAAAAATAAATACAATATTGTTACAAATAATACAAGGAGATCTATAAATAAATGGCTCCTCAGACTAACAGAATATTTTAAAAGTAACATCTGTAAAGTCTATTACAAAACAATAGTCATAACAGAATAAGTTGAGAAGTAAGTTTATTTTATGTTTTTTTTTTCTTTTCCATCACTACCACAGGGTAAGACAGTATCATTTCTTATCTGAACTGGTCTAATTCCATTATTCCCTCTAAAACATTCGTTATACTTGAGCCAGGATGATCTTTCCAAACTGAAATGTGATTATATCACTCTCCTTCAGTGATCTATCTCAACATCAAGATGAAGACCAAACTCCATTTTAAGTCTGATTTAATATGACTTTAAACCTCTGTTGTAACATATTCCTACTGTCCATGTAGACATGTCTTCTCCTGACTGGCACACTCTCTCTATTCTAGGACCTCATGCCTAATTAGGTCCTATTTGAATATCGCTTGTTAACAACTTTCCTGAATGGGTGTAAGGTGTGCCAGTGGTATCCTGAATAAATCCCTATACTGATAGTTTATCTCACAAATTAAAATTACTTAGGTATTTTTGTTCCCACTTGGCTCTAGGCTCCTTGTTATTACACAGTGAAATTTGTTCATCAGTATATCTTATGATCTAAGAAATACAGGTTTAATAAACATGCCATTGATTAATGTTTATACCTACATTTTATCTCACAATATTATGAACTGTGAATATCTTGGCAAATACAGTTGTTATTCAGCATTGTAAATATTGCATGTAGTGAGTGAACATGGTCACTTCTGTCTAGTTAAATTTGTATGTATTTATACATATTAAGTTGTAGACGCATACGGACTCTTGACTTTAAATCTATGCTATAGACTTTACATTTTTAGAGTTATTTTAGTTTTGATTATGACATAGAAGATACTAAAAACCAAAGGAAATATTACACGAATTAATGAAACGATACAGTGTAATAATATGAGGCAACATATTTTAAAATAGGCATTTATGACTTAATAATAGCATTCCCGATCAGCTTTCTGTCAGAGTTAAAGTGGAACTGGTATAATAATAGGCCTACTTTATAGAAAAGCATTGATAAAGAATTTTCGTGGTTGATGATATACTTGAGCTGGCTTCCTACAAAACAAATTATTCAGCTATACAGTGACTTTCCCAAAGAGCACATTTGCATGATCTTCAAGTTCACTGCTGGAGAGACTCTAAATAATAATCAGGCCATAAAGCCAGAGAAAGGCATTTTAGATTGCCATATAATTTGCACTGAGAACTTTTGAGAATTCCAATGGAGGCTGAACATCAGTAATCCTTCTTGGATAATAATGGAAATAATTAGGAAGGCTTCAAACAGCCTGTCTCTGTAAAAGTTTAGTGTCCTAAATGTGAGAGAGCAAGAACATTGAAAGTTGTTTAATGGCTTTTTGAACAGATCTAATCAGGCAAGTTTTACCCTCTGACACAAATTGGGTCTTGGCTGATGAAAATTGAAGCTACTGTTGCAAGGAACATTCAGATTCTTGCATACTTTTTACCTGCTTGAACAAACCATAGAGGAAAGTAATGATATACCTGCCTTAAATCACTTGGCCTTTCAAATTTGATATGCATTTAGAAGCAAACTGGAAATCTTTTCAAAGTGAGCAAAAAGAAAATATTTCAAATGTCCCTACATATTACTTTTATAACTCTTTCATAAGCCACTTCCATAGTCAAGGCAGAATCTTAATTATACTAGAAAAATTAAGATAATTAAATAGAAGTGAACCTAAAATCTGTTTCTGAGATCTACTTTTATATCTTCCATTGAATTATTGTGTATCTTTGGGATACTTTCAACTAAACATGTTTACAGAATTTCCATGTTATTCTACTCCAAGATAGTATTTGTCATCATTCAGAAGAACAAAGTCAACTTGAGTTAATGTAGGGAAGTCACCTATTCCAAAATTTGCTTATTTTTTTCATACTATTGACAACTTTAGAAGTGTGCTCTTGGTTTGTGAAAAAGACAGAAATAATATCAATATTAACTCATACTTGACATAACTCATACCCAATCCAGAAATCTTACAGAGAGCATGAAATAACCTGGAAAGGGACCATTTCTGAGCATTGTGGTTGTTCTGGAACTTAAATAGTATTTTGAAAAGTGTTGCTAACATTAATTAATGCTTCATTTTACACATTTAGGAGTTCAGATCTATGAGAAGGACAAATTTTAAAGTCTTAAGCGAGCTACCCATTTCAACTAATCTATGCTAGATATTTGACTACTATACTTCAAGTTGTCTAATAAATTTGGATGATATGTTGTATGTTCAAATTTATTACGAACATTAAAAAGTTGTGGACACCACTCACACAAACTAACTCAAAATGTATCAAAGACTTAAATGTAAGATCTGAAACCATAAAACTGCTAGAAGAAAACAGGAAAAAAGCTCCTGGACATGGATCTTGGCAATGATTTTTTTTGGATATGGTAGCAAAAGCATAAGCAACAAAATAAAAAATAAGGAAGTGGGACTACATCAAATTAAAAAGCTTCCACACTGGGGTGCCTTGGTGGCTCAGTTGGTTAAGCGGCCAGCTCTTAGTTTCGGCTTGGGTCATGATCTCAGGGTCTTGGGATCTGCTCCATGCTCAGTGGGGAGTCTGCTTGAGGACTCTCTCTCTCCCTCCACCCCCTCCCACACTCGGGGTCATGCTCTCTCTTTCTCTAAAATAAATATTTAAAAATAAATAAATAGAAATGAAAAGTTTCCATACAGCAAAAGAAATGATCAACCAAATGAAAAGGCGGTCTGCAGAATGGGGGAAAATATTTACAAATTATATCCAAAGTATATAAAGAACTCATACAATTCAATAATAACAAAAATCCTCCAATTAAAAAAGGGCCAAAGACCTACATAGACTTTTTTTCCAAAGAAGACATTCAGATGGCCATAGACACATGCAAAGGTGCTCAACATCACTCCTCATGAGGGAAAAGCAAATCAAACCCACAGTGAACTATCTTCTCCTCATACTTGTTAGAATGGCCATCATCAGAAAGATGAGTAACAAAGGCTGGTGAAGATGTGGAAGGAAGGCAACCTCTGTGCACTGTTAGTGGGAATGTAAACTGGTGCAGGCACTGGAACACAGTATGGATGTCCTCAGAAAATCAAAACTAGAACTACCATGTGATCCAGAAATCCCAGTTGTTGGTATACATCTGAAGGAAATGACATCACTGTAGAAGCGATATCTGCCTCATGTTCATTGCAGCATTGTTTGTAACAGCCAAGACATGGAAATAATGGAATGTCCATCAGAGGTGAATGGATGAGCAAAATCTGGAAAATGTACACACACACACACACACACACACACACACGGAATATTCAGCCATAAAGAAGAAAATCCTGCCATTTGTGGCAACATAGGTGAATATTGAGAGCATTATGCCAAGTGAAATAAGTCAGAGAAAGACAAATACTATATGATGTCATTTACTCGTGGAATCTAAAACAACAGCAAAAAACAACAACAACAACAACAACAAAAACAAAACAGAGAAAGATCAGATTTGCTGTTACCAGAGGTGGGGATGGGGGGGTTGGAATGAGGAGAATTGGAGGAAGTTAATGAAAAGAAACAAACTTCCAGCTATAAGATAAATAAATATGAGGAATGTAACATATACAACATGATGACTATAGCTAATACTGCTGTACGGTATATTTGAAAGCTGCTAAAAGACTAGATTCTAAAAGACCCCATCACAAGGATAAAAACATTTTTTCTTTTCTTTGTGTATCTATGTGAGCTGATGTTAACTAAGCTTTATGTGCTAATCATTTTGTAATATATGTGGGTCAAGTCATTATGTAATTTATACGGTTCTGTATGCCAATTATCTTGATAAAACTAAAAAAAATCAAATTTGTGGAAATGGCTTTCTATGTGCTCTAAAAACTAAGATATTTTTGTAGAATCACCTCAGTAATTTTCAGCAAGACACTTACTGGAAATATTCAGGTTGAGAGTTATCTTTATGCTTTTTCTGATAAATAATAGTTTGTCTTTGAGCACATCTTTCTTTTCTTCCTTCTGAAAATTATAGGCAGAAAGATGAATAATTGATTTTTAATAGACTCTGTGTGCATGTACATGTGTGTAAATTTCAGTAACATCTGGTTTTAGTTTCTAGGAAAAAGCTAATACTGGTGAAATCAGTAAGTGATACAGTGGTGTTCCTATCTGACATGGGATGTCAATGGAAAGCTTATTGGATTAAGCAACTCTTCATGGAAATACACACATCATTGTAAATCTACTTAGGGAAAAGATCGTGAAAGTAGAAATTATTATCATTTTTCCCATAAAAACCAGTTCTCAATTTACACTTGCCATGTTGCTAATGGGTCTTGGGAAATCTTAAAATTGAAATGAAATATTTACTTCATTTTTCTATTTGTTGTTATTTTAACAAATTCCAAGTTTTACGTGGTGCTTTATCTTCCTCTTAAATGTGACTTCTTCATGGCCTCTCTGTTAAATTTCATTGTTTAAGATTGCCTTTTAGCCCAATTTTAAGAGTTGTTGTTATTTTGTAAGCTATCCTTTGCCTTTCTGATGCTACTAAGTATCTTCGGAATATCAGAAAAATGTTGTCCTTCTTTAGCTTTTGAGTTATACTCACTTGAACAAAAAGCCATACAAAAGAATTTCAGAAGCATAGAAATACACCTTAAATTATTATGCTGTTTTCAAGTTATAATAAACTTCCTTAACAGATTTAAAATTTCACCATCGGGATGACTCTTTTGAGCAAGTAAGAGGTTTTATAGCCAGAATGCTATTATTCAAGTATTATCGATAATATATATAGGAACATCTTTATAAACTCTCAACCAAGATAGCCTAGTCCAACTGTGGGCAAGTCTAAGAACTAGAAAGCTTTTTGATATTTTGAACCTACTCTTAAATTTTTCATTTTCTTTCAGAACTCTGTCATTCTCTTCACTCTTCTTTCTGTATTCTAGTGTGTTTGATTTTGACTACTGTCCAATTTCCTTATTCCTCTGTCACTATCTTGAAACTTTGTTCAGTACACACTGACATCATTTTTCACTCATCAGTATTCTTCCTTCTGAAATTTGTCCTTCTCCCATCAATATCCAAACAGAACTCTCTAGAACCAAACCTAAACTTAACATCTTATATAAAAATTAACTCAAAATGGATCATAGATCTAAATGAGACATTTAAAAAAACGCTATAAAACTTCTAGAAGAAATCACAGGAAAAATTTTTCCTTTGCTTAGGTTAGACAAGGAGCTCTTAGACATGACACCAAAGGTACAATCCATAAAAGAAATAAAATAATATAGACCATCAAACTTAAAAACTTTTGCTCTGTTGTGTGATCCCTATTAAGAGGATCAAGGTCTATTTAGAGTATCAAGTTTGTCATTGACACATATTATCAAATCACATATCTGAGAAACAATTTTTATCCAGAATATATAAAGAATTCTCTAATCTCAGCAATTTAAAAAAAAATCAGAAAATAGGCAAATCATTTTAACAGATATTTCTCCCAAAAGGGTATAGAGATGGCAAATACACACGAGAGAAAAGATGTTCACCATCATTAGTCATTAGGGAAATGCAAACTAAAGCTACAGTAAGATACCATTGCATACCTATTAAAACGGCAAAAAAATTAAAAAATACAGTATCAAGTGTTGACAAGGATAGAGGGCAACTGGATTTCTCAAACATTGTTGATGAAAACGTAAAATGTCATAGCCATTCTGGAAAGCAGCTCAGCTGTTTCTTAAAGTTAACAATCACGATACAGCCCTGCCCTCCTGGGTTTCTATCCTAGCGAACTAAAGTATGTTCACAGTCACTTTATAGTAGCCAAAAGCTGGAAAGCACCCAAAATTCAACTGGTGAATAAAGTGTGATACAACAAATACAAAGAAACAAACTAATGATACAAAGAATGATTTAGAAGGATGTCAAGGATTTATGCTGAGTGCAAAAGCCAATCTGAAAAAATTGGATATGATATGATTCTGTTTCTATAACATTCTTGAAATGGCAAAATCATAGTGATAAGTAGTCAGTTGCTGCCGGAGGTTAGGGTTGGGAGGAGGACAGAACTGTTAATGGGTAACATAAGGGAGTGTCTTTGTGCCGATGGAGCCGTTCTGTACCCTAATGGTAATATGTACCATGTGGTGATGCTTCAACAAATTTACACTTGGTATAAAATTTCAAAGAACTATACACATAAAAGAGAGCAAAAGAAGAGTGCATTTAAAATCTATATAAAGTATATTTGCAAGTTAAGGGTATTGTGCCAATGTTGGGGCACAGGTGGCTCAGTTGGTTAAGTGTCTCGCTCTTGATTTAGGCTGAGGTCGTGATCTCAGCGTCATAAGATCAAGCCCCGCATTGGGCTCCACTCTGGGGGTGGAGCCTGCTTGAGATTCTCTCTCTCTCTCCCTCTCTCTCTCTGCCCCTCCCCCAACTCGTGCATGTGCACTCTCTCTGAAAAGAAAAATTAAAAAAAAAAAAAAAGAGTATTGTACCAATGTGAGATTCCTGCTTTTGACCATGTACTGTGGTTATGGAAGATATGATCATTGGGTGAAGCTGCTTTAAAATATACCAGAATGATCATTACTATTTTGAAACTTCAGGAAGCCAACATATTTCAAAATAAAAAGTTGCCTTTAAAAGAAAGAAGAGGGAATTGGGTATTTAGGGACAATTAGAAGTCTGTCACACTCAATAAAAAGATTTAAGGTCTTGAACAGGATTACAGTTTTTAAATTTCATTATTTTCCTAACACTATCATAGCTTAAGCAAAACCGCATTTAATAACATATGAATCTAGAAGAGAACCAGGTGATTTAAAATTAAATTTCCAGCTAAACATCTTAGGATGTTAAACCATAGTTTATTCTTAAATTTCATTCTTAAAATTATTAATGTCAATTAAAACCAATATATTAAATTACTTTTAGTTTATGACAAAAGTAACACTTCTTAAGAAAAATCAGTTAAAAACTTCAGTATGCTTTTATTAATTACTTGAATAATAAAGTTTCAGGGAGATCACTTAGGTTCTAATTTATCATATTAGTCCTTATCAACAAAGATTTTCAAAGAAAGAAAAAAATCTATATTTAATTAATTTATATTTAACTTCAATTAAATTCCTCCATATAACCTTCTGTGAAGTTAAATCTTTTTTTTTTTTTATTTCCAGACAATTGGATGAATTTGGGCATTAAATCCTGACCTTTGGTCCTTAGATATACTTCACATGCTTCAAGTATGATTGATTGCTTGAGTCCAATTATTTCTCCAGTGCCTGTGGGATTCTTAAAAACCCCTAACATTTGCAGGAAATGACCTTTATCGTACCCCATCATGCAACAGCTGTCAGAGATGTTTCTGCTGCCCATTCTCTGTCATACAGAGATAGGGTTTCTTCAGTAAGACCTCTGTTGTTGGGCCAGTAAAACTGCAGAGCTTCATTTTCTAAGACTCTTTTGACATTGAGGAAGATACCAGGTGACAATAACAAAGATAAATGTTAGTGATTACCACATGAGACTTATATATGGTCCGTGTCCTGCAGCAATGGAGATAATTGGAAGCTATGGAAATACTACAGATCCTAAACTTTTGCCATGTTAAGAATAAATATTTGGGTTGAAACCAGGAAAAAAATTTAGTTGTCAATTACTTGGCATCAGGCTGAAAATTCCCCTTGCTCATAAACTCTTATGAATGCAATTAAGTGCCCCAAGAAGCTGACACCTTGTCTGGGGGCTTGGTTGGAATTAAGTTGATAATCAGAATCATCAGAGGAGTCCTAAGAGAAAAGGGATTGACTGAACTGTTGTGGTTATTTTTCCCTAGAATGTGAAATCTGCTTTTAGATCAAACTATTCAGTTTCAACTCAGGGTAGGAAATAATAGCCTAGGTGATTATGTGCTGTGCCATTTTTTAAAATATTGATTCTTTCTTTAATACCACTGGTTTTTCTCAAGCACTTGGTGTTTCCTGGCCAGTTGGTCACATTTACTACCAGGTGATTAAAATCTACAGTATATGCAACTGGTAGAGGTTTCCTTGGCTACTGTAGAGGTTGGCTTCCTCACAGGACTTTCCCAGAATGAGGACCATGGTAGCCGCTCTCTGTAAATGAGCAGGGGTAATCATAGTGGTCTCACCTATAAGGTGACTGGCTGAAGAGCAGACAGGGTATTGGGAGTCCATGTAGTTCCCAATTTAAATAATGAATTTCCCTCTAAGGTTAAAAGGCTTTAGTGTATTTCTTCTTTAAAGAAAGTTGCTCTTCACATTTTCCTTTTTTCCTCCTCCTTGGTGAAAAAGCAGAGAGGGGGAGCAGAGGAAACTGCAAAGAATAAAATAGGACAATAAGAATGTGCAAAGGTTAAAAGAAGAAAAAGTTAAATTATAACAATCTTAGTGTTGTCTCTGTGCAGCTCTTATGCTTTGCATGGTTTTATTTCTGTTTGCATTGTTGGTCTGCATTTGTATTCACTCTTAGTTTTGGCTTATAGCTTTTCTGTTACACTCACAGGGTCTTGTGGTTGGCAAACCACCCACACTTAACGTACTCCCAAACACACATGGTGCACATGTGAATCTGCACATGTACTCAGAGGAAGAGAGAGAAAGGGGAGACAAGTGATGAAAACAAAAGCAAAAACAAAAAGCAGTGAAACAGAAAAAAGCATTTAGCTAAGTAGAAGTAAAGAAGAAAAATGAAGCCTATATGGAAGAAAGAGATAGAGATTATTCTATGGAGGATTTGTGGCTCTGATTCATCTTCCAAAGATTGAAGAAAAGGATTTGAACTCAGATTTCTGCCACTGAAGCCTATACTCTAATAGCTGTCATATTCTAGCATTACATTTAATATTTTTATTTATTTAGTAATTTTTACGCATGAAGTCCTGTTAAGTTCTATAAGAAGGAAAAATGCAATGAAGACCCATCCCTGCCTTCCAAAAACTTAACTTGCTATTCCCTGAAGACCTAACTAAATAGAAAAATTTTAAGGATATTTAATTACCATTTACCAACATATATTGAGTGCCTTTTGTGCATTACACACTGTGCAAGGCAATAGAAATACAAATAATAATAGATGATAAATAGGTAGCAGAATATAATCTTTGTCCTCAAATAATGTACAATATGGCTAGAGAATAGATTAGATTATAGAATGAGGAATGAGAACTCAGAAGAGTGAACCTAACCTAGTTGGGGTGGGACCCGGGGAGAATGGGGTATGGCTTTCTTTTAGAAGAGTTGATCCCAGCAAGGTTCGTAGGATGATAACAGCATTGCAGAGAGGGTGGAAATTACAAAAACGTAGAGAAAATACAGTACAGCAGAGGCACTGAAAGGTGTTTAATGTTGCTCAGGGTAGTTCCAAAAATGATTTGAGAAAAGCATGTTGGAAATGAAGTCAAGGGCCAATCTTAGACTCCCTTGCAAGACTTGCAAAGATTTAAGAATTAACCTCTACCTAATTAGAGAGCCTTTGAAGGCATTTAAAAAGTTAAAATGTCCATGCTACCCAGAGCAATCTACACTTTCAATGCTATCCCAATCAAAATACCGAGGACATTTTTCAAAGAACTGGAACAAATAGTCCTTAAATTTGTATGGAACCAGAAAAGACCCCAAATCTCCAAGGAACTGTTGAAAAGGAAAAACAAAGCTGGGGGCATCACAATGCCGGATTTTGAGCTGTACTACAAAGCTGTGATCACAAAGACAGCATGGTACTGGCACAAAAACAGACACATAGACCAATGGAACAGAATAGAGAGCCCAGAAATGGACCCTCGGCTCTTTGGGCAACTAATATTTGATAAAGCAGGAAAAAACATCCGGTGGGAAAAAGACAGTCTCTTCAATAAATGGTGCTGGGAAAATTGGACAGCTACATGCAAAAGAATGAAACTTGACCACTCTCTCACACCATACACAAAAATAAACTCCAAATGGATGAAAGACCTCGATGTGAGACAGGAATCCATCAAAATTCTAGAGGAGAACATAGGCAGCAACCTCTACGACATCGGCCAAAGTAACCTTTTTCATGACACATCCCCAAAGGCAAGAGAAACAAAAGATACAATGAATTTATGGGACTTCATCAAGATTAAAAGTTTCTGCACAGCCAAGGAAACAGTCAGAAAAACTAAGAGGAAGCCCACGGAATGGGAGAAGATATTTGCAAATGACACTACAGATAAAGGACTGGTATCCAAGATCTACAAAGAACTTCTCAAACTCAATACACGAGAAACAAATAAACAAATCAAAAAATGGGCAGAAGATATGAACAGACACTTTTCCAATGAAGACATACAAATGGCTAACAGACACATGAAAAAATGTTCAAAATCATTAGCCATCAAGGAAATTCAAATCAAAACCACACTGAGATACCACCTTACGCCAGTTAGAATGGCAAAAATAGACAAGGCAAGAAACAACAAATGTTGGAGAGGATGTGGAGAAAGGGGATCCCTCCTACATTGTTGGTGGGAATGCAAGTTGGTACAGCCACTCTGGAAAACAGTGTGGAGGTCCCTTAGAAAGTTAAAAATTGAGCTACCCTATGATCCAGCCATTGCACTACTGGGTGTTTACCCCAAAGATACAGACGTGGTGAAGAGAAGGGCCATATGCACCCCAATGTTCATAACAGCAATGTCCACAATAGCTAAATCGTGGAAGGAGCCGAGATGCCCTTCAACAGATGACTGGATTAAGAAGTTGTGGTCCATATATACAATGGAATATTACTCAGCTATCAGAAAGAACGAGTTCTCAACATTTGCTACAACATGGACGGCACTGGAGGAGGTAATGCTAAGTGAAATAAGTCAAGCAGAGAAAGACAAGTATCATATGATTTCTCTCATCCATGGAACATAAGAACTAGAATGATCAGTAGGGGAAGAAAGAGATAAAGAAAGGGGGGTAATCGGGCGCCTGGGTAGCGCAGTCGTTAAAGCGTCTGCCTTCGGCTCAGGGCATGATCCTGGTGATCCGGGATCGAGTCCCACATCAGGCTCTTCCGCTATGAGCCTGCTTCTTCCTCTCCCACTCCCCCTGCTGTGTTCCCTCTCTCGCTGGCTGTCTCTCTGTCACATAAATAAATAAAATCTTTTAAAAAAAAAAAGGGGGGGTAATCAGAAGGGGGAATGAAACATGAGGGACTATGGACTATGAGAAACAAACTGAGGGCTACAGAGTGGAGGGGGGTGGGGGAATGGGATAGGCTGGTGATGAGTAGTAAGGAGGGCGCATATTGCATGGTGCACTGGGTGTTATACACAACTAATGAATCATCGAGCCTTACATCGAAAACTGGGGATGTACTGTATGGTGACTAACATAATATAATAAAAAATCATTATAAAAAAAAAAGTCTGATTGTAAAACCAGCACTGAGTGAAATGTATTTGAAATGTCATTCAGAGAACAGTGAGAGTATCAAAAGGCTGAGACCAATTAGGAAGGCAGGAAGAAAAGTTGTAAACATCATCAGATAGCCAGGAGCTAGGTGGAGGGTGAAAAATATCTAAGTGTCCACACTCCCTCGATATATATGATAGCCATGCTGTGCACTTCACGAAAGCAGCGCATGTGGGCTTTCTGGACCTGTAAGTAAGTGTGCTTTGCCCTGCCCTCACACCCCGCCTGCTCCGTCTCTCTCTGTTAGCTCATGCGCAGCTGCTGCATCTCTCCCCAGACCTAGCTGCACATGGTTCCTGGCTTTGGCTTTGCCCCATACGCATTATCTTCTGAATGACGTGTATGTGCTCTCCAGCTAGTCCTGTCCTACTCAGTGCCCCAGAGTAGGTAGGACACCATATGGTTAATGACAGGTAGAAAAGACAAAATGATTTATTAGATATTTATGATGTAGGTAGGGGGGATGGTGAATGAGAGATGGTGCTTTTTACATGGAGGAGTAAGAAAAGATTAACCAACCACAACTCTGCCTACAACAACAGAACAGGAGATGGTATCATTTATTGATTTAGAAAATATACAAGAAGGAGCCAGCATCATAACCTAAGGACAAGGTATCCCGTTTGTATCTATTGAGATGGAAGTGCCTCTGGGATACCGGATGGCAATTCCCTAAAAAGCAGCTCAATCTCTGAGGCTATGGAAAGACAGTTGGGAGTAATGAACATGTTAGCAGTAGTTGAAACCATGGCAACAGATGAAACCATTTAGATGAATTGCATAGAATAAGCAGAGGAGAAATTCCGGACATCAAACTTTGCAAGTATGGGCAAAGGAAAGGGAACATAAAGAAGGATCTGAGAGGTCAAACAAGATGAGAGTATTCAGAAGAGTGACAAACAGTATCAAATGTAATGAGTAGCATGTAAACTGCCACATGTTCTTTGGAATAGATGGACATTATATCAGTGACCTTGGAAAGGGGACTTCCTGTAAGTGACTGGAAGTTGGATTAAATGAAAAATGAGGAAGCGAGGCATTACAGGTTATTCTTCAGCTTGTTGGTAATTGGTAAGGTAAAAAGTTGAAAGACAAAATTTTTATAATTAAAAAATTATCTTCTTTCTTTATTGAGTAGGATAATCTAGCAATGAAGGAAAGATAGAAGATTTGGAAGAAAGAATATAATGAACGAGTCAAGTTTCTGAAGGAAGCAGGATGTAATATCCAGCTTGGAGAAGTTGGGATTGAGCCAAGAACGAAGGGAAGAATGGTAATCTCTCTCAGGCCAGAGGAACAATTGGCAGTGATGTGTGGAAGAATGGAGATAGTCTTCAAGGACGAGGATTAACTATTTAGCAGTATAGGGTAAAAGAATGTTTTCTAAGTTTTAAAACTAAAATAAGTGACAGTGATAAGAGGCATGTCATTAAAACATTTACAAGCAACATTCACTGACTACTGTGTACTAGACATTGTGTCAGCCAGTTGGAAGTAGCAATTAAAAGGTCACCTATAAAATTGAGGAATTAATAATGAAGAATAACATTTTTAAATAAGAAACCGTTGGTGTGATGAGTATCCCAAAGGGGAAATCAAGGTTTCTAACAATTTTTAAATAATTCAGATATTATAACTTTCCTATTACTAAATGGAGAAAAGTAGGAGCTGTGTGTTTCTACCTGCATTAAAGCTCTGATCATCATGTTCTCAAGTAGAATGTATAGTTCAATGCAGAGACATCTGAAATCATAAAAAAAAAAATGTCTAAAATAACTGCCACCACAAAGCTGCTTTGATGAGAGAACAGATGGGTGACAGCACGGAGTTTCTATAAGCAGGTAGGAAAACAAACAGAGTTAGCAAACAACATCCGTGGTAACAAGCCTAGAATCCCCAAGAGGATATTTTCCTTTATTGGTGGGTAAACATTTAGCGGTTTTGATTACCAGAGCGTCTTCTAACCTGGTGGTGCCCACTCGCTAGAGTGTTTTCCAGAAAGCATTTCATATAGCTCATATTACCTGTAAAATATTTCATCTAGACAGCTTTATCAAAAAGTATTTAGTACTTTATGGGTTGTGCATTTAGGGTATGTGTCTCAAAGCACATACAATTCTTTCCAGATTCCTGAGAGAGGTAACAGGGGGAAAAATGAGTGTATGGGAATTGGTACAGTAGCCCTAAAAAAACCAAAAAGATGTGCTGAGAAGCTAGAAGTAAGATTTGACTGCAAAAGAGAAATAGATAATTATTCCCGATTGTATTACGTATTCCTGTATATAATTAAATTTACATGAGTGGTCCTTCTATCAGTTTTCTATTGCTACCATAACAAATCACCACAAACTTGGTGGCTCAAATCAACAAAAATTTATCATCTTAGAGTTCTATAAGTTAGAAGTCAGCAAGGATCTCACTGGGTTAAAATCATCATGTTAGTTTGGCTGTATTCCTTTCTGGAGACTATAGGGTTGAGTATTTCCTTGCATTTTCCAGTTTCTAGAGGCCACCAACATTCCTTGGCTCCTGGCCCTCTTTTTCCATCTTAAAAGCCACCAATGTTGTATCTTTCTGGCCATTCTCAAATGGCCACATTTCCCTCTGACTCTGTCTTCTGCCTCCTTATACATTTAAGAGCCCATGTGGTTATATTGGGCTCACCCAAATAATCCAAGATAATCTTCCTATCTCAAGGTCCATAACTTTAATTATCTCTGAAAGTTCCTTCTGCCATATAGAGTATCGTATTCATACACCCCAGGGATTAAGATGTGGGCATCCTTGGGGCCATTACTCTGCCTACCACAGACCTATTGCTTAATAAAAAGTTGGTAACAGGAAAATGAAAAAAGACAAAAATAATTCAGATAATGCTGATTATTTTAAAGCAGATTTAAAAAAAATATATATTTCCGTGAGATGAAACTAAGTTTTATATTCCCTGTGACCCCAGCAGTACCTTTCTACTTGAATAACAAATGATAAGAACTAAAAAAATGTATAGAAAGACCGAGGAAATAGTGAGGCACACCAGACAAGAAAGCAAAACACTTATACGATGATATGGGCTCACTTACAAACTCTGAGATCTAGGAAAAGTCATAATTTTAAATGTAAAATGGGGATATCAGTTACCACTATTGATATATGCATAGGTACTTTGTAAATGTAATTTCTCATTCTGCCTACCTGAAAACATTGTAAAAATCATACGAGCAATCTGCATGTGAAGGTTCTTTGTAAATTATAAAACACCATGGGATTTTTACAAGATTTTGAAGGCACTCCACATATTTTACCAGCGATTTAAAGAAACTTGTGATATATTTGCTATTTGTTATTCTTATTTGTTATTGTAGGACTTTGATTATTCCTTTTTTAAATATTACAACAACTGAGATTGACAGGATGTTTGTTGTCCCAATTCATATATTAACAGATTCCACATTCTAGTGCTCTAGAAATAGAATTCTTTCCTCTCACCTCTTGGGTGCCTGCTCGTATTTCTATTTGTGAATTAAGGAATTCAACTCCAAGGGAAAGCCTGTGACATAATTTCATATCTCAGTTGAAACCTTAGCCTCTAACAAAGTGAAGAAAGAGGCTACCAATGTGAGGAGAGTGGTCAACTTGAAGGAAAAGAAAACTTGGACACAATTAATTCCAGAGATTTATAAAGAACTGGGATGTAAACCAGTAATTCTGACAACTTGGAGTTAGATTTCAGTTTGTTTTGGTTTGGTTTTAGAGGAAATTACACACAGTGTGGAATTTTGCCAATGCAATGGTATCTGTCGTACAATGAAAAAATTCTTACACTTGACCAATGAGCATATAAAAAATGCTCAACATCATTAATCATCAGAGAAATTCAAATCAAAACCACACTGAGATATCACCTCACACCCAATAAAATGGCTACTATTAAAAAAAAAAAAAGGAAAAAACAAAACCCCCGGGAATTACAAGTGTCAGCACGGCTGCAGACAAATTAGAATCTCTGTGTACTGTTAATGGGAATGTAAAATAATGCATATGAAAACAACGTAGGTTCCTCAAGAAAATTAAAAAATAGAAACACAGTATGATCCAGCAATGCCACTTCTGGGTATTCATCCAAGAAATAAAACAAAAAGTGAAAACAGGATCTTGAAGAGAGATTTGCATGCCCACATTCATTGCAGCACTAGTCACAATAAACAAGAGGTGGAATCAACCTAAATGTCTATCAGAAGATAAATGGATTTTAAAAATGCAGTGTATACATAACACCAGAATATTGTTCAGCCTCAAAAAAGAAAGCCTATTACATGCACAACATGGATGCACCTTGAAGACATTATGCTGAGTGAAACAGGCTGTTCACAACGACACAGTTACTGGACGATCCGCTGATCCAGGGTATCTGAAGTAGTCCAGTTCTAGAAACAGAAGGTAGAATGGTAGTTACCAGAGGCTAGGGGTCAGGGAGGAAAGGGGAAACTGTTGCTATCTAAGGAGTATAGAGCATTTTTGTTTGGTTTGTTTTTGGTTTTGTTTTTCATTTGGTTTGGTTTGGTTTTACAAGATGAAAAAGTTCTGGAGATCTGCCTCACAACACTGTGAATAAACTTAACACTACTGAATCGCACATTTAAAAATGGTTAAGATGGTAAATATTAAATGTTTCAAAAAATCGCAGATGTCCTCCTGAAGGATACAGACCTGATGAGCACATGATTGAACCAGCAAAGGCCTGGGGTCAAGATGAAGAGATGCTACTGGCAATAACTTAAAATGTATGTGGAAAAAAAAGAACGTATGGCCGTGAGCTCCTGGGGCAGATGCCTGTACATCACAGCAAAGGATTAAATGATACCAATGTAGTAACTCAAGAGTAAACACCCTCCCCCCCCCCCCCGGCAAAGATGCTGGGTGTATACCAGGACCCACTAGCTTCCTGCCACGGACATAGAGTTTGCCTCATGGACACAGATACCCTCCTAGGGCAGAAAAGGGAAGTGAGGAAAAAAAGCAAACTATTAAATATTTTACCTAAGAAAGCAAAAACAACAAAAACGTCAGTTATTCCACAGTAATCATTTAAAATCTAATAGGGAGTTGTATTTTTAAAATGTTCAATATTTAAAGTGAAGGGAGACAATTCAGACTGAAAGAAACTGTATTAACTGGCAATTCTAAATCTAGCCACCTGCTGAAAGGTGGTCTCATAAGCAGAGCATGGCCATGCTAGAGAGTAACAACTGTGTTTTCTGCGGATACCTTAGTTGTAGTGTATGTTAACATGAGTATCCCTTTTCTCAGTTTTGGCTGAGGCCTCAAGCTAGTAACGGTCAGTCATGCCCACATTGCAAAAGAGGATATGAGTTCACTGAAGCAGATCTTGTCATAATTTTCATGAACTTTAGAAGACTACCTGCCTCTATCCTTTTAAAAATGTTGGAGAGAATATTAGAAAGGATTTTTTTTTTAAGAAGAGATGTTGGAATGCTCTTGTCTCACTACTGTGCTTTGAGGAATTTTTTGAGGGCCAAAGATACATAGGATGGATCCACTCGACATCTATGTCAGGAGGTAGGTGGCTCCTTGGATTAGTCCAGAGTCCTGGATGTTCTCTTTGAGCTGCTTTAACAAGGTACTGGAGACTGGGTGGCTTATACAGCAAACTAGAAGCTGGGAAATCTGAGATCAAGGTGTGAGCAGATTTGATGTCTGGGGAGGACATCCTTCCTGGTTTACAGACAGTGCCTTCTTGCTGAATCTTCACATGGTAGAGTGAGAGGGAAAGGAACTGAGGTCTTTTCATCTCTTAAGAGATGAAAATCTCTTATACCAATCCTATCATGGAGGTACCACTCCTAGACCCTCATCCAAACCTAGTTATCGCCCAAAGTCCCCATCTCCAAAAATCATCGTATTGTGGATTAAGACTTCAACATATGAATTTTGGGAGGTCATGAATATTTGTGCATAGTCAGTACCTACTCTGGAGGATGTCCACTGGTCACATTTAATCCTTGGCTGTAACTTGCTGACATCTGTCCCTAGAGCCCATAGCCATTGTTCTTTTTGTTTATTTTTGCTTTTGTTTTTTGGGGGGGTTATTTTTAATTTTTTTAATTTTTTAATATATTTTTTAAATTTATTATGTTAATCACCATACAGTACATCCTTAGTTTTTGATGTAGTGTTCCATGATTCATTGTTTGTGTATAACACCCGGTGCTCCATGCAATATGTGCCCTCCTTAATACCCATCACCGGCCTAGCCCAATGCCCCACCCCCCTCCCCTCTAAAGCCCTCAGTTTGTTTCCCAGAGTTCATAGTCTCTCGTGGTTCATTCCCCCTCTGTTTAACCCCCCTTCATTCTTCCCTTCCTTCTCCTACCGATCTCCCTGCTATTCCTTATGTTCTACAAATGAGTGAAACCATATGATAATTGTCTTTCTCTGCTTGACTTATTGCACTTAGCATTATCTCCTCCAGTTCCGTCCATGTTGCTGCAAATGTTGGGTAATCGTTCTTTCTGATCATAGCCCTTGTTCTTTGATTTGCTTTTGAAGTCCTCACCAGTGATCACCACTTCATCTTGACTCAAGATGTGGCAGAGGAGAGGGGAAGAGAGATAGTGTGCTGGTCTGAGTTTCATCTAAGATCCTGTCCAGGACTCTGTAGAAGTACTGCGTGCATCAAGAAAGGGGTAAATCTGCAGATTCCTAGGAGCTGAGGGGGGCAGACATAAGTGGTTGTCCACAGAGTGCAATCCTGTATTCCTAGCACCATGAACAGAAAGTCAGTAATGCCTTCATTTCCTGAGTGTTTGAGGGCACATACTCTATAGGACACCAGAAAAAAAGATAATGGGTGCATTTATAACCATTCAGCAAATATTGGAATTGAGTATCAAAGCTTGCTTTGTTGCAAGGGAAAATTTTGTGTCCCCTTCTGCCGTGCTTGCATTATGATAGCTAGCATTTCTTGCTCTCTCTTCCCACTGAGACAGAGCTAGAAGACGAAGAAGGGAAAATTAGTGCATGAAGAAAGTGAAAACATTTACTGAAGCAGAGATTTTACCATGTCCCCCAAAGAAATAATTGGTAGATTGAAAATAGCTGACAGTGTCCACCCTGTGAGTTAGCATAGACTACTCTAATTAAATAGAGAAATATTTCAATGGTTACTCCAAATATACATATTACATCTAATATGTCCATATGAATTTTAAGTAGTTGCTCCCCATAAAGCACTGACTGCTTTGCACAGCACTAGAAATGGTCTTGAATGCCAAAAAGTTCCGTCAAAAGCTTTGTGGGTTTTTGCGATTTAAGCCAGAGATAAAAAATTCATTCCTTTATATAGATTATATCCAAAAGGAAAACATTGGAAATTAAAGATGTTATAGCAATTGTAAGTTGAAATTTCTTTGCATTAAGTTAAAATATGGATATATTTGGAGAGAAGAGATATGAGAAATTGTCCTAAAGGTGACTGATAAGGAATTGTGAATTTTTATTTTTTTATTTTTTTTTAATGTTTTTTATTATATTATGTTAGTCACCGTACAGTACATCCCTGGTTTCTGATGTAAAGTTCGATGATTCATTAGTTGCATATAACACCCAGTGCACCATGCAATACGTGCCCTCCTTACTACCTTTTTAAATTTTTTTTATTATTATTATTTTTCTTTTTTATAATGATTTTTTATTATATTATGTTAGTCACCATACAGTACATCCCCGGTTTCCGATGTAAGGCTCGATGATTCATTAGTTGTGTATAACACCCAGTGCACCATGCAACACGTGCCCTCCTTACTACCCATCACGGGCCTATCCCATTTCCCCACACCCCTCCCCTCTGTGGCCCTCAGTTTGTTTCTCATAGTCCATAGTCTCTCATGTTTCATTCCCCCTTCTGATTACCCCCCTTTTCTTTATCCCTTTCTTCCCCTACTGATCATCCTAGTGCTTATGTTCCATAGATGAGAGAAATCATATGAGAGTTGTCTTTCTCTGCTTGACTTATTTCACTTAGCATTATCTCCTCCAGTGCCGTCCATGTTGTAGCAAATGTTGAGAACTCGTTCTTTCTGGTAGCTGAGTAATATTCCATTGTATATATGGACCACAACTTCTTAATCCAGTCATCTGTTGAAGGGCATCTCGGCTCCTTCCACGATTTAGCTATTGTGGACATTGCTGTTATGAACATTGGGGTGCATATGGCCCTTCTCTTCACCACGTCTGTATCTTTGGGGTAAACACCCAGTAGTGCAATGGCTGGATCATAGGGTAGCTCAATTTTTAACTTTCTAAGGGACCTCCACACTGTTTTCCAGAGTGGCTGTACCAACTTGCATTCCCACCAACAATGTAGGAGGGATCCCCTTTCTCCACATCCTCTCCAACATTTGTTGTTTCTTGCCTTGTCTATTTTTGCCATTCTAACTGGTGTAAGGTGGTATCTCAGTGTGGTTTTGATTTGAATTTCCTTGATGGCTAATGATTTTGAACATTTTTTCATGTGTCTGTTAGCCATTTGTATGTCTTCATTGGAAAAGTGTCTGTTCATATCTTCTGCCCATTTTTTGATTTGTTTATTTGTTTCTCATGTATTGAGTTTGAGAAGTTCTTTGTAGATCTTGGATACCAGTCCTTTATCTGTAGTGTCATTTGCAAATATCTTCTCCCATTCCGTGGGCTGCCTCTTAGTTTTTCTGACTGTTTCCTTGGCTGTGCAGAAACTTTTAATCTTGATGAAGTCCCATAAATTCATTGTATCTTTTGTTTCTCTTGCCTTTGGGGATGTGTCATGAAAAAGGTTGCTTTGGCCGATGTCGTAGAGGTTGCTGCCTATGTTCTCCTCTAGAATTTTGATGGATTCCTGTCTCACATTGAGGTCTTTCATCCATTTGGATTTTATTTTTGTGTATGGTGTGAGAGAGTGGTCAAGTTTCATTCTTTTGCATGTAGCTGTCCAATTTTCCCAGCACCATTTATTGAAGAGACTGTCTTTTTCCCACCGGATGTTTTTTCCTGCTTTATCAAATATTAGTTGCCCAAAGAGCTGAGGGTCCATTTCTGGGCTCTCTATTCTGATCCATTGGTCTGTGTGTCTGTTTTTGTGCCAGTACCATGCTGTCTTTGTGATCACAGCTTTGTAGTACAGCTCAAAATCCGGCATTGTGATGCCCCCAGCTTTGTTTTTCCTTTTCAGCAGTTCCTTGGAGATTCAGGGCCTTTTCTGGTTCCATACAAATTTAAGGACTATTTGTTCCAGTTCTTTGAAAAATGTCCTCGGTATTTTGATCGGGATAGCATTGAAAGTGTAGATTGCTCTGGGTAGCATGAATATTTTAACTATGTTAATTCTTCCGATCCATGAGCATGGAATATCTTTCCATCTTTTTATGTCTTCCTCAAGGTCTTTCAAGAGGGATTTATAGTTTCTAGAATATAGGTCCTTTACGTCTCTGGTTAAGTTAATTCCAAGGTAACGTATGGTTTTTGGTGCTATTGTAAATGGGATGGATTCCCTAATTTCTCTTTCTTCGGTCTCGCTATTCGTGTACAGAAATGCAACTGATTACTCAGCATTGATTTTTTATCCTGCCACGTTACTGAATTGCTCTATAACTTCTAATAGTTTGGGAGTGGCTTCTTTTGGGTTTTCCATATAGAGTATCATGTCATCTGCGAAGAGAGACATTTTGACTTCTTCTTTGCCGATTTGAATACCTTTGATCCCTTTTTGTTGTCTGATTGCTGTTGCAAGGACTTCTAGTACTATGTTGAATAATAGTGGCGAGAGTGGGCATCCTTGTCGTGTTCCTGATCTTAAGGGAAAGGCTTCCAGCTTTTCCCCATTGAGAATAATATTTGCAGTAGGCTTTTCATAGATGGCTTTTATGAGATTGAGAAATGTACCCTCTATTCCTACACTCTGAAGGGTTTTAATCAGGAAAGGATGCTGTATTTTGTCAAATGCTTTTTCGGCATCGATTGAGAGGATCATATGGTTCCTGAGTCTTTTCTTGTTGATATGATGTATCACGCTGATTGATTTGCGAATATTGAACCACGCTTGCATCCCAGGTATGAATCCCACTTGATCGTGATGGATAATCCTTTTAATGAACTGTTGGATTCTATTAGCAAGTATCTTGTTGAGGATTTTGGCGTCCATATTCATTAGGGAAATCGGTCTGTAATTCTCCTTTTTGAGGGGGTCTTTGCCTGGTTTGGGGATCAAGGTAATATTGGCCTCATAGAATGAGTTTGGTAGCTTTCCTTCTTGGTCCTCCCCCCAGGCCCACCTGCTCTCTGTCCCCGCAGGCCCCGCAGGATAGAGCCCGTGTGCTCAGGGCTGCAGGCCCAGATCCTCCGCTGTTTCTATTTTTTGAAATAGCTTTAGGAGAATAGGTATTATTTCTTCTTTGAAAGTTTGGTAGAATTCCCCAGGAAAACCGTCCGGGCCTGGAGTTCTGTTATTTGGAAGGTTGTTTATCACTGACTCAATTTCTTCATCATTAATTGGCCTGTTTAAGAAATCAATTTCTTCCTGTTTCAATCTTGGTAGTTTATAGGTTTCCAGGAAGGATTCCATCTCTTCCAGATTGCTTAGTTTATTGGCATATAGCTGTTGATAAAAATTTCTAATAATCCTTCCAATTTCAATGGTGTTCGTCGTGACCTCTCCTTTTTCATTCATAATTTTAATAATCTGGGTCCTTTCTCTTTTCTTTTGGATAAATCTTGCCAGTGGTCTGTCAATTTTATTGATTCTCTCCAAGAACCAGCTTCTAGTCCTGTTGATCTGCTCTACTGTACTTCTGGTTTCTGCTTGATTGATTTCAGCTCTAAGTTTGGTCAACTGCTTCCTCGTGTGTGGATTAGGCCTGTCCCTCTGTTGCTGTTCCAGCTTCTTGAGGTGAGAATATAAAAACTGCATTTTAGATTTTTCTATTCTTTTGAGTGAGGCTTGGATGGCTATGTATTTCCTCCTTAGGACTGCCTTTGCAGTATCCCATAGGTTTTGGACTGTTGTATTTTCATTCTCATTGGTCTCCATAAATTGTTTAATTTGATTTTTGATTTCCTGGTTTATCGAGTCATTCCTGAGCAGGATGGTTCTTAGTCTCCAAGTGCGTGAGTTTCTTCCAAATTTTTCCTTGTGGTTGAGTTCCAATTTCAAAGCATTGTGGTCTGAGAATATGCACGGGATAATTTCAATCTTTTGGTATTGGCTGAGACCTGTTTTGTGTCCCAGAACATGGTCTATTCTTGAGAATTTTCCATGGGCTTTAGAATAGAATGAGTATTCTTTGGTTCTGGGGTGTAGTGTTCTCTATATATCTATGAGGTCCAACTCGTCGAGTATGGCATTCAAAGCCTTTGATTCTTTGCTTAGTTTTTTCCAGCGTGTTCTTTCTATTTCTGAGAGTGGAGTGTTGAGGTCCCCTACTATTAATGTATTTTATTTATATGTCTCTTTATTCTGGTTAAGAGTTGGCTTGTGTATCTTGCTGCTCCCCTGTTGGGGGCATATATATTTATAATTGTCATATCCACTTGTTGAATACTTCCTTTAAGAATAATATAGTGCCCTTCTGCGTCTCTAACTACAGTCTGTAGTTTAAAATCCAATTTATCTGATATGAGAATTGCTACCCCAGCTTTCTTTTGAGGTCCATTTGCGTGAAAGATGGTACTCCATCCCCTTACTCTCAGTCTGAATGCATCTTTGGGTTCGAAATGAGTCTCTTGTAGACAGCAAATGGATGGGTCATTTCTTTTTATCCAATCTGCAACCCTGTGGTGTTGTAAGGGAGAATTTAAGCCATTAATATTAAGACTGAGTACTGAGAGATATGCTTTTAATGATGCCATGTTGCCAGTAAAGTCTTTGTTTGTATTGGCTGTGACTTTCTGTTCTGTATCACTCTTGGGGCCTTTTTACTTTTATAGAACCCCCCGTAATATCTCCTGTAGGGCTGGTTTCGTGGTTACAAAATTGGTTAGTGACTGTCGATTCTGAACTGTCTTTATTTCTCCATCAATTCTGAATGACAGCCTTGCTGGATAAAGGATCCTTGGCTGCATGTTTTTCTCTGAAAGAGCTTTAAAAATGCTCCCCCAACCCTTTCTCTCATTCCAGGTCTGTGTAGACAGGTCTGACGTAATTTTGATGCCTTTGCCTTGGTACGTGAGAAATTTCTTTGCCTTGGCCGCTTTCAATACTGTATCCTTGGATCTAATATTTGCGAAATGCACTATGACGTGACGTGGCATAGGTTTGTCGTGGTTGAGCTTCGGAGGGGTCCTCTATGCCTCTTGGACACGAATGTTTGTTTCCCTTGCTAGATTAGGGAAGTTTTCAGCTATGATTTGTCCAAATATCTCTTCTAGACCTCTGTTTTTCTCCACCCCCTCGGGGATGCCGATGATTCTAACATTGGATCGTTTCATTGAGTCAGTAATCTCCCGTAGCCAACAATCATGGGCTTAGATTTTTTTAAAAGCATCTTCTATTTTCATTTTTTCCTCTATTAACCCATCCTCCAATTCACTAACCCGTTCCTCTGCTTCTGTGACCCTGGCCGTCAGAGCCTCTAGTTTTGCCTGCATTTGGCTCATAGAATTTTTAATTTCTGTCAAATTCGCTTTCATTTCTGACTTTAGGGATTCTATATTCTCAGAAACCTTTTCGTTAATACTTTTTTCAATTCTGCTCATCAATTTGACCATCGTTACTCTGAATTCCATTTCTGATAATTTGGTTACATCCATATCCATTATTTCTGTGGCAGAGGCCACAGACTCACTGTCTTTTCTTTGCTGGGGGGGGGGCTTCTTCTTCTTGTCATTCTGATGAGGAGAGGTTGTGGGGTTGTCCAGAGCCCAAATTATTGACTGGGTCCCAGGCCGTGCCCCTTGTTTTATAGGGATCTAGAGATGTGGGCTTCTTCTTTAAAGATTTTATTTATTTATTTATCTGAGAGAGGGAGGTAGACAGTCAGCAAGAACGGAAACAGAAGCAGGGGAGTGGGAGAGGAAGAAGCAGGCTCCCAGCGGAGGAGCCCGATGAGGGACTCCTTTCCGGAATGCTGGGATCACGCCCTAAGCCGGAGACAGGCACTCAATGACTGCGCCACCCAGGCGCCCGGGTTGTGGGCTTCTTGATTTTTCAGCCTGCCTTCTGTTCTGGGGGAGGGGTCTGCCGCACCAATACTCAGGCAACCCTGTTTGGGTAGAGTCTCCGTGTCCCCCGCGAGGGGGTATGGAGATGGGCATGCTGTGAGCCGGTATTTCCAGGCTTTTGTTCTCTGGCGGCTTTCCCTGGCGGTCGGCTATGCCTCTTCTGAGAGTCAGAGCAGCAGAGGCTGCATTGTCACAGAGCAGAGGGATTGCGGCCCATTCTCCACTGATGTTCTGGCCACTTTAACTCTGTTACTGTTGGTGCTGCTCAACCCTGCAGCGTCCCGGGATGTGCGCCCCACACCCGGCGTCCCTGCCCTCACTTCCAGGGCAGGCGCGTCTCTGTCCTTTGTGTTTCTAATGCCGCCAGCCACCGCCGCCCCGCGCGCTCCCGGGTCTCCTGGTCTCAGTCTATGCCCAGGGAGCACACCGTGATTCCGGAGTTCCGTGAGAAGCCTGGTGACGCGCGCACCCGGTTCAGGGTCTCAGTCTGCTGTTTCGCGGGTGCCGACCGCGAGTCCGCCCGCTCCCCCGTGCAGGTGGCCCGCCAGCCGCCAGCCGCCCCGTGCGCGCTCCGGGAGCTCCCCGTCTCAGTCTGGATCCCGTGATCACACCGGGATTCCGGTGTTCCAGGAGATGCCTTGTGGCGCGCGTTCACGGCTCACTGGTCTCAGTCTGCTCTCTTGCGGTTGCGGTCTCTGAGTCTGCCCGCTCCCCCATGCAGGTGGCTGCTGCTTCCTGGCGCCCAAAGGCGGCGGCTCCCTCCCCCTTCCGTTTATCTTCCGATATCTGCGCGGTTTTACGGCACCCCTCTTGGTACCTCAATACTCAGTGCTGGTGATGTTCATTTGTAGAGATCCAGATGTATCTTCCTGCGTCTCAGGCTGATTCCGTGGTTATTTAGGCTGGTCTGGTACCTATCCAGCTCGACTCAGGGGACCTGTGAAAAAGGGGTCCCCTACTCCTCCGCCATCTTAACTCCTCAGGAATTGTGAATTTTTAAATTGAGTTTGGACAAATGAGTTAGGCCAACTTTAAAATGACTGTTCTCAAATTAAGCCCATATTTAAAGTATAAGACTTGGAAATTTAAGGTCCCTCAGAAAAAAAATATTTAGCACATTGGCTCCATTTGACTATTTTATGAAGATTTTTTAATCTTAGAACTAGGGTTGTCTTTTTTAAATTAATTCCGTTAAATGTGTATGAAATCATAATGCTAAAAACATACAGAGACAGCTCAGGGATTTTTCTTATTCCTTAGTGTGTCATGGTGCTATATAAAAAGAGGAGCAATGTGGCACAGATTATTTTACAGTAAATGTTCACTCCCTGGCAGGATTTCTGGATTTCTGGGATGGCAATATGAAGAGTTTTCTTCCAGAATTGTGAATGTAAGGGAACCCTCTGTCACGGGCATGTGATCCAGAAAATTGTCTGAATACTTGCAACAATGATACCGAAGTCTCAGAAAATATTTAGTGAACTCTCAGTGTATCAGCTGTATTGGTCATTGTGACCTCTCAAGGCTGACCTGATTGATTTTTCTGAAATACAAGTAAACATCAGCATTGTCTCCTGTCTCCAAAAATGTGAATACAAATTCATGGTATGCACAAGAAACAAGTATTTAGAGGTCCCGAGTGTGTTTGTAGTGAGCATGAGCTCTGCAAAGTTAACATACAAAATGCAAGGCCAATAGCATATGGTGGTGCAAACCAAACTGAAAGATTACAGTCATTTAATGGGAAACATTCAATGCTTCTGGATGCACACTGATTATCAAATTCACCTGTTAGAAGAGTTTTATTATTTATTATCTAAAAACCAAGCTATGCATTACCAGTAGATAGCCCTGGAGACTGCAATCACTATGGAAGGATATTTGATAATATTTAAGTTTGCTGAATTGGGTGTGCATTGAAAGGTAACAGCACTGCATGAAAAATTCTAGCTTTTTGTTTTTTTTAAGCTTGAGTTCATGCATGATTGCATACCAACTGGAAACATTATGCAGAACTAGTACTGCAAATACAGCCTAGGGCCTGCATATGGTCTTTTGACATGCTACCTTCTGTTATTCTGCTGAATTCATGACTCTGGAAGGCCCTAGATGCACTTTTAAGGAATTAGTGATCATAATGAAAATCACAGCCCTTATTCTCTGCTGCATGGGTTGAAATAAGCATGTATGGCCAAATGTAACAGGGCTGGGAGGAAAAATAATGCTTTGCCCTCAGGAATTTGACCCTATTTGAATTTTACTCATGCTTTAGAGGTCTATGGACTTTCCTACTGTTGAAAGAGTACAAATTCTAAATGATGGCTTCAGATAGAAAAACAGAAAAGCAGGCACTGCTTGGGTCAGCATTTTGAATGAACACTTGTTCTCTTCTTTGATTATTGAGAAGCTCAGCATCTTCTAAGTTCACAGGCAGAAGCTGTCATAATAATACATGAAGTGACTATAACCAATTAACCAGCACACAGTATGTATGTTTCCTATCAGGGTTTCATGCTTTACTAGCTATCCGTTTTCCTCTCCAATTTAAAAATCTATTTATGATTATAAGTAATCCTAAATCATGTGATCATGTGATTATTTTTCTTCTAGAAATCTGTACAAATCTTAATGAACTAAATATATGGCCTAAATACACACACACACACACACACACACACACACACACAGTCTCCTGGAAGAATAAAATATTTATATCTTCTCTGATATCCCTTATGTAAGCAAAAGTAATTTAAAGAAACGGACAAGAAAATCTATTAAAAAATAATCTTGGAGATGTTATAAGAATATCTTCCAAATACAAGGGCATCTAGCTAAATTAAAGAAGTACAATGAGCAAAAACATTACCTTCCAGACTCTGAGAAGAATTTCTCTAAGAATTACAATGTCCTGAGAGCCTAAAGAAAAATCTCTAATTAGACGAGCGAGGTCTAGGGGGTATTTGAATGTCCTGGGAGAAGTGGAGAACATCCCTTTTGAAAACTCAGCTCCTCAAGGGTTTATTTCTGGGCCGTCTATTCCGTTCTATTAATCTATATGTCTTTTTTTGTATCAGTACCATACTGTTTTGATTACTACAACTTTGTAGTAGATCTTGAAATCTGGGATTGTGATGCCTCTAGGTTGTCATTCTTTTTCAAGATCTCTTTAGTTATTCTGGATCTTTTGTGGTTCCATACAAATTTTAGGATTGTTTGTTCTAGTGAGAAATACTGTTGCTATTTTGATGGGGATTGCATTAAATATGTAGATTGCTTTGGGTAGTATGGACATTTTAACAATATTTATTCTTCCAGTCCATGAGAAAGGAGTATCTTTCCATTTGTGTTGTCTGTGACTTTTTTCATCAAAATTGTATGATTTTCAGTCAGGTCTTTCACTTTGTTTACATTTATTCCTAGGTATTTTATTATTTTTGGTGCACGTGTAAATGGGATTTTTGTCTTAATTTCTCTTTCTGCTACTTCATTATCAGTATAGAAAAATGCCACAGATTTCTGTACTTTTTTTTTTTTTTGTATCCTGCAGCCTTTCTGAATCTGTTTATCAGTATTAGTAGTATTTTGGTAGCATCTTAGGTTTTCTATACATAATATCATGCCATCTACAAATAGTGAAAGTTTTACTTCTTCCTTACCAATCTGGAAGTTTTTTTATTTCTTGTCTGATTGTTGTGGCTAAGACTTCCAATACTAGAATGAATAAAAATGGTGAGAGTGGACATTCTCATCTTGTTCCTGAACTAGGGGGAAAGCTCTCACCATTTTTCACCATTGAGTATGATATTAGCAGTGGGGTTTTCATGTATAGCCTTTATTATGTTGAAATATATTTCCACTAAACTTAGTTTAAGGATTTTTATCATGAAGGGGGCTTTTTTTTTCATTCAGTATTTCTCTATTCTGTTCAAGAATATTTCCAGCACTCAATTCTCTTTATATTTCATGTTCTTAAAAAATTTTGAGAAGGCATCATTAAAAATTGTCATCTTTCACATTCATAATTTTTAATCTGATGTCAAACGTTGATTAAACAAGGACATATTAATATTTAGATCACTTCTATTTAAAAAGCAGATGTGACTTAATTTGGTTAATATGTAAGTAATAAAAGTGATAAATCTTACCATTTTTAGATGACAACATTCTTTCACTTGAAAATATTTTACTAAAAAAATAACTTAACAGATAAATTTATATTTCTTATAATCTGTGAATTTGGAGCCAATTATAAACCTGTTTCCTTATTTTCCCAGGGTAGAAATGCCCAAAACAAACAAAAATACAGAGCTAGACCAGTATTTGAATCTTAGTATAATAATGTTGAGTATCTATGAAATCATATAATTTCAATAGAAATTAATTCATGAAAAAGTACTGTTTCAAATTAAAATATGTGGTTTTATTATTCATATTACTATTATTATTTTGTAATAATGTTCTGTGCAGCGCTGTGAGTTGGCAACAGAAGGGAATCACATGAACGTCCTGCATCTGTGAAGGGCTCAATGGCTGCGGTAACTGATGGGCCTTCTGGAATGTTGTGCAGCACAAGGAGGCGCCTGCTCCAGACCCTGGAGGGGCCCCAGAGATGTGTTCCTTCACAACCAAAGGGCAGAGCAATAGGCATAGTACCATAAGCCCCATGCCCCTTTGGGGAAAAGTCTCCCAGCTCACCAGGATTTCGAGCAATGGATGAGAGGTGGTTTAAGGTCGCTTTTCTGATATTCATACAGATATGTGGATAGGGACTGTGCATTGGGCCAAGGCCGTTGGCAGGGTCCTGAGGGCAGTTTTGGGGAGGAGATGGGGATCCAGGTTCACATGGGAGCAGGAGTCTAGGAGGGAGCCCCGAGGAGCCCAGAGGCTGGTTTCTGGGATCTGGGTCCCTTTGTGCCACATCGGTGCCCTGGGTGCTGGGTCCCTGTGGCACCTGCGCTCACCCTGAGACAGCGCTGGACTTTGTTGGCAGTAGGGAACTCCTTCCTGTCCTTCAAGGAGGTGGGGCAGGGGATCCCATCGTTCAGCTCCTGCCCTGTCTCCCATGTGGAGCTCTGTAAAGACAGTGCCTGGCAGCCAGGCGGGAGGCCTCAGAGGTCTGGCTGGCTGCCTTTGCTGATCCTCAGACCCAGGGGACACCCTTGCAGACACACCACAGGCCAGGATGCACGCAGCTCCACCGTGGAGAGAAAAGTGACCCAGCTCGAGGGCCTTGGATTCACTCTGGCCCTGGTGAGAGGCACCTCAGGAATCCTCTTTCCACCCTGCCCACCGTGGCATCGGTGTGAACATGAAGGCATCCCCAGGGTATCCACTGCCCTGCAACCTCCTCCAGCCCAGGGCGGGACCTCCCCCACATACCCCTCTTTCCCTGAAACTGGGGGAATGGGGCTGCCCAGGGATGGCTCGGAGAGGTGGCCTGGCCTGGCCTAGGTCGCTCGGTATTACCTTCCGGCCCCTCCTGGCAAAGGCCCTGCGGCGTCGGGGGCGCGGGTTGAGCCAGTGTCTGCAGCATGTGAAAAGTCCCTCACCCTGGGGTTTCTGGAAGCCAGAGCCCCGGACAATGGGCACGCAGCAAGAGAACATCTTTCACTATCGACTATCTCCAGCCAAGTGAGCCTGATACGGGACTGCACTACGATGTGGTTGCCTGGTGACCGGGGTTCCAAGTTCTGTTGGGGTCAGTTATCAGGGAAGTGACTTCACTTCCTGGGATCCCCTCCCTGAGTCCACACCTGGACTAGCACCTACACAAACAGTGCTCTGGGCTGCCGACTACTCATCCCCTTTCTGCATGCCATGCCACATGCGTACCCAGTGACACCAACACACCCCTCTCCACAAGCCCCACGGAAGGTCTGGGTGCAGCCAGGGCCCCAGCTTAGAAACACCCCGGGCTCTGACGCAAGTCTCCATCTTCCCTGTTTTGGATCCCAGAGAAGCCGTTGT
Source organism: Ursus arctos (assembly GCF_023065955.2). Lineage (NCBI taxonomy): Eukaryota > Metazoa > Chordata > Mammalia > Carnivora > Ursidae > Ursus > Ursus arctos. The sequence continues at coordinate 1,164,983 of NW_026623054.1, read as the reverse complement.
GCCTGTCAGGGATGGTCTGTGTCTTGCCTGTGCGATAGGGATTATTCCAGCATGTACTTCTTGCAGAAGTCCACAGGCATAGGTGGGATACCATCTAAGAAATTGGGGGAGTGGTGTCGTACGTAGGGAATAACTGCCACCACATTTTCTTCCTTTCTCACCTTCTCTGAGTCTGTAGCTCTTCCGATCCCACCCACAGTCCCTATTGTGTTGTGTGTGTAACTGTGCACATGTGTGTGCCCCAATACTCCTATTGTGCAGGCCCAGAAGATGACAGTCCCACCTAGGGTTTATGGGAAATAGCTTTCCCAGGTCTTAGGCTTTCTGATTTCCAAGGCCAATCCTGCAGAAGGCATTGGAACCTTGGCTTAGAGGGGCTGAGCCCACCCTTACCCCTAGATGCTGCCAGTTGTGTGTCATGAGCCATCCCTCCTTTCCTCTGGGTGTCATGCAGGCAGGGGTGCCGTCAGTGGGTTGCCCTGGCCTGGGCTCCTCCTCAGACAGGTACGTGCTGGGAAGCCTCCTGCCTGGGATGTCGATGTTTCTTCTCACCCCCATACCACCTCCAGGTCTACAGCCAGTTCCAAAACACAACCTCTTCCCGAGCTCCCAGTGAGTAACTAGGTTCAGCCAGGGCCCCAACGTTGAGGACACTCGGAGAGCTGGGTTCAGGCCTGGTTCTGCCTTCTTACCAGTCTGTGATTCTGGGCAAGGCACGGACCCTGCTGGGGTCTTCCCCTCGTTGCAGAGGCTGCCTGTTACGTAACTGATTTTATTTTATTTGAAAGATTTTCTATGTTGGTTTGAGAGACAGAATGTGGGGGGTGGGGAGGATAGAGGGAGAGGGGAGACAGAATCTCAAGCCGACTCTGTGCTGAGTGTGATGCCCAATGCTGGTCTTGATCCCAAGACCCTGAGTTCGTGACCTGAGTCCAGATCACGAGTAGGAGGCTTAAGCAACTGAGCCACCCAGGCACCCTGGCAAAAGAACACTGTCGATATATTTCCAGGCAATGCAGGGAAGTGACTAGTGCAAGAGGGAAGACAAACATGGGGGACTCTGTATTTCCCTAACTTACCGCCTAAAGAGATTTCATTTCTAGTCTACGGGTCAGGGATGAAGAATACAGGCGAAGCTCAGCCATTTCCATGAGTTGGAGACAGAAAGATGGAAGTTTGGAGAAGTCAATATAGCTGTGGTTTACAGTACAGAATACTGAGGAGAGCTGCACAGAGAAAGAGGACCTCAGAAAGCCATCTAGGATCACTTTTGAGTTTTCATGGAATTCCTCAGTAGGGCACGTGTGTGAGGAACCTATGTGGTGTGGGGAAAATCATAGCCCAGGGGAAGCAGAGAGGAAAATGTCACTAGCCTTCACACACAATCAGGAAAAGTCTGTGCTACCAGCAGCAGGCAGAGTGGAAAACCTCGTAATTCGTGGGACATTGCAAAGAGAGCTCAGAATACCAACAGAACAATAGCAAAATACATTGAAGACTACTGTGATACCACCTAACAAACCTTTGGAAAGCTAGTCTGGAAGGATAAAATCGTCTTCCAGGAACCTACCTCACCATCAGAACAATCCTCAAGAGTATGTGTAGAAATATAAGCCATAGTTAATATCTAACAATTAAAATTCACAATACCTGTCTTCCAACAAAAGATTACCAGGATGCAAAGAAGGAGAAGAGTTCACTTCGTACTGAGGAGAAAGATTAAACAATAGAAACCTACCCAGAAATGAAAAAGACGATGGAAGTATTGCACATGGACATTCAAACAACTGTTAGAAAGACGTTTTATATACGTAAGAATGTACACAAAGGATGAAGTGAAACAGAGATATAGGAAATATGAAAACAAGGAAAACCCAACTTCTGGAGCTGAACAGTGGCACGTCTAAGATGAAAAATGTAGTAGATGGGCTTTCTTTCCCGTTAGACACTAAATAGCAAAAAGAGAGCGAGAGACAGAGAGAGAGAGAGAACTTGAATGTATGATCATAGCAGTTGTCCAGAATAAAGCAGAGAAAAGGAAGGGTGCAAACCACGCCCTGCACACAAACACTAGAGTATGTGTGAGCTTTGTAGCAATTTCAAGTGGCCTGGTAGATACGAAATTGGCTGAGGTACAGAAAAAAACTGTTTGAAGAAGTAATTCTGATTGTTATCTGAATTGTATGAACCCTCTACACCCATATTTTTAAGAATTCAGGAATCCAGGCAACAAAAACCCCAAACATAAGGATCATGAAAAAAAACCTCCTTATCAACCTACATCTCAATAAAATTGCTTAAGACCAATGATAAAGAAAAAATCTAAAAAGCAGATGGAGATGAGTCCATTGCATTACCTGTCACGTCCCTAATTCTGTAGATGGTCTCTGTTTCTTTCTGGTCTGTGTTACTCTTGGAGTCTGTCTTCAATTACAGGATCCCCCTTCCTATTCTTGCAGGGTGGTTTAGCGGCCAAATCCTTTGAGTTTCTTTCTGTCCTGGAAGCTCTTTATCTCTGCTCCTATTCGGAATGACTCCTTGCTGGGTAAAGCGTTCTTGGCTGCATGTTTTTCTCACTTAGTACCATGACTCAATCACACCAGCCCTTTCTGGTGTGCCAGGACTCTGTGGATAGGTATGTGGCTAGTCTAACGTGCTTACCCCTGTCGGTGAAGATCCTCTTGTCTCAAACTGCTTTCAGGATTTTCTCTTTCTGTCTGAAATTGCAAACGTCACTAGTATATGTTAGGGTATTCCTCTATTCTTATGGATTTGGGGAAGAGTCCTCTCTACCTCTTGGACTTGAATGCCTGTTTCCCTCCCAGATTAGGGAAGTTCTCAGCTATGATCTACACAGATAGATCTTCTGTCCCTCTGTGTCTTCTCCCTCGGGGCCAGAAGTAATTCCAATATTGTTTCCTTTTGTGGCATCACTGATTTTTCGACTCCTCCACCCATGGTCCATTCGTTGGCTTTCTCTCTTTTCCTCAGCTTCCTTCCTTTCCATCAGCTTGTCTTTGGTGTCACTGACTCTGTCTTCTCCTCATTGACCCTAGCCATTAGAGCATGCACATCCAATGTAGACTGCATCTCAGTTAGAGCCTTTGGAATTTGGGCCTGATTCGATTTCATTTCTGCACTATGAGAGTCTCTCGTGTCATTTATACTTTTTTCAAGCCCAGCTAGCAACTTTGTAATTGTCATCCTGAGTTCCAGCTGTGACTTCTTACTTAAAACCCTATGCATTAGATCAGTGGCAGAGAGTGTTACCTCTGGCTCTTTTTTTTTTTTTTTTTGCTGTGAATCCCTCCCTCTAGTCACTTTTCCCAGAGAAGAATGGATGGGGGAGAGAGAGATTAGGATCTCACGGGGTGGACAAAAGAGGGTGAGCCACATGGTCCCGAGTATCTTTTGGTCTGTGTGTTGGAAGTCACTAAATCCCAAAATTGTAAAGAAAGCCAAACTCATATTATACAGAAATCAAATTGAATGTAGCGACAGGAATCCAAAAATGAAGAAAATATGTATAAAATGTCAATGTAAAAAATGAAAGTTAAGAAAAGATTGAAAATTGAAATGTTGCTAAAATTAAAAAAGGTAGTTGGAAAGGGAAAAAAAAAACGAAATGGAAAATTTTGAATGGAGAGAGAAATGAATCATGAGAAAAAGCCTCGAGCTCTAGGTGCTATTTTCCCCTAGCGCTGGAGTTTGGCCATCCTCTTTGGTCTGTAAACTTGCTGTTCACTTGTTCTTTCACCTCGTTTTCGGGGGGGCAGGGGCCCAGTGCGCTGATTCTCAGGTGATTTTGCCTGGACGGGGATGCACTGCCCCCGTCAGGGGGCCCGGTGGGGCTCAGGGTCAGCTGGTTGTTCTGTGTGCCTTGTGTGCCCAGAGGGCTTTCCTCACCTCTTGAGAGGGTGAGAATAAAAACGGCTGCCCGCATCTGTAGGCGTGGAGGTGTGATGCTGTTGTGCGCCAAGTTCTGTAGACTTCTGCGGTGCTCCCCACACCAAAGCTCCTTGGGGAAGGCGGAGGGTCACAGCATTCCTGTCCTTTGCAGGGCTCCCAGATGGAGAGCTTCTGATCAAGTGGACTCCCCGTCAAGTGACTTCGTGCAAGGAGAGGGATCTCTCCCTTCTCCTCACTTGTGTCTGCAGCAGGAAGCGTAGGCACTGCTGTCACAACAACTGAACTGGAGGGTTATTAAGAATTGTGGCTGGCAGGGGCAGGGGGTCACTGCTGGAGGAGCCTGAGTGGTGTGGAGGGGCTATGCCCAGTGCCAAAGCCGCCAGTTGAGGCTCTGTCCATCCTGTAGCTTCCATGAGCACCCAGTGTGCTTTGGAAATGAGGAGGTTGTGGAATATAGGTGAGGTTCAGTGGGGTGGAATCCGAGCCGACGACCAGGAAGGAATTCTCGAGACGTCTTTGGTGCAAAATTGGTGGTTTATGACAGGACAGGTGGCAGAAAGAGCTGCTGCCCTGGCTTGTGAGGGCTGGCTGATGATAGACTATGGGGTTGGGGGAAGGTAAGGAAAAAGGGAGGTTGAGATAATACTTGCATATGTTAAAGAAGACTCACAAGGTACAGAGGCCCTGCCATTGTCTAGGGAAGGTGGTTTTGCCCTCTAGCAAGGCATGAACATTAAGACGGTTGGGAACTTCCTGGAGGCTGCAGATTATAAGGACATTTCGTTGTATCTGCTTTCCCTTCAGGAAGCTAAGTTATTGATAGAAATGCTTGGTTCTTGTAAACTGCTAAGACATTGGGAAACTGAGGGAGACTTAAGTCTTGCAGGATTGTGGTGTCTATAGGTTAACTCTTTCTTTGTCCTTTAGGGCAGCCAGGAGTGCCTGAGGAATGTCACGTACACCCCATGGTGGGGGGTGGGGGTGGGGTGTCAGTTCCGGCTTTGTCCTCAGCTAGCCTTCTCTTCCCTCCTCAGTAAAGGTCCCTCCTGTTCACAGAGGTTCAAGCAGTTCTTGCTGTTGCCACCTAGTGGACATAGGGATGAACACATTCAGGTCAAGTCTGTGACTCACTGACCTGAGCTGCCATGAGAGGTTGGTTCCTTCCTGGGAGGAGAGGGCCCAAAAAGGATGGACCCAGAGCAAGCAGACAAGTGTGGCCCGGCCGACGCCCCTCTGCTGGCCTGGAAGCAGGACCTGGTTGCTCTACTTAGAAGCTGAGTTCTAGAGCAGGAGGGGCTGGAGTGGATGGGGTGTGTCCTGGGACGGGGTCTGGATGAGGGGTGTTCCAGGGCGGGGTGTGTGTGTGTGTGTGTGTGTGTGTGTGTGTGTGTGTGTGTGTGTGGTGGGGCAGGGATGCTTGTGGAGGGAGGATCCATGAGGGCGGTATGGACAGGCTCTTCCCTGCTTCATGGGTCCCGCCCAGGTAGCCTGATGGCCTCACTGCTGGCTTGTCTTCCTCATGATTTCAGGGTTCCTCTCTAGTCTCCGGGGACCCTCCTTTCCCGAGCAAGTCTCCACGGAAAGAAAGAGAGTATAGATAGAGGACCCTGCAGCCAATACTGCAACAATGGGACTAAAGTGTGTTCCAGAAATTGTGCTTTTAGGAAACAGTCCTAAAGCCAAAGAGATTTACGGCACATTGTACCCTTCACTTTAAGGATGAGACTCAAAGAATTGGAGAGGTCTCAATTGTTCGGCAAGTGGTGCTGCTGAGTAAATGATGTGTAGCCCCTGAAAATGCAGAAGGGGACAGGAGAGGAGTAGCAGTGCCTGTCCACTGTGGGGACCTCAGGCCGAACAAGAGCCCAGCTGTGAAACCCTCCCTGCCCCACCCTGTCCCACACACAGGCAAACCCCCTCCCCCGCACACACTCACCCATACACTCCGAGAGAAAGGACTGGAAGAGGGACGCCATGCGTTATGGGCTATCATGGTAGAAGGTAGAAGGAATGTGTCTTCCTTTCTTCATATTTACATCACTATTTTACTAACAAAACGTAATCTGGCTAAAACCTTAGAGAACCTTTTAATTACCTGATATGTTTGTAATAAAGAGGAAGATTTAATATGCAGTCTCAATATTTTTATAATATGCACATTAGAATCATTGAAACCTGGCCTATCCTGGAAAATGAAAGATTTTGCAGGTGTCTCATTGACCCAGGTATTTCTGGCTCTTGGGTCACACTTACAAAAGGGAAGCCTATCCCAGATCATGAAAACATTTCATTTTGGGGCTTCACCTGCGCAGTATTGTATCAGGAATATTCCTTTGTAGTAAAATGGTGGGTTTTTTTTGTTTCTGTTTTTGTGTGTTTGTTTGTTTGTTAAGAGAAAGAAACCTGAAAAAAATAAATGAATCACTCATAGGTTACGTAGCTAGATAGAAAAAGGCCACACTGTCTGATCCCACACACATGAAAACCCAGAAGAAGTAACTCACAGAGGCAGAGAGGGGAGCTGTGGCTGCAGGGACTGTGCTGAGAGAATGAGCAGTATCTGACGAGTGGCACGGGAGTCTCCTGGAGGGAAATATTGTAGAAGGACAAGGTTGTGAAACACTCTGTATCGAATGACACCTGGATGTACAATTTAAAAGGATCAGAGTAAAATTCCATGAAAACTCAATTTATCTTTATTTATAGACCAGAATATATTAAGCTATGAAATAGGTGCATGAACAACGCAAAAATTAGAAACACTGGAATGACAGGGGAGGGAAAGCCATCCTTTGGGGATTCAGCGAGCAGGAACTGCTGCTCCGGGGCCGAGGCCAGTTGCTCCACTGAGAGAAATGGTTGCCAGCACCCTCCGGCAACCCCGATAATTGGTGCTGTAGCCTGCTTGGACTCCGGGGCTGCCAAAGGTGCAGGTGGCTCTTGAAGCTGCTGACAGGGAGTGAGAGCTCTGTGTATATCCTCCGCTGGCTCTGACAGGGCAAGGGGCATCAGGGGCCCTTCAGGGACCTCCATAGCTAGTGCTGCAGCGTGCGCGGGCGCCCAGGCTGCCATAGATGCCAGTGGCTCTTGCAGCTCATGACCGTTCGTCAGAGCTGTGAGTGTAACCTCCGTTGGCTCTGACAGGACAGGTGGCATCAGGGGCCCTTCAGGGACCTCCA